>NC_090375.1:167758673-168080423 GCF_036365525.1 Heterodontus francisci | reverse complement strand
AAACTCCTTAATGACTCACTGGTGACTTCATCTTTTATCAACCATTGTGTTTTGCTCACAAGTTAAGAAAATAATTCTTTGGCTCCCCATTGAGTGCCTTTGACATGCACAGCCAATCTGCAGATAACTAAATTATACATTTGAATATTAATCCTTTTGCAACATCCAAGGACCTCTTCCTGAGATGCAGGATTTCAAATGGAAAGTTCTGATTCCAACAGAACTATAATAACTCTGCCAAACTTTGATGGTGTACATGAGTAACTCGACGGAGTGATAATGCATTCTCAAGGGACTTGCCCTTTTTCTGATTTCACACAGAAATCACAGTCATTGTCAGATGCTAAGAGAAATCCTCCTTCATCTGAGACCCAATAAAGACATCCACATTGCATAAGATTTTTCAGTCTTTCAAAAAAATAAATATCTGTAGCAAATCAGCCTGCATAATATGTTGTACAATGGCTATAATAATTGTTATTTTCATCTGTTGCTCCAAAACAGCCCTGTAGTTATAAACAGGCATATTAATAATTTTTAATTTTTTGTGGAGGAGGGGAAATAAACTCATGACTAATCTCTCTTGAGGAGTTTTGCAATGTTTGTAGACTTAAGCAATGAACAGTAAAGACATAACAGTATTGTTATTAGGCTCATAAACAACTCCTTACTGCCCTCAACAGTATTAATTTCAGCTTCTGTTTTAAGATTCTGATATTTTACAGTAAGCAGTTTACCATTTCTTTCTGGACACTCTAACGATCCTGCCGAGTATGTAATGGTTTTTTTTTGTCCATAGAGAGACGAGGTCACTGAGATCATAATTTGCAACTAAAAGCTCCTACTGGCTGTATGTTGCTGCACAATTGTGCCTAGTGTCATTCCAGCACCAAATAGTCCACTTCTTATTTCAGTACATGTCTTAGCCTTGAAAGAAGCAGACCGAGTGGAACCTTTGCCAAAGTGTCTGAGAGTATTAAGAGTATAAGAAAGTAAATCCGTAACACTACTTAAATATACTAAGGTTAGAATTAGTACAAGCTGATGTCAGGAAGAATTTCTTCATATATACAATATTCAACACTTGGACCGTTCAGACCTCTGCATTTAGAATAGATTCCTGGGTCACGTACTGAAAACCTCAGTGGGGGAACGTGGGTTTTCTTTCTGAATAGTTGAAGTGGGATGGCCTGAAAGCTTTCTTCATTTGTACTTAACCATGTTATTTTATTTTTGATAAGTATTAGTTCTCTTAATTTATTGCTCTCTCATTAAGCCTTGCATTATGCTTCATCTAAGAGAGTGGGGTAGATGATCTCCTCTCAGGTCTTTTTGTAACCAGAAATTGGAAAGCGTACAAAAAATAATCCAGATTTATTAACCCTTTGATTTTCCTTTGATGCACTAACCCATAGCACCATTAAGATGTTTATTTATATTACTGCTTGTGATAATAAAAATGACAAAGACTCTTTTCAGCGTTCTTATAATGTAATTTCCATTGTAGGGATCGTGTTTTTCTCTGTGGCACAAAGACAGATGCTCGTGGGAGTAGTTTGTGACACTGACCTCAAAGAAAATATAAGGGACGATGCTCCTGGGTGGGAACTGTTTGGGGTCAGCTTGTGCACAGTTGCAAGAAAGTACGAAAGCACCTAGATTTCCTTAGGTGATCATTAAAAGAGAAAGAGCAGACTTTTATACCGGCAGAGGCACACAATTAGGGCAGGGCAACCAGTTGACAGGAAGGTCAGACACACCTTAGGCTTTAAAGGTTCGGGGTTTGATTAAAGGGCCAGGGGGCAAGAGGAGACAGGAATTAGGGAGTCTATCAGAGCAATCATAATTGATTGACCCTGAGGCTCTTTGAAACAGAGAAATCATTCATGATGAGGGCCCTACCAAATTCAGTGTCAAATTTTACAAATTTCACAGTCACGGCATTTTAAGAATTGTGAATTTCACAACTTCACATATTTAAGTCGTAAATTTCACTGTGTCGCAACAAACAATGAAAATTATCTATTTTAAACAAAAAAGACAAAGGAGGTTTCTGGTTTCAAAATGGCCTTTATTGTATAATCAAAAACTATTGTAAAAAGATGACTATAACAGGTCACATTTTTTACTCCCTGAGTCAGTGGTTGAATGAGTATGGAGCAACCTACAGCTGTCTCTTCATTTCCTGTCTCTGTGTTGTGAACATCTGTCAGTGTTTAGACACAGCTCTCTCCATGTCCACAGTGTTTGTTGGAATTGTCAGACAGCACCATGGCAACCTTGCAAGGTGGAAGATTCTGCATTCCCACAGAGTTCCAAAACTGCAGCACAGACAAAGTGCAATCTGCTTCTTTTGCAATGCTTTTATAAGCAGGAGTCTCCAGTCTACAGTTCTTGGCAAAGCCAGGAATCACATCAAATGAGTTTAAAGTGGCGCTGAACCGTTGCCCACCCTGTGTTACCCAACAAAACATTGCATCTTGTACAAAACAGTATTCCACCATCAGCATTGTTACGACCAGGTGAGAAAAAGGTCCAGGGGTTCTCTTTCAGCCTTCACCTGGTCTTACCATAAAAGGGTTTAATTTTAAACATACTGTGTTTTTAGCTCCCCCCTTGGTGAATCCTTGTTCACCGCTTTCCAATTATAAGGCAAATAAACCAGCACAACAGGCTTTCTTAGGTTTAAAGAAGAAAAGTTGAAATTTATTAAACTTAAACTCTTATTCGGTTAATGCCTACGGATAGACAACGTGCCTATGCTAGCATGCATACAAGTTACACAGATGCAAATAGAGTCAGAAAAGAGCAGAAGAAAAATAAAGTGGAAAAGTTTGAGGCAATATCTGAAGAGTTGTTATGGTTTTTTGAGCTCACTGTAGAGTCCTTGATTGTAGGTAGATCTTGCTTTTCATTGGGGCCCAGTATTCTTCTTAAACCTTGTTTGCTGTTGGAAACTTTTCTCTCTTGGGGTTCATGTGTCTTCAGTGGATTCAGAGGCTTGTGCGAAAGAGATGGCAGCAGACAGGAGAGATCTTCTCAGGTCAGGAGCAAACAGACTTTCTGCAAAAACTGTTTGTACAAATTCAAAAAACACAGGTTACCTAGCAGGTTAGTCATGTGACTAGCTGGTTTGACCATGTCCGTTTGTGTATTCGGCCATCTTAGTGGTCAACCTGCAAGGCGAGCTCCTCCACCTTCAACGTCTGGTGATCAAAAGTCCATTGTAGGTTGAATGTGTCAGGGAATGGCTGCTTTTGGCTTTCCAAACACTGTCTGTTAATATGCAAATGTCTTTTCCAGCCACGGCTGATCTGTTTAACAAGTCCTTTCTTCACTCCAGTGACAGTTTAAAATCAATGTTCATGACTAAATTAATGTGCCTCATTCTTGGCAGGTGGGGGCCTAGCATGCAGAATTTGCTTCAAAATTCTTTCACTCGATGTGCTGCAGTAATGGTTGTGGCTGTTTTTGATTTGCTCATTCTGGCATTCTCACTTGCCTGCGAACACTTGAGACTGTTTCTCTCAAAACTGCACCGGAAGCCCTCCCTCATCTACCATTCAGCGAGTTAAACCTTATGTCAATCAGTAAAATGTGCCAATGTTCGCAACATGCCCAACAGTCAGCTGAGTGAGCCCAATCAGTAAAACGTGCAAAGTTCGCAAAATGGCCAATTTCATGGAGGACCAGAGATCTCACGGAGGCCCCGAGATTTCATGTTCTGTGACGCATTTTTCACAACCGTGAATTTGATAGGGCATCACTCACTAGTTTTAAAGTGTGAAGTGTTGAAACTAGCTGATTTAATATAAAATTTGTTCAAATGTTTTGACTGAAGTTTTCCCTAGAATGTCTGCTTGCAGTTTTTCAAGTTCCATCCTTTGATACTGTTTGTCAGACAGGATAGAATGGATGTAGTACAAAGAGGAAGGCAAAATATTCTGCAGTTTGATAAGGCTGTAGAATGGTGGAAGGTAATACTGTACTGCACAGGGACTGAAAACTCTCAAAAGCAGTTGTATGCAACGCATTACAGCAAATAGCACAGAAGCTGGGCTGGGATTTTCTCAGAAGCTCCGAAGCCCCAACATCAGGATCAGAAGTGGGTGTCGTTGCGGTGGGGGCGGGGTTGGGGTTGCTTTCCGCATCTTCTCAGAGCCGGCCAATTAACACCTAACAGGCGGTGGAGGCATCCACTGAGGTGGCATGGCCTCTGGAATGTTCCTGTTTAGTCAACGCTGGTGCCATATTTAAATAGCACCCAGTAGTAGTTGCAAAGGCAGCAGCCAGGGAGGGAGCCCTGGCAACCGAAACAGGGCTGGAGATGGCAGAAGAGAGATCAAGGGTGACCCCATGGTTCACATATGCCTTCCTGCAGGTGCTTCTCCAGATTGCTCGGGACGGGAGGAAGGCCCTCTTCTTCCGGGGCAGGAAGAGGAGACCGGCCTGGCAAATGAAGCAAGCCTTTGTGCAGGCAAGGTGAATGCAGCACACAATGTTCAGCTTACAACCTTATATGTGACTAAGGATGAATGTGAAATTGATAGAAGGGGCATGCCCACCCAGTCACTGGCAATGCCCAGGCAGCACCATTGGCTGTCACAGGCATGTCAGTCTCTCTGCGGAGGGCCCCATCCAGTTAGAGTTGACTCTTGCACTGCCGCTACCAAGTGGCCACATGCTGCAGGTATCTCTGTTGCGCCATGATGGAGCCATGATGGACAGACAGGCTGCCACCAGCACAGGCGCTGTGTGAGTCTTTGGCAGGCAGCTAACAGTAGAAACTTATTTCCTTGCAGGAGAAGTGAGCTTAGAATGTGAGGTGGAGAGCCAAGTCATGTGACGGTGTCCCATATATTGCCATCCTGACACCCATGGAAGAAGAGGCACTGGAGCTGGGAGGCCAAGAGGCAGGTTGTGCAATGGCTGATTGTGAAACAGGAGTGGAGATCCAAGAGAGTGATAATGGATGTACACAAAGCATAGTGCTCATGTGTCCAAAGCTGGTCACATGACGCTCCAGACTAGGAGTAGTCTGAAGGACGCGATGGAACGTGGGTTACTGGGGGACAGCTGTCCACCTCTGAGGAGGAGGAGGGGACCTCAGAGAGTGCATCATCACTTTCAATCTCCTGCACCCTCCACCAGCACAGATACTCTCAAATTGGGAGGTTAGTCACGTGCGATTTGCCATAGGGTTACAACCTGGTGAACACAGCACAGACACACCCGTGCAGCTGACTGAGGCAGTGACAGTTGAGGTCACTCACACTCAGAGGACTGTGGAAGGGCACGGTGATGCTGAGCTCCAGGCTGATGTCATGCCTCTGAAATCATCTACAAGGAGACAGATGCTGGACCTGCAGTGTGAGGTACATGAACATCTGGTAAAGCTTCCAGAGGCTATGCATACCCATGTGCAAATGGTTACAGAGTACATCCAGGCCATGAGTGCAACCATGTCTCTGGCGTGTGTGTGCATGACATTGAGAGAGTGGTGACCTTCTTGGAGAGTCACATCCAGCACACCCTCCCAGTGGATGCTGGAAATATGTGCGGACCTGCATGCCAACGCCACCTCCATGGGCTCCAGGGAGCAAGGTGGTAAGAGAGGGGTCAGGTGCCTGGAGTCACCGCCGGATCTTTGAACTCCTCAGGTGAGCAGGGAGGGCCAAGTGTGCCCTGAAAGGGTAGAGCAGCAGCTGCCTGCAGCATCTGCGGGCTCCTCTCAGGGCACTTGTGGTGTGGGCAGCCAGTCCTCGTCCCCTCTGACGGTGACACCAGCACCTCACGAGGCTACGATTGACAGAGGTGGCTCCTGCACCTGTGCAAGAGGCCCTCAATATGCCCGAGCCCTCCAGGCCTCAGGCAACCAGGGGGTGCCTATTAAGGTCATTGAAAGCTACGGAGCACAAAGTTCAGCAGCCTGCCTCCACCTCAGCTGACAGCGCAGGGGGAGCACAATGTAAGAATACCCATAAGCGCTTTAAAAAGTCCACCTAGTTGCACTTGTGATTCACGAGGTTTTATTTTGTTAATGGATGTCATCTTGCTCTGCATGTGCTTTAAATGAAATCTGGAAAGGTTTCCTTTACTTTTGTAAACACAACTGGGCCTTTAACAGTTCACTGGCTTCCGCAAAGGTTGTGATTGGAAGGACTGCACCGAATGAGGTCAATGCCTTCCCCATGCTGTTGTCTAAAGTATTTACGGGTGCAGGAACATGGTAAGAGCATTCAAGGAAATGGTAACAGGGCTGCAGAAGGTAGTATTTTTATTGGATTGAATGGATATCTTAGTAAAGCTCATCTAAAACATGCCTGTATCAGCACGTTGTGGGCCTCTCTTGCGCATATCTTATGGCACCTTGCCTGCAGTCCCTCTGGGTCTTCATCATGTATCACCTGGACCGCATTCCCCTCCATACCCTTACCATCAGAGGAGGCATTGTGCTCCAGGATGTCTTCATTGTTCAAAGTTTCTCCCATCTTTAGAACCAGGTTGTGCAGAGCACAGCACACCATCACAATACGCAAGACTCTTGCTGGGGCATATTGAGGGGCTCCACCAGATCTATTCAGACATCTGAGCTGCATCTTCAGAAGTCCTTCAGTCTGCTCATTAGTCGCTCGAGTTGTTCTGTAGCAGCCGTTCTATCTCTCCTCTTCATCTGTGCTTGAGCTCTGTACAGGTGTAAGTAGTCATTTCTTCAGGGCATAGTCCTTTTTAGCCAGAATCTATCCTTAAAGGTGCATGGCAGACTGAAAAGGTCAGGCACCTGGGACTGCCTTGGTATGTAGGTGTCATGGCAGCTTCCCGGGCACCTTGCACAAACCTGAAGGATCCATTTGCAATGGTCACAGACCAGTTGTACACTGAGCAAGTGGAAGCCCTTTCTGCTGATGAAGGCTACTGCCTGGTCTGTGGGAGTCTTGATGGCCATGTGTGTGCAGTCGATGACACCCTGCACCTATGGAAATCCAACGATGACCCGGAATCCTATGGCCCTGTCAGCCTGACTGTCCAGATCGGTGTGAAGACGCATGTATTGGCTCGTCCTCTTGAATATGCATTGGTGACCATCTTGATGCAGCGATGAGCCGCAGACTGGGAGATCCACAGATATCTCCAGATGATCTCTGGAATGATCCTGAGGCATAGAAACAAAGTGCCACAGTGACCTTCAGTGCCACAAGCTTTGGGTGTCCGCCCCTTCCCATAGAGCTCAACTCATTCTCCATCATGGCACACAGTTTAGTAACCATCTCCCTGCAGAGGCGGAGTCTTTGGCGACACTGCTTTTCTGACATTCGTAGGTGACTGAGCCTCTGATGGTAGACCCTCTCTGGTGGGTACACTCTTCTGGGCACAAGAGGCTGGTTGCCTGCCTCTCTGTGCCCTCCTCATCTGTGCCCCCTCCTGGTGCCCATCTGTGTGTCGAAGGCCCACTCCCAGTGGCTGGCTGAAGTTCTCTCCCTCTCTGATGCTCCTCCTCACTGGAGGCCTCAAAGCCTGACCAAATGAGGCCCATAGCAAGTAGCTGAACTCACTTTTCAGCACTATACCACCCCACACCACCAGCACCCACCCCCCCAACACCCGTGCTCTGCAAATACAAGTACGAAGTCAGAGAGGACACTTGACCAGAGTGCCTCCACTGTGCCAACCAAGTGTGTCTCAAAATCAAACTACTGCTGCCACAATGCAGCCAGTATAACCCACCCACCAAGGCACATTACTGTCACATCTCAGGCTGAAATGAATCACACTTGAAATTACAGCTTTAACTTTAACAAAGATTTAACAAGTGCTTTATTAAAGACCTATAGAGTTCTGTTCACAGCTCTCACTATGGCAGCATAAGCTTACCTGACCTTGCAACAACCCCCAGGCCAAGTATTTTCCCCAAAGCACAAATCTACTTCCAGTTTCTCTTCTAAGTACCATAAAGAACCATAGAAAAATTACGGCACAGAAGGAGACCATTCAGCCCATCGTGTCCATGCTGGCCGAATAAACTAGCCGCCCAATCTAATCCCACTTTCCAGTACCTGGTCCATAACCTTGCAGATTACAGCACTTCAGGTACATGTCTAGGTACCTTTTAAATGAGTTGAGGGTTTCTTCCTCCACTACCATTCCTGGCAGTGAATTCCAGACACCTACCACCCTTTGGGTGAAAAAGATTTTCCTCATGTCCCCTCTAATCCTTCTACCAATCACCTTAAATCTGTGCCTCCTTGTAATTGACCACTCCACTAGGAGAAAAAGGTCCTTCCTGTCTACTTTATCTAGGCCCCTCAACTACTCAAGCCCACGCATACAATGATGACAATCCTCCCTTATCAGAGCAAAACATGTCCATGATTTTTGAACATAATCTCAACACAATCTTCATTTTGTTTTGTTGGTCTCCTCTCACACTGTGGTCTTTCTGTTGTCTCAGGAATTCTGGTCACCATGCTGGGATTAGAAAATGTCGTCGGCCCCTCTGGAACTGATGTTTCTCCCTCTGGATAGCAAGTGTCTGCCTGCCAACAGCATCACTGGCTTGGACCTCTGTATTGCTGAATGTCAGCTTCGCCTTAGCTCCTACATCTGGTTCATCTGCTGTTGTGTCTTTGTCACCATGAGTTTTTTAATGCATGAAGAATTTCTGTCATACATTACTCCTTCTAGCGTCTGCACAGTCACACTGTTTCCCTTGTTGGAATTAACAGTGTACAGCTTGAGTTGATATGATGTATCCATCTTACTCGGACTCTCCCATCTCTGCAATACTTCATCACCTGGCATCACATCAGACTGCCTAGCTCTTTTTGTGTGGTCTGCATAAATCTTTTTGGCACACTTTTTCTCAGCATCATGATCTCAAACCTCCTGATCAACTCTGATGTCCCTCAGCTTTGGTATCTTGGTGCATATTTTGCATCCAAATAACAACTCAGCTGGGCTCTTTACTGTCATAGTGTTGTGTAGTTGCTCTATACATGGCTACATATGACAACAACACCTCCTTCCAGTCTTTACACTCAGCCTCAGCAATCCTCATCCATTTATCTAAGGATTTGGTTTTGTCTTTCCACTTCCCCCTTTGCCTGTCACCATTTAGGTGTTACTCTGTGATGGTGAACACCTGTAACTTTCATGTAATCTGCAAACGTCTGTGAATTGAATTGTAATCCATTGTCTGAACACAATGTGACTGGTAGATCATGCCTTGCAGATATTTCAGTCAATGCAAACACCGTTTTCTCTGTTGTTGTAGACTTCATTACCACATACTCATAATAATGGCTGTCATCGTCAATCACCACTAGCATGGACTCTCCTGATGGAAGTGGGCCGAATAAGTCAACTGCAACATCCTCCTATTGTCCAGCCAGTAACAGTATACTGCGTACTGGTTCTGGTGGTTTGGGTCTACTGACAAGTTGACATCCATGACATGTTTTGACAAACTGTCCCACATCTTTCTCGATCCCTGGCCACCATACATTAGCTTGTAAGTTTTGCTTAGTACCAACCACTCCCACGTGACCCTCATGAGCTAGCATCACCAGTCTAGGCCTAAGCTTTTGTGGCACTATATGTATGTTACTTCTGAGAATACACAATCGTGCACAGTTCATCTCATATAAAGATGTATACTTGAATAGCCAATTCTCCCAATTTCCAGCTTCGATTCTCTGTCTGATGTCATGCAATTCTGGATCTTTGTCTAACTCTCTTTCAATCTCTCTAGTTGTGATCGCTCTCAGTGTAGCATGAACTGCCACAAACCACACGAGTGATTCAGCTTCCTTCTCTAGTGAAGATCTATGTGTTTGATCCTCTCTTAATAATCGTGACAGCGAGTCAGCAATACTCACCTTTCCAGCAACGCTCACCTTTCCAGCAACATGAACCACCTGTACTTGTATTGCTGGAGTCTCAGAACCCATCTTTTGATTCTGGCACATGGTTTGGATCAGGGAGAATAAATCATTTGTAATGGCTTGTGATCCATCATTAATTCAAACTTAATGCCAAACAAGTATGCATGGAATCTTGCCCACACCAATCCTAGGGCCCCTTGCTCCATCTGAGAACATCTCCTCTCCACATCTTTCAGAGATCTGCTCACATAAGAAATGATTCTCGGGCCCTCAGCATGTATTTGCACCAGCTCCTAATCCTACTGGACTAGCTTCTGCTATCCCTTTTGTTGGTGATTTTGGATCATGGTATCCCAGGGTTCGAGCACTTGTCAAGCTGTCTTTCAAAGTTTTGAATGCTGCTTTCTACTTCTCATCAAATCTGAACCGTCATTCTTTCTGGTTATCTTCCTCAATGGATCAGCCAGGGTAGCGAGGTTTGGGATAAACCTCACACAATAGTTCACAAGTCCCAGAAAATGTCTCACTTCGCTGACATTTTGTGGTCACATGCCTCTGCTATTGCTTCTATCTTGTCATTGGCAGGATTGATTCCACTGCTCATAGGTTTATGGCCCAGGAACTTTAGGTCTGTCACACCCAGCAAACACTTGTCTGCATTTACCAAAAGTCATGATGACTGCAATCTAGCCAATACTAATCTCAGCCTCTCATCATGTTCCTTTCTATTGGCTCCATGAATAAAGATGACATGTGAGATATTGGCTGTTCCTGGGATTACTTGTATCACCTTATGAATTTCGTGTTGGTAAATGGTAATCTGTTGTATCGGTAAAGTCCACAATCAGTGGATGAATCAGGATGAAGCTCGAGCTTGTGGTATCCCCATTTTTAGTCTAACTTGAAGAATACTTGGCTTGTTGACAACTTGTGAAAGAATTTCATCCACAATGGGAATAGGGTGACATTCTCTCACTACCACTTCATTTACTTGTTGCTTATCAACACAGAGTCTGATGTCACTATTTGGTTTAGGCGCTACCACAACAGGGTTCACCCATGGTGTTGGTCCTTCAACTGGCCCAATGATGTCTTGGTCAACCAGTTCCTTGATCTTTGCCTCAACCTTCCCTCTCAGACCTAAAGGTGTTCTATCTACAGGCTGAGCTACAGGTTTCACATTCTTGTCAATTGTTAATCTCACTTGGCAGTTGTGCAACTTCCCAATTCCTTGAAACACTGGTCCAAATTTCTCTTCAAGCTCCGCATAGAATTTCACAGAATTCACTTTCAATCCAATGTGTCACACCCCCAAGGCTTGCGCAGTTTCTCTACTCAGAAGAGGCTCACCATCCTCCTCAATCACTCCGAATCCTGCCTCTATATTCTGATCCCCAGCTCTCACACTCATGCTGAAGCATCCAACATTTTGAAGTGGGGTTTTAGGTGTGTAAGGATAAAGCTTTGACACATTTGAGACATGCACTTGATTCACTTTGTCTTCAGTTCCTCCCACAGTGCTCTGCTGATGACATTACTGTCACTGCCTGAATCTACAATAATACTCACTTCAACACCTCCAACAATCACTGGAACTTTCTCATGGTTTCTCTTGTTGACAGAAAACATGTATCCATGATTGTTATTCGTGTCCTCACTCACTGCATCTTCAACTCGTCCAACAGTTGTACTATTTCCATCTCTCTTTCCTTTACTCTTCAAGCTCCGCATAGAATTTCACAGAATTCACTTTCAATCCAATGTGTCACACCCCCATGGCTCAGGGGTGCTGTGGTTAGCACCGCAGCCTCACAGCTCCAGGGACCTGGGTTCAATTCTGGGTACTGCCTGTGCGGAGTTTGCAAGTTCTCCCTGTGACCACGTGGGTTTTCATCGGGTGCTCCGGTTTCCTCCCACAGCCAAAGACTTGCAAATGATAGGTAAATTGGTCATTGTAAATTGCCCCTAGTGTAGGTAGGTGGTAGGGAATATGGGATTACTGTAGGGTTAGTATAAATGGGTGGTTCTTGGTCGGCACAGACTCGGTGGGCTGAAGGGCCTGTTTCAGTGCTGTATCTCTAAATAAATAAATTTACATGGTTTGCCAGGCTTCCCACTCTGTTCAGCTTTGTTTCTGCACTTTTTGGCAAAATGGTGCCCCAAGTTGACATATCTGAAACACCCTCTCTCAGACTTTTGCTGTTTACGTTTACGTGTACCTGGATTCTGTTGTGTCACTTGATTAATCTCAGATTTTGTTGTGTTAATGGTGGAGATGAGACCAAGTTTCATGCTGTGAACTTGTCCATCTACTGTTTCCAATGCAGCCTCTATTTTAAAAGTGTCATCCAATGTTAAGTCACCTCTTTCCAGCAGCCTGTGCCTCAACTTATCCGACTTGCAATGTTGGACCACCTGATCCATTGTCTGGTTATTCAGATCCATCGCAACATAATTGCATCCGATGCCAGCCTCAAACGAGTCACAAATTGGGCTACTGTTTCTCCGTCTTTCTGTCTGATTTTATACCTTAACCAACATCATTTAATGAAGCAGATTATTTGGTCATTATCTCATTACTGTTTGAAGGAACTTGCTGTATGCAGACTGGATGCCACGTTTCCTTCATTACAACAGCGACTACAATTCAAAAGCACTTAATTGGCTCCAAAGTGCTTTGGGATGTCCTAAGGTTGTGAAAGCTGCAATATTAATGGAAGTCTTTCATTTTTTAACCTTACTGTCGTGTGGATTAATTCCTTTGTGCACTGGCCTTGCACTAAATTATGCATGTGGCTACATTGTAAACAGATTTTAAACAACCATTGCACTAAAATAATTTCTTTTTACTTTACTTAGAGTCATTTACTTTTATTTACGCCACAGAAGGAGGTCAATCAGCCTATCGAGTCCATGCCGAATCGCCTTGGAGCTATCCAGTCAGTCCACTTCCCCGCTCGATCCCAGCAACGCTGAAAGTTTATTTAGAGTCATAGTCATAGAGTTATACAGTACAGAAACAGGCCCTTCGGCCCATTTTCCAGCACTTGGCCCATAGCCTTGTATGCTATGGCATTTCAAGTGCTCATCTAAATACTTCTTAAATGTTGTGAGGGTTCCTGCCTGTTGAGAATGGCATTAAACAGGAAATTAGAGTCGCATGCGATAAAGGAACATCTGTAATTATGGGTGACTTTAATCTGCATATAGATTGGGCAAATCAAATTAGTCACAATACCGTAGAGGAGGTATTCTTGGAGTGTATACGGGATGGTATTCTGGACCAATATGTTGAGGAATCAACTAGAGAACAGGCCATCCTAGACTGGGTATTGTGTAATGAGGGAGGAATAATTGACAATCTAGTGGTGCGAAACCCCTTGGGGATGAGCGACCATAATATGATATAATTCTTCATCAAGATGGAGAGTGACGTAGTTGTTTCTGAGACTAGGGTCCTGAATCTTCGTAAAGGAAACTACGAAGGTATGAGGCGCGAGTTGGCTAAGGGATTGGGAAACGTTACTTAAAGGGATGATGGTGGATAGGCAATGGCAAACATTTAAAGAGCGCTTGGATGAACTGCAACAATTGTTTATCCCCGTCTGGTGCAAAAGTAAAATGAGAAAGGTAGCCAAACCACGGCTTACAAGGGAAATTAGAGATAGAATTAGGTCCAAGGAAGAGGCATATAAATTTGCCAGAGAAAACAACAGACCTGAGGATTGGGAGCAGTTTAGAATTCAGCAAAGGAGGACCAAGGGATTGATTAAGAAGGGGAAAATAGAGTACGAGAGCAAGCTTGCAGGGAACACAAAAACTGACTGTAAACATTTCTATAGGTATGTGAAGAGAAAAAGATTGGTGAAGACAAATGTAGGTCCCTTACAGTCAGAAACAGGGGAATTTATTATGGGGAACAAAGAAATGGCTGACCAACTAAATGCATACTTTGGTTCTGTCTTCAAAAAGGAGGACACAAATATCATACCAGAACTGTTGGGGAACACAGGGCTTAGTGAGAGAGAGGAACTGAAAGAAATCAGTATTAGTAGAGAAATGGTGTTGGGGAAATTGATGGGATTGAAGGCCGATAAATCCCCAGGGCCTGATGGTATGCATCCCAGAGTACTTAAGGAAGTGGCCCTAGAAATAATGGATGCATTGGTGGTCATCTTCCAAGATTCTATAGACTCTGGAACAGTTCCTACAGATTGGAAGGCAGCTAACGTAACCCCACTATTTAAAAAGGGAGGTAGACAGAAAGCAGGGAACTATAGACCAATCAGCCTGCCATCGGTAGTGGGGAAAATTTTAGAGTCCATTATCAAAGATTTTATAGCAGAGCACTTAGAGAACAGTGGTAGAATCGGGCAGAGTCAGCATGGATTTACGAAAGGGAAATCATGATTGACAAATATACTAGAATTCTTAGAGGAAGTAACGAGTGGAATTGATGAGGGGAAGCCAGTGGATGTGGTTTATTTAGACTTTCAGAAGGCTTTTGACAAAGTCCCACATAAGAGATTAGCATGTAAAATTAAAGAGCTTGGGATTGGGGGTAGTGTATTGCGATGGATAGAAAATTGGTTGGCAGACAGGAAACAAAGAGTAGGGATAAATGGGTCTTTTTCCGAATGGCAGGCAGTGACCAGTGGGGCACTGCAGGGATCGGTGCTAGGACCCCAGCTATTCACAATATATATTAATGATTTAGATGAGGCAACCAAATGTAATATTTCCAAATTTGCAGATGAGACAAAACTGGATAGGAGGGTGAGTTGTGAGGAGGATGCAGAGAGGCTTCAGCGTGATTTGGACAAGTTGAGTGAGTGGGCTAATGCATGGCAGATGCAATATAATGTGGATAAATGTGAGGTTATACACTTTGGTAGCAAAAGCAGGAAGACGGATTATTATCTGAATGGCGAGAAACTGAGCGAGGGGAATATGTAGTGAGACCTGGGTTTTCTCGTACACTAGTCGCTGAAGGTAAGCATGCAGGTGCAACAGGCAGTAAAAAAGGCAAATGGTATGCTGGCCTTCATAGCGAGAGGATTCGAGTATAGGAGCAGGGATGTCTTGCTGCAATTATACAGGGCCTTGGTGAGACCACATCTGGAATATTGTGTGCAGTTTTGGTCTCCTTATCTGAGGAAGGATGTTCTTGCAATAGAGGGAGTGCAGTGAAGGTTTACCAGACTGATTCCTGGGATGGCGGGACTGACGTATGAGGAGAGATTGAGTCAGTTGGGCTTATATTCGCTGGAGTTCAGAAGTGTGAGAGAGGATCTCATAGAAACCTATAAAATTCTAACAGGGCTTGACAGGGTAGATGCGGGAAGGATGTTCCCGGTAGTGGGAGTGTCCAGAACCAGGGATCATAGTCTAAGGATACGGGGTAAACCTTTCAGGACTGAGATGAGGAGAAATTTCTTCACCCAGAGAGTGGTAATCCTGTGGAATTTGCTACCACAGAAAGCAGTTGAGGCCAAAACATTGTATGTTTTCAAGAACGAGTTAGCTATAGCTGTTGGGTCTAAAGGGATCAATGGGTATGGAGCGAAAGCGGGAACAGGCTACTGAGTTGGATGATCAGCCATGATCACAACGAATGGAGGAGCAGGCTCGAAGGGCCAAATGCTGCACCTATTTTACATGTTTCTACCACCCCTTCAGGTAGTGTGTCCCAGATTCCAACCACCCTCTGTTTGAAAACATTTTTCCTCAAATCCCCTCTAAACCTCCCGCCCCTTACCTTAAATCTATGCCCCCTGGTTATTGACCCCTCTGCTAAAGGAAAAAGTTTCTTCTTATCTATCCTATCAATGCCCCCCATAATTTTGTATACCTCAATCAGGTCTCCCTTCAGCCTTCTCTCCTCTAAGGAAAACAACCCTAGCCTTTTCAGTCTCTCCTCATAGCTGAAATGCTCCAGCCCAGGCAACATCCTGGTGAATCTCCTCTGCACCCTTTGCAGTGCTATCACATCCTTCCTATAATGTGGTGACCAGAACTGTATACAGTACTCCAGCGGTGGCCGAACTCGCGTTTTATACAGCTCCATCATAACCTTATATTCTCTATGACAATCCTCTCTTATCAGACCAAAACATGTCCATGATTTTTGAAGATAATCTCAACACATAATCTTCATTTTGTTTTGTTGCTCTCCTCTCACACTGTGGTCTTTCTGTTGTCTTAGGAACTCTGGTCACCACATCAGGATTAGAAAATGTCGTCGGCCCCTCTGGAACTGATGTTTCTCCCTCTGGATAGCAAGTGTCTGCCTGCCAACAGCATCACTGGCTTGGACTTCTGAATTGCTGAATGTCAGCTTTTCCTCAGCTCCTACATCTGGTTCATCTGCTGTTGTGTCTTTGTCACCATGATTTTTTTAATGCATGAAGAATTTCTGTCACACAGTATTCCTTCTGGCGACTGCACAGTCACACTGAATATATTCTTATATTCTATACCTCGGCTAATAAAGGCAAGTATCCCACACGCCTTGCGAACCACCTTATCTACCTGTGCTGCTGCCTTCAGTGATCTATGGATAAATACACCAAGGTCCCTCTGACCCTCTGTACTTCCTAGGGTCCTACCATCCATTGTATATTGCCTTGCCTTGTTCGTCCTCCCAAAATGCATCACCGCACACTTCTCAGGATTAATTTCCATTTGCCACTGCACCGCCCATCTCACCAGCCCATCTATATCGTCCTGTATTCTAAGGCTTTCCTCCTCACTATTTATGACACCACCAGTTTTTATGTCATTTGCGAACTTACTGATCATACCTCCTATATTCATGTCTAAATCATTAATGTACACTACAACCAGCAAGGGTCCCAGCACCAGTCCCTGCGGCACACCACTGGTCATCGGCTTCCACTCGCAAAAACAATCCTCTGCCTCCTGCCACTAAGCCAATCAAGTGTCCATCCAATTTCCTTTTGAAGTCATTAAGTGTCTCCATCTCCACCACGCTAGTGGTCAGCGAGTTCCAGGTCATTACCATCCACTGTGCAAAAAAGTTCTTCCTCATATTCCTCCGCCTTTGTTCCCCAACACCTTCAATTTGTGTCCCCTAAACCTTGTACTATTAGTTAATGGAAACAGTTTTTCCTTGTGTCACGGAAGTGTAGTTTTTTTTTCTCCTCTGTTTTAAAAACTAAGGGCGCAGTGTACCTTTAAGACTGAGAGTTTTTCTCTCTCTCTCTGCAAACAGTATTTGCAAGCAGCTAGCCTGTTTCCTAGGCAACAGCATGAGAGGGAAGCCACCAGTTGTATTATATTAGTTAACTGTGTGTAAAAGACTGGCTAGAACCAGTTTGATCTGCAGACCAGCGAAGCATGCTCTGAAGGAAAGAACTCTCTCCCTTAGCAGAAAATCTACATTGATCTATAGGCTGTGTATTGCCTAAGGGAGAAAAAAAACACAGAAAGGGAGTTTTTGTATTGTTGGAGGCAGTAAATTCCTTTTAATTCCAATCTCTAAGAAGCCTTTGCCTCAGGAGTGACTTTCCATTGCTTTTTTTATGTTTCTGGGAGGTCTGGAATTCTCAGTAAACGTTCTACTGAAAGACTACCAATTTAAAAATCCAAATAGACCTGTTGCTATAGTCCTTGTTAAAAGAACTGTGTGACACCCGCTGCGACCAAAGTGCTTTGAATGCCTATCCATTAAAGACTGTTTGTCAAATTAGCCTCGAGACCGAGTGGCATCTGACTGTTCTGCTCTGGGACAGCTCACCAAACCGGGAATGTAGCCCACATAGACTTACAACCCAGTTATTGATTTATTCCTAAGAAACAGCTCTAATTTTATTGAAACCGGTTAACTGTTGGTTTTTGAATGTATGTGTGTGTGCATGAAGGTTAGGATAAATAAGAAATTATAAAATCTTTTAGACATAGGTTTATCTCAATAGTGTTTAAGATTTAGTTTATTAATAAATAGTTAAATTGTTGTTTTTTTAAAGATACTTGGTTTGGTTTGTTTTAATCTGGGGGAATTAATAAAGTGTTTAATTTGGCTAATTTCCGGTAGGTGGGAAAACTTTAATAATTTGTTATGAACTGTGGAGGAATGGGACTGAATTGACAGTGCATTACTCCCGCCTCAGTCTTAACACTTGTCTAACTTATCTAATCCTATCATAATCTTGTAAATGTCTATTAAATATCTTGTCCTTCTCAGAAGACAAATACAGGCAAAAAGTCTGGTGTTATTGATGGAAAAGTTCAAACCTTTTTACGAGGGTGTTGTTTGGATAATTTGTTAAAAATCTTGCTTTCTTGTTAAAATTCTGATATTTTAATCAATGACTGCAGCTGAAATAGAAAATATTTGGAACACAATGGTCTTGTCAAACAGTATATGGCTAGTAAATCTAAGACTCATTTTAAACAATTGTGTCCTATACATGTCTTCAGCACACACAAGCCCAAATCTATTATCTGGAATCTCATATAGAATATAAACTGCTGCATTTATGTTCTCTACTGAACTAACTATAAAAATTCACTCCTGCAAGTAATGATTTAGTCATCCTGGTTGTGAGACATGACATGAATCTTGTTTCTGAGACCGAAGCATGTATGAATGGTTAACTGTGCAGTTAGAGCAATTACAAATCTCAGAAGACTATAACTGCGAAAACATTTCCATTTGTGCAGAAAACTACAATTTGTAGATTTGAATTATATAAAATCTGCCTTCCAATTAATCTGTCAGCCATAATTTTCTCTGTCATAAAAGCATTTGGGAGTAAGAAATATGTAATGTTGCATACAGCTACCAATAGTTTAGTTAGGCAAGGCAAATCAATTTTTTGCAGTGGCTTGCATTTTCACTGCAACAATAAAAACAAAATGTCAAAGCATTCCACTTGTTGTTTACCAGCCTGCGATTTTTACCTCCCAGTCCCCATTAATTTTAGTGAAAAGGAAAAATTGAAGACTGACAGGGACAGAAGCAGAAAACCAGAGGACATGGCCTTTGGGTTACCAACTCTGTTTGGAGGCAATGCTGAAGATTTAATCATGTGATCCTCTGACCATATGATATCTGATCATGTGACCTTCAAACAAGATCAGGCATCACATAATTTGTGTGCATATGTTTCCTTATTTTACAGATTATTAACTTAACTGTTGTGTTGTTGTATTTGTAGCATTTCTGGGGCATTCTTTGACTCCAGATAAAGTCAACTAACAACTCTATTATTTCCATTTACTATATACACTCTCCACAAGCTTTCTAAGCTAGCATCCTCTGTTCTGCTATTCCTTCTTCTCCTCAAGCCCATACAATGTGACTGTTACATCGTTACTCTTACAGTGGGAAGGGTCGCTCTCACTGTCTTCAGTATTAACGCTTGACCTCCAAATACTACATGTGGTAACTGTAAAGGGAATCTCAACAGAAGTGTCCTGCATGCCTGTCTGTCAACATGGAGTGGAGCAGCAGCCAAAGTGCCTCTGAATGATTGTATGACATTCCATCCAGGTGGCATGGCCCTGACTTATTGGAGGACTAAATATTAACATTGTGGATTGTTAAGGAGGACTATTAAATCTTTACAATTGTATTCAGCACATTGATCAGAGAAATAGCCCATTGCAATGACTGCACTCCTAAGATATCGCATTTTACAATCTTCTCTTTGCCTATTTGATAGCACTCTTGCCTTGGAGTTAGAAGTTTGTATCTTGAAGCGCTCCTCCACAATTTAAGCTCTACTGGAGAAGCTGCATTGTCTGAGATGCTGTCCTTTAAACAAGACAATTAAACTGAGGCATTCTGCCTACCTACTCAGGTGAATGTTACAGATTCCATGGCACTATCTGAAGTTTCCCAGATAACATTCCTATTGCAACACATACCATGAACAGTAGAAACCTGATCATTCAGTTTGAGTTTTGGAGGATTTTGATGTGTGCAAAATAGCTGCTGTGTCTATTTACTTAACGGTAGCGACCACAGTTCAAAGAAATTCATTGCAAGTACTGAGAGACTTCAAGTGCCATTTAAAGGTGATTCCTTTTCTCTGTTGTATTAAATCAAATGATCAGATACCTATTTTTCATAATGTGGGTATTCTCCAAACAGAGTTAGTAACCCATACCCACGTCCTCTGGTTTTCTGCTTCTCTGCCTGTCGGCCCTTGATCTTCCTTGACATTAAAATGAACAGTGTGATGGGGAGGGGAAGGGCAAAGGGTGGGGTGTGCAGGGGAATTGCACACTGATAAACACACAAGTCGCAATCCCTAACCTTCCGTATTTAGTGTTGCAGTGAAGATTCAAGCTGCAACAAAAATTGATTTTTACTTTGTTATGGCCTTGCGAAGGATCATCAGTGAGGAAACCATAGAGCATTCCAGAGCTGTACAGCTCAACTAAAAAGTCAGAATTTCTCTCCAGTTAAGATGTGGCATACAAAAGCGCAATGAGTGGAAATATGACAAACTATTACCACTACAGTGAAAGAAGTGATCTTTTTGTCAGACAGCATGGGGTTAAATTTCAGTTTCAGGGCTGGTGGAAAACTGATAATAGAGGATCATTCACATGGAGTCATTGACGCAAATGGAAAGAAAACTCAGATAGTGTGGATAGCAGGAGGCTGATCAACTACTGTCTGCTTTCCACCACTACTGACAGTGAAAGTACCCCCCCCATGAGTGCAGTGGCCATTGACAAGAATATTGTAGTACAGCAGAAGGAGAAAGAAAGGATGGGACAGAACACAGAGAACATATAAGATATCCAAATCATATTGAATCCTATCGTAGCTTCTGAGTCTACTACAACAATAGGCTTTTGAAGTTAGGGCATCTAAATGATATAGTTTGGTTCTGCTGATAATTTCCACTTCACCTGGTTAATTATGATAACTAAGTATTTTTTCTGTTCAGGGGAGATCATTCCTACATACTGCAGTCAGCAAAATTGTTTCTTTGCAGAGGTTATAATATATCCAACCTGTGATAAAATATTGGCAAGCAACAGGAAAACTGATCTCCTGTTCCTGGATTCAGTACAACCCAGCAGTGCTAAGAACAGTGGAATACATGAGGATGGTCAACTTCATTCCATAAACTTCAGCATAAGTGAAACAGACTCATGAGCATGTCATAAATTTCCTACCATTACAATGGCGTCCCTCTGAGTAGCAGGCTGCCATTTGTAGCTGGAATCATGGAAGACTGGCAAGTTCTCAGCACAAGCAGCAGCAGCAACATTTCAAGATTGGCTTGTGCTTAAGCAAGACCTCTCTGGTGTGTCAGATCCATTTGAGCATTCTTTAACATCTCAAACAATTTGCATAATGTTACATAGAATTATATAGAATTTCCAGCACAAACAGCTCATTTAGCCCAACTAATCTATACCAGTGTTCGTGCTCCACAAAAGTCTGCTTCAAAAACCAATTTTCCTACTCAAGACATTGTCTGTCAGGTCATACTGATATCTGGAACTCCATCACTGGTCACACACCACTGTCCAACTGATGAGCAATATTGCTCAGATTCTTTGTAACCTCAGGACACATGGCATTGCACATGTAGGACAGTGTCATTCTGTAAGTTATAATACCTAATTTCAAACACTGGAACAGGGGAGCAGGACATTACCTGTTTGGGCTTCATGCTTTTAAGAAGGAAGAAAAGTCTTCCATTTATAATGCATCTGTCTTGACCTCAGAACATGCAAGTAGAGTTTAACAGCCAATTAAGTACTTTTAGTGTGTATTTACCAAATGTAATGTAAGATATCCAGCAGGCAATTTGCACATAGTAAGGTCCCACAAACAGCAATGAGATAATGACCAGATACAGGTGTGAGAAATTTGACTTGGTGTGAGAGTCTGCATTTGCTAAGAAGGTCATCACTGAAATCTGCCAACCGCTGCAATCGCAACTCCAAACTGAGGGCAGGCAAGGTTCACATTGCCAGTTGTTGTGAAGGTGACCATTGCTTAGACCTTTTATGCATCTGGCTCCTTCCAGGCTGCTGCTGGAGATATTAGCAATATTTCACACCCACTGATGCAAAAGGGAGATCACTCAGGCTCTCTATTCAAAGAGCGAGAACTTAATTTCATTCCTTCTTGCTAGAGTGAAGCAAACATCGCAAGCATGAGAGTTTGCAAGATTTGCAGGCTTCCCCATGGTGCAGGGCACCATTGACTGCACACACATCGTTTAATGGGTGCTGCACATCAACTCTGCCAGATACTGGAGCTGAAATGAATTCCACTCCATAACATGCAGCTGCTGTGTGACCAGAAGCTATGGAGGCTCAGTTATTGAGCATGTTCAAGACGGAAATCAATACATTTCCAGATATTAAAGATATCAAGGGATATGGGGATCGTGCAGGAAAATGACATTGAGACAGAAGATCAGCCGTGATCTGGTTGAAGGTGGAGTAGGCTCAAGGAGCCGATGGACTACTCCTGCTCCTATTTCCTATGTTTCTATGTTCATAGAAAGCACATCATTCAGGTCAATGCCCCACATCCTGGCAGCAGCCATAGTGTCTCAATTCTGCAGCTGTTTGCTGTGCCAGCTGTAATTCAGCCACCACAGCCAACCAATGGATGGCTAGTGGGTGACAAAGGCTATCAGCTGATGTCATGGCTTATGACTCCAGTGTGCAACCCAGGCACATTTGTGAAGCTTGCATACAATGAAAAACATGCTGCCACAAGAAATGCATCAAAGCAGACCATTGGTATGATGAAGCAACAATTCCACTGCCTGGACCATTCTGCAGGAGCCCTTCAGTATTTTCCTGATGGATAAAGATGGTTAGCAGGTGAGTGATGAGGGTGTGATGAATTAGACCATGTATGAGGGTTGTGGTGTCGTTGGTAGGGTGTGACAATTAAAGATACATTCACTGATCTTGACCACTCTGAGTTCATCAAACTTCTTGCGGCTCTGCATCCAAGTGATAGGGGCTACACTCAGTGGTTATTTGTTCCCAGTTCCTTCCAACTGTGTCCACCAGACCTCCTGCCCTGCTATGGATACATGACATCTCTCCTCCGTTCCACCACCTCCAACAAGACCTCCAATACAGCGTTGGAAACCCTCGGTGCACGCTTTCTCCCATGGTCAGTTCTTTGTTGAACAGTGCACTATTCTGAATGATGTCAGCACCTCCAGCAGTAACAATGCACCTTCCCTTTAAGAGGCCCAGGTTAGTTTTAACAGCAGCACCATCTTTATTACTGGCTGCTACCTGTAATAGATAATGGATAACGTCACAGACAGTGATGTTTCAGTCGATGAGGCTGCATCTATTTGCATGTGTGCCAGGACTGCACCACCTAGTGGTTGCGTTGTCAGCAAATGCAGCTTAATTTTAAACAGTGTTCTTTTCTTTTGGGCCTCCTTATCTCGAGAGACAATGGATACGCGCCTGGAGGTGGTCAGTGGTTTGTGAAGCAGTGCCTGGAGTGGCTATAAAGGCCAATTCTAGAGTGACAGGCTCTTCCACAGGTGCTGCAGAGAAATTTGTTTGTCGGGGCTGTTGCACAGTTGGCTCTCCCCTTGCGCCTCTGTCTTTTTTCCTGCCAACTACTAAGTCTCTTCGACTCGCCACATTTTAGCCCTGCCTTTATGGCTGCCCTAAACAGTGTAGGTTAGGAATAAGTAGAGCTAGCAAGTAACGATATTGGGCTCCCTACTGATATGTGCAGCTAACGAACAATGTGGTTAACGAGGGCTGCATGCAGAAGTGATGATAATGAGCAGGCAGAATGAAGATGAGGTCCTGCCTGCATTACCTTGAATGGGTGTGTGGGGTCATTATCCATTGTGATCCCCACGTCCATTTTCATAGTCTATCCAACTTCTCTCTCTCTGTTTCATTGATGTTGCTTGAAAGATAGGTATTAGTCAGGATGCCAGGGAGAACTCCCCTGTTCGCCATCAAAATTGTGCAATGGGATCATTTACATCCACCTGAGAGCAGATGGTTTAACATCTCATCAGAAAGACAGCACCTCTGAGAGTTCAATACTCCCTCAGTACTGGAGTGTCAACTGAGATTTTGTGCTCAAGTCTCTGAACCCACAATCTTCTAATGCAGAAGCATGAATGCTACCACTGAGCCATGGTAACACCAAAGACTGGAATCTTCACAGCTTCTTACCTACAATGGCAAGGACAACCCAGAAATGTAATGGATGCCATAGAAATGTTCATTCAAGACTCCATTGGTTTTCCATCACAAAAATCTTTAATACAGTGTTGCATTCCCAATTCTCTCTAGCTTGACCATTGAGATACCTTTGACAGCTGTTCAGTAGCTTAGACTTCCCACAGAGAAACATTTCTGGTTAACACATTACTTGCTTCACTTGTCACGTTTACAAGGGCCAGCTGGATTGCAACTATAATGCATTGGCATTATAAGCCTCTCTTTTCACAAAGGACTGTATGTGTGTGTGAGAGAGCAATGACCCATATGCCGTAGACTGTTGATCAGACACTTCATTAGCAAGTCACAGTCACATAATGGTGTCTGTTGTTGCCAAATACTTGCTGTGGTTGCTGCAGAATGGCTTGTCCATCATCCATTTGTGCCACCTTCAAGATTGTAAAACCCACAACAACACTGGTAATTTTAGTATCATTTTATTCTGAATGGGATAGTGCCAAAACTAAATTTAGTGAATCAAATTTGCTATTATGAGTATTTTTTGAAAAGATCCACATTAGGTCTAATTTAGAATATTTGGGTTAATGTTAGCTTGTCATCTATTTCCCACTATCCAGTACTTTGCCACTGAGGAACAGGTTGGCATCTGTAACCATCACCATAACAACAATGGTAGCTTTTCAAATCATCATTTATTTTCATGATAGCTATGTTGTTGCCAAAATGATAAAGAAAGAAATAACCTGCATTTATATAGCACCTTTCACCTCCTGAGGATGTCCCAAAGAGCTTCAGAGCCAGTAATAATTTTTGAGACGTAGTCACTGTTGTTTTTTTTTGGCAAACAACAAACATTGTTCAGGTCCTGCATCAATCTACAATATATGTTACTTTGTATCATATTTTCTGTATTTTTAGTGATTTTACTTAATCTTGGGTACATTATTGCACTGCCAGTATCTGCCATATCGCTATGTGGGAAAGGTTAACAATTGTACAGTAGCAACTTGCATTTATATAGTGCCTTTAACATGGCAACAGTTCCCAAACTGCTCCACGGGAACAATTTGAAACTGAGCTGCAAAAGAAGATATTGGAGTTGGTGATCGAAGCATGATTAGAGAGGTAGGTTTTAATGTTCAGGATAATGTTAAAGTTTTGGAGACTTGTCTATGTGAGAGATCTAACATGAAACAGAATGGTATTTGTGAACAACAAGGCTCCAAGATTTGGTGCAGTCACTACAGAAGCCCAGAGCTGGTAAAATAGCGACTGTACCTCATCTGGCCACTTCTGGTGCAGCATCTTATGATTGCAAAGGTGATAGCATGGGTGTGCTGTGCATACACTGAGAGCATGCAGGGGGGAGGATAGTGAGTTCAGACAGTATCTAACACTGCTTTGACACACACCTGCCATTTTGTGCCTCTCAGGTCCTGTTAATGCCCTCTCTTAAACTCTTCCAGCTAAACATGTGACAGCTGCCTGAGGGAACACCCCACATTAGCGTTATTTAAAGGAATCACCATGGGACTTGCAGGTGAGGTACTTTTGACTTTTTTTTGTTGCTGCAGAGTGAGTCAAAGTATAGTGCTCAGTGTTGTTGGAGGAGTGTGTAAAAGTTTCTGGATTCAGAAGGGAATGGTGTTGGATTTGACACTGAGGTCAGAGGAGCTGGAAGGCCTGTCAGCAGAAAGCCTGCTTTCACTAATGGGGGCTATAGTTGCAGTCCCTCTTGGGCTGCTGCATGACAGAGACATGGAACAAAGGCAGAAGAGAGGTGAAGCTGTGTGCGGAGGGAGGAGAAGTGCTCTCAATAGAAAGTTGTACCCATTAAGTGTCTTCAGAGAACATTCACCTGCTTCCACCTCAGCCAGGAGCAGTGTTTGATGCAGCTTCGACTCATTATACAGATGATTGACAAAAGTTCCAATGGCGATGAGGAAAAACATTTTTACACAGCGAGTGGCTAGGATCTGGAATGCACCGCCGGATAGTGTGGTGGAGGCAGATTCAATCGTGGCTTTCTGCTGACAGGCCTTCCAGCTCCTCTGACCTCATTGTCAAATAAGAGTGCATGGTATAGAGGGTAACAGGAAGCAGAGAGTAGGGATAAATGTGTCATTTTCAGTTTGGCAAGCTGTGACAAGTGGAGTGCCAACTATTTACAATCTATATAAATGACCTGGATGAAGGGACCGAATGTATGGTAGCTAAATTTGCTGAGGACACCAAGATAGGTAGGAAAGGAGGTTGTCAAGAGGAGGTAAAGAGTCTACAAAGAGATATAGATAGGTTAAGTGAGTGGGAAAAAATTTGGTAGATGGAGTATAATGCAGGAAATTTTCCTCTTTGGCAGGAAGAATAGAAAAGCTATGTACTATTTCAATAGAGGAAGATTGCAAAACTCGGTGGGACAGAGGAATCTGAATATCCTGTTACATGAATCACAAAAAGTTAGTATGCAGGTACAGTAAGTGATTAGGAAGGCAAAAGGAATGTTGGCGTTTATTGCAAGGAGACTGGAATGTAAAAGTAGGGAAATTTTACTGCAGCTCTATAGGGCCTTGGTGAGACCACATCTGGAGTACTGTGTACAGTTCTGGTCTCCTTATTTGAAAAAGACTATAATTGCATTAGAGGCAGTTCAGAGAAGGTTCACTGAACTCATTCCTGGGATAAAAGACTTATCTTCTGAAGAAAGGTTGAACAGGTTGTGCATTTACACATTGAAGTTTAGAAGAATGAGAGGTGATCGTATCGAAACATATAAGATCCTGAGGGGACTTGTTAGAATGGATACCAGGAGGATGTCTCCTCTTGTGGGGAGACTAGAAGAGGGGACACAGTTTAAAAATAAGAGGTCTCCCTTTTAAGATTGGGATGAGGAGAAAATGTTTCTCTCAGAGGGTCATTCGTCTGTGGAATTCTCTTCCCCAGAAAACAGTGGAGGGTGAGCTATTGAACTTATTCACGGCTGAGTTATAGATTTTTGATAGACAAGGGAGTCAAGGGTTATGGGGCAGAGAGGAGTTGAGACCACAATCAGATCAGCCATGATCTTATTGAATGGCTGATCAGGCTCGAAGGGCCAAATGGCCTACTGCTGTTTCTATGTTCCTAAAGGGTTACAGCATGGAAGGAGGCCAATCATCTCGTGTCCATGCCATTTCTCTGCAAGAACAACTTAGCTAGTCCCACTCCCCCACGCTTTCTATGTAACCCTGAAAATGTTTTCTCTTCAGGTGCTCATTCAATTCCCTTTTGAAAGCCACGATTGAATCTGCCTCCACCACACTATCAGGCAGTGATTTCCAGATCCTAACCACTCGCTGTGTAAAAATGTGTTTCCTCATCTCGCCATTGGAATTTTTGTCAATCATCTTAAATAAATGTCTTCTGATTCTCGACCCTTCTGCCAATGGGAACAGTTTCTCTAACTAATTTGTCTAGACCCCTCATGATTTTGAACACTTCTATTAAATATCGCCTGAAACATGAATAAAAACAGAAAGTGCTGGAAATACTCAGCAGGTCTGGCAGCATCTGTGGAGAGAGAAACAGAGTTAATGTTTTAGATCTGTGACCTTTCATCAGAACTGGTCACAGACCTAAAATGTCAACTGTGTTTCTCTCTCCACAGATGCTGCCAGACCTGCTGAGTAATTACAGCACTTTCTGTTTTTATTTCAGATTTCCAGCATCCCACATACCTTTATAACCACTTTCTCAACCTGCCTTCCCACCTTCGAGATGAGGTGCCAGGACTTTCCAATAATGACAAGGCCTCAAAGGTGGTCATCTTTAGAAAAGCAACAGAGTATGTTCGCAGGTTGAAGGCAGAGCAACAGAAACTGAATGCAGAAAGGGAGAAACTTCAGAAAGAACAGCAAAAGATGCAACGCAACTTCCCCGAGCAAGAGTTGTCAAACCACCAAGACGAGATATGGACTTTTAAGCCTCTATATAGGTAAATTTTACAATCTCTATCCATGTGTAAATAATTTTGATGTCATCTAATTTTATGTATTTTTTACTTTTAGCATCCAAGAATTATCTTTGAAAAGAAAGGGGACATTGTGTGATTGCCTGTAAGAATGATGTCCCTTTAAGATGCAAATAAGCTAACTACTAGGATGCAGTCAAAGCCAGAGTCACTCTGCAACTGTAACACCTAGAGACAAGTAATGTAAATAGTTAGCTCTGTACTGTACATAATAGTTTAGTTGTTTAATAAATCTGTTAGAGATCTTCAACAACCTGGACACCACGCATTTCATTTATGTTGCATCAGACGACATAATAAAAGAACTCATTAAGAATGCACATGCTAGTAAAGAGAAAGTGAAAGTCAAACAAAATAAAGATGAAGCCTTAAAATAAAAGCAAAATACTGCGGATGCTGGAAATCTGAAACAAAAACAAGAAATGCTGGATTCACTCAGCAGGTCTGGCAGCATCTGTGGAAAGAGAAGCAAAGTTAACGTTTCGGGTCAGTGACCCTTCTTCGGAACTCCTTTTTTTTTTCTTTTTTTTTGAAAGACAAAGCATTAGTACAGATTAGGTGTGAATATACTGAATATTGAACAGCAGCAAGTGCAAACCTGAAGAAAAACAACCTGAAAAAAACAGTGGGTGAGCAAACTAAACAAACTAAGATGAAATGAAATAAATGCAAAAAAAGATTGTAAAAAATGTAAAAAGGAATGTAAAAAAAAAAAAGGAAGAAAAAGTAACTAAAAATGACTAAAAATGAAAGTAAAGTGGGGGGCTGTCATGCTCTGAAATTATTGAACTCAATGTTCAGTCCGGCAGGCTGTAGTGTGCCTAATCGGTAGATGAGATGCTGTTCCTCGAGCTTGCGTTGATGTTCACTGGAACACTGCAGCAATCCCAGGACAGAGATGTGAGCATGAGAGCAGGGGGGGAGTGTTGAAATGGCAAGCAACCGGAAGCTCAGGGTCCTGCTTGCGGACTGAGCGGAGATGTTCCGCAAAGCGGTCACCCAGTCTGCGCTTGGTCTCCCCAATGTAGAGGAGACCACACTGTGAGCAGCGAATACAGTATACTACATTGAAAGAAGTACAAGTAAATCGCTGCTTCACCTGAAAGGAGTGTTTGGGGCCTGGGATAGTGAGGAGAGAGGAGGTAAATGGGCAGGTATTACACCTCCTGCGATTGCAAGGGAAGGTGCCCTGGGACGGGGACGAGGTGGTGGGGGTAATGGAGGAGTGGACCAGGGTGTCGCGGAGGGAACGATCCCTTCGGAATGCTGACAGGGGAAGGGAGGGGAAGATGCGACTGGTAGTGGCATCACGCTGGAGGTGGCGAAAATGGTGGAGGATGATCCTTTGGATATGGAGGCTGGTGGGATGAAAAGTGAGGACAAGGGGAACCCTGTCACGGTTCTGGGAGGGAGGGGAAGGGGTGAGGGTAGAGGTGCGGGGAATGGGTCGGACACGGTTGAGGGCCCTGTCAACCACAGTGGGGGGAAATCCTCGGTTGAGGAAAAAGGAGGTCATATCAGAAGCACCGTCATGGAAGGTAGCATCATCAGAGCAGATGCGTCGGAGACGGAGAAACTGGGAGAATGGAATGGAGTCCTTACAGGAGGTAGGGTGTGAAGAAGTGTAGTCGAGGTAGCTGTGGGAGTCAGTGGGCTTATAATGGATATTGGTAGACAACCTATCCCCAGAGATGGAGACAGAGAAGTCGAGGAAGGGAAGGGAAGTGTCAGAGATGGACCATGTAAAGGTGAGAGAAGGGTGGAAATTGGAAGCAAAGTTGATAAAGTTTTCTAGTTCGGGGCGGGAGCAGGAAACGGAACCCGGAGTTCCGAAGAAGGGTCACTGACCCGAAACGTTAACTCTGCTTCTCTTTCCACAGATGCTGCCAGACCTGCTGAGTGAATCCAGCATTTCTTGTTTTTGTTTAAAGATGAAGCCTTTATGTTCAGCAGCTTGCAGTCTCTGTCTCTCAGTTTCAGCATCATACCTCATACTAAATGCAGCTAAACCTCACTCCAGTCCTAATGACATCACAATTGTGATGAAGTAAATAGCAAGGGATGGTGAAAAACTGGAAATATTGCTTTCAGGTATGAAAATTTTGTAAGGTTTTTGTCTACCTTTACAGACAGTATTTTAAGTTGGAGACTATGTTATAGTGGAAGCTTGTACAGTGTATTCTCACACACTGAACTCTCCAAAATAACCATCCAATCAAAAACAATGATCATTGCAGAGAAGTTTCTTCCGAAAGAAACGCGATGCTGGATCCATGATCATGCAATATGACTGCGATGCTGATCAATATGGTATTGACTATGTCCAACCTATCCCCTTTTAATCAGCATTCAGAGCCATCATCCATATCCCCACATTGGCAAAAGTGGTTACGACATTTTGAAGGTGCAATGGCAGGTTTCACAATCACAGACGACATGAGGAGAAAGGCCTTATTTCTACACTATGGAGGTGAGGAACTAGAAGGTATCTTTGAGACACTTATGCCTGCACAAAATAACTACAACTCAGCAAAAAATGCATGAATGACCTATTTTACAACTCCCAAAAAAACAGTTTTGCCCAATACAGGCATGTTCTATTAATAACTTTAAGCATAGACTATATTCAGCACAACATCTTCTGGAACTGATTTTTCCTGCTGTTTTATATGAACCGCAATGAACATTAAAAGTGGACATGGGCTGCAAAGATGACCACTGAAAGTCAGCTGATCTTCAGCCTATGTATTCAAAAGCTGACAAATGAGTCTACAAGCAACTAACATTGTGTCTTGCTGAAAGTCCACCTCTTCGAGAGAATCATGCAATGACTTTGATATGTGACTCCGGCTATTGAATCCACCTAACTGCATTTCGCGCCTTCTTCACTGGGCCCGCGACTTATGCCTTAGCCCCAAGCTGAGTCAAATCACGTGACCTATATGAACATACGAATTAGGAGCAGAAGTAGGCCATTCGGCCCCTCTAGCCTGCTCCACCATTCAATAAGATCATGCCTGATCTGTTTGCTTCTCAAATTCCACACGCCCATCTACCCCCGATAACCTTTGATTCCCTTGCCTCAAAAGAATCTATCCGTCTCTGCCTTAAAAATATTCAATGACACGCCTCCACCACCTTCTGCGGCAGAGCGTTCCAAAGTCACACAACCCTCTGAGAGAAAAAAAATTTCTTCTCATCTCTGTCCTAAAATGGAGAGCCCTAATTTTAAAACAGTGCCTCCTAGTTCTGGACTCACCCACAAAAGGAAACATCCTTTCCACATCCACCTTGTCAAGACCGTTCAGGATTTTATAAACCTCAATCAAGTCTCCCCACACTCTTCTAACCTCCAGTGAAAACAAGCCCAGTTTGTCCAGCCTTTCCTCATAAGACAACCTGCTCATTCCATGAACTATTCTTTTGCTTATAATTTGTAAATGTGCACTATCCTTTTAATGGCTTTCTTTCTTGAGTGGGCGCGTGTGTGTGTGTGTGTGTGTGTATGTGGTGAGTGAGTGACATAGCGTTAGACATTCAGGTTGAATGTGTGAATAAAAATAATCTTCTTTATTTAAAACTACAAAGAGCGTGCTGCTGGTTATTCAAATTGGCCATACACAGGGGTTAAGCAACACACACATCTTACTTGTTAAAAAACTCACTGACTACAGACAATAAAGGGGAAAGAACTGGGGTTTCACTTCTCTCTAAATTCTGTCTGTAACAGAATTGGGAACTGCATCTGGGATCTAAACCAATTGAACCATTATGAGCTGAATCTGACCTTAAAATAATAAATTGGAAGCAAAAGGGAAAAGTTCAATAGTTGAAATTGTTTCTTCAAAAAAAGAGGACCACAGCAGCAGTATATTTGCGTATATTGGCTGGCTTTAACGTGGAATCATTTGCAGAATAGCAGGATTTAACTTGAAACAAGTTAGCTACCTTAAACATTGAACAGCTCAGAGCAGTAACTGACCAAATGGAACTTAGTGTGAGGAAAAGGGCAAAAAGACCTGAGGTGCTAAAAATGCTGGCTGAGTATTTTTTTCTCAGAACTGGAACAGACAAAAGATATGGAACCTGAAACAGACCACGTTTGTTTTTTATTCTTTCATGGGATGTGGGTGTTGCTGGCAAGACCAGCATTTGTTGCCCATCCCTAATTGCCCTTGACAACTGAGTGGCTTACTAGGCCATTTAAGAGTCAACCACATTGCTCTGGGTCTGGAGTCACATGTAGGCCAGACCAGGTAAGGACAGCAGATTTCCTTCCCTAAAGGACATTAGTGAACCAGATGGGTTTTTACGACTATCGATAGTTTTGTGGTACTATTACGGAGACTAGTTTCAATTCCAAATTTTTTATTCAATAATTGAACTTATTAATCAAATTTAAATTCCACCAGCTGCCGTGGTGGGATTTGAACCCATGTCCTCAGGATTACTTAGACCAGTGACATTACCAATATACCACCATATCCCCAAAAAAGGTTACCTTCGCAAAGATTCGCCGGGAAGAGCAGAGGCTAGAGTTGGAATTTCAGGAGACATAGAGAGAGAGAGAGCCTTCCAGAGAGAAACGTTTCAGAAGGAATTAGAGGCATGAAAAGACAGTGAACTGAGACAGATTGAATTGGCCAGGGAAAAATTGTCTTTACATCATGGAGAAGCCGCTAGTAATCCAAAAGACCTTAGTCCAAAGACCAGCTTTGATTTCTTAAAGTATTCCCAGTTAGTACCCAAATTTGAAGATGATATTGAAGCCTTCTTCATATCCTTTGAGAAGCTTGCAGATTAGTTAAAATGATCTGAAGGAATTTGGACTCTCCTGCTGCAGGGCCAGTTAACAGGAAAAGCCCGAGAGATTTATTCCCCGTTATCGGCTGAGATCTCCTCAAACTACGTGCAAACAAAAAATGCTTTCCTGAGTGCTTATGAGTTAGCACCACAAGCATACCACCAGAGGTTTAGAAACTCTTGCAAAAAGCCCACTCAAACCTTTCTTGAATTTGAAAGTGTCCAACAACTCGCATTCGACTGGTGAATGCAAGTACTCAAAATTGACCACATGTATGAGGGATTAAGAGAAGTAATCCTTTTAGAGGAGTTCAAAATTATCTTCCATACAGCCTTAAGGCTCATGTGGAAGAGCAGAGGCTGTTAACAGCCAAGAATGCTGCACCCCTCGCTGATGATTACAAGCTCATGCATAGATCCGGGAACACAGGCAAACCCTTTCCTAATAGCCCCACAGAATTCATAAAAGACAGGAAAGGGGATTACAATAGGGGATGGGGTAGTCAGGAAAAAATGAATAGTAATGAGGCTGCAAGAAACACTCCACAAGCCACAAGAGAAGACACAGGGCTCAGGGCTGACACCTGAAGACCTGTGTGTTTCCATTGCAGTAAAACAGGATACATAAGGTCAGACTGCTGGAATCTCAAGGGGAAGCCTGTTGGCTTGATAGGGATCCACAAAAGGAGCCCTGAGAAAGATACCCCGGTGGGTGGTGTAACAGATCAGGCGGTGGCCCCAGCTGCAGAAATTGACCCCTCTATTCATACCACTGTACCCCTCTAAGGAAACAGGCAAGTCCATCATAATGCTCAGGGATACAGGGGCCACTCAATCCTTAACATTGGAAAAATACATGACCCTTTCCCCTGAAAGCTCCATGAATGCCAAGGCACTAATCAATGGGATTAGAGGAGGATACATGTCCGTTCGCCTCTAGCAGGTCCACTTACAATGCTATCCAGGCTCTGGGCCAATCAATGTAGGGATTGTCCCTAAACTGCCAGTGGTTTGAATAGATTTCTTGCTTGGTAATGATTTGGCTGGCAGTAAGGTGGTAGCGTCTCCCATAATCCTAGATTTTAGTGCCTCCAGAGTACTGTAAGGAAATCTTACAAATTACCCCTCCCATCCAATGGCTGGGCATGTGGGTGTTCGCCAGATCCTAGTCCGAATAAGCAGGCGTTTTTACTGGCCTCACCTTTGGTCTGATGTGGTCGAATTCTGCAAGACCTGTCACACTTGCAAGGTTGCAGGAAAGCCAAAGTCCACAATTAAACCTGCCCCACTCAAACCCATACCAGCGCTTGGAGAATCCTTTAACAGAATCCAGATAGACTGTGTAGGACCCTTACCGAGAACCAGGTTGGGGTATCAGTACCTCTTCAATATAATGGACCTGGCCACCCGATTCCCTGAGGCCATCCCCCTCAAGAAAATCATAGCCAAAGCCATGATTAAGGGGCTGACCCAATTCTTTACCCGGTATGGCTTGCCAAAAGATATCCAATTGGATCAGGGAACAAATTTCATGTCCCACATATTTCAGGAGGTTGTCCAGAGCCTAGGTATAATACAGTTAAAATCCTCAGCCTATCACCCGCAGACCCAAGGAGCACTAGAACGGTATCATCAGATCCTCAAAACCATGATCCAAACATACTGCCTTGAATACACTCATGATTGGGATAAGAGATTCACATAATGAATCCACAAGCTTCAACGTGTTTGAATTAATTTATGGTCATGAGGTCCGAGGCCCCCTGAAGCTAAGTAAAAGAAATATTTCTAGAGCCAAGGGAGGAAACGTCACAATTAGAGTATGTGTCCATGTTTTGTGAATCGCTCATTAACGTGCGTTCTGTGGCCAAAGAGCACTTAAAAGCCCTGCCGCAAATCATGAAGAAGTAAGCAAACCTAGCTTCACGATTAATGTTCATTTACTTACACCAATGCTGGGATTCAGGTTGGGCATTAAGGTTCATCATATGTGCTTATGAAAGTTCTAACATCTCAAGACTATTTTTCTTCTTTCAGAGCAGGATAGCAGGTAGCAGAAAGAAGCACACCAACACAGAAGGAGGGCCCCACCATATCAAAACACTCAGTAACTTCAATGAAGCAACACTCAAAATCAGTCAGTGACAATGTCATTTCCTCCAATTGAATATTGGGAAGACTGAAGCCATTGTTATCGGTCTCCGCTCCAAACTCCGTTCCCTAGCTACTGACTTCATCCCTCTCCCTGGCAACAATCTGAGACTAAACCAGTCTGTTTGCAACGTTGATGTTATATTTGACCCCGAGATGAGTTTCCAACCACATAATAGTACTATTACTAAGACCACCTATTTCCACTTCTGTCACATCGGCTGACTTTTCCCCTGTTTCTGCTCATCTGCTGCTGAAATCCTCATTCATACCTTTGTTACCTCTCGACTTGACTATTCCAATGCACTCCTGACTGGTCTCTCACATTCTATCCTCCATAAACTTGAGGTCATCCAAAACTCTGCTGCCTGTTTCTCAACTTGCATCAAGTCCCGTTCACCTATCATCCCTGTGCTCACTCATGTACATTGGCTCCTGGTCAAGCAATATCTTAATTTTAAAATTCTAATCCTTGTTTTCACATCCCTTCATGCCCTTTCCGCTCCCTATCTCAGTAATCTTCTCCAGCCCCACAACCCTCCAAGATATCTGCTCTCATCTAATTCTGGCTCCTTGAGCAACCCCGAATTTAAATCGCTCCACCATTGATGGCCACGCCTTCAGTTGCCTAGGCCCTAAACTCTGAGATTTCCTCCCTACACCTCTGCATCTCTCTACCTTGCTTTCTTCCTTTCAGATACTCCTCAAAACCTACCTCTTTGACCAGGCTTTTGGTCATCTGACTTAATATCTCCTTATGTGGCTCAGTATCATATTTTGTTTCATAATGCTGTTGTGAAGCATCTATGGACTGGTTGCAGTTGATCTATGCAGAATGTCTAAGGACAGCACAGGACAGACAAAGATGGAGATCCATGGCAGTCAACCTTCTGGGAAGAAGATGACATCAATAAACCAACGTGAAGCATCTGGAGATGTATTATTTGGTTAAAGGCACCATATAAATATAAGTTGTTGTTGTTGTTGATAATGGGACGGGATGAAGTCTGCGGCCATCCCAAGATCAAGTTAAGTACTATCCTATTAGCAGCTAAGAGGAGTCATGATCTTGATTGTGACTGGTAGCACTGTCCATGTTGTACATATTGTCTCAGTGTCAGTACTGCAGATGGCACACCTCTGCCACTCCCTGGAGTAGTTTTAGTTTAAAAGCCAAGAATACAGACCTCTTCTATTCATTAGATGATAAACATGCTAAGTACTCTTTCAAACAGCAATCAAACTTTAAGGACTAAAATTACATCAAGGAATCGAAACCAGAGTAGGTTTCAAAATACTGGAAATGGATCTTACTTGGTACTGAAAAGTTAATTTTTCTGCATTGATAGTTGTTTCTCTTTTTGAGTGACAGACAAGTATTTCCTAAATCTTACCTTATAAAACAATGCCAATGGCTCTGAACATGTACGATGAGGTCAATGATTTGTAGATGACAATTGCAGTGGTTGTTTTATGTTTCATGCTGTCGGAGTAAATAGACATGACATTCACAATATTGCTGGTCTACATGCCTGATTGCAGCACAGCTAGATCTTCAGGCAGAATGTGCCCCAGGTCGATTATTACTGACGCTACTTCCCCAGCGACTTGACGTTTGATGTGTAGAAATGCTATATGCCCTTTTGTTAGCTTGAAATCACTCAGCACTAGGAGGAGGCACATGTCAATCTCTTTGTTATTGAAGAGTCACCCAGAAACAAAGCAAAGATGTTCATATAATTTCTGACAAGTCAATCAATATGAATTTATCATGAATATGTGGGCATGAGTTAAAGCAGCCAAGCTACAAACTGTTAATTCCTACTTGTGGAACATCTTAACACAATAAAAACAATTGACAGACAGACAGATAGATAGATAAATAAACCAGAGATGTAAGATAATTTCTTTGAGTACTGACACTGTACCATCATTTCACTTTTATATGTAGTTGTAAACCCCCAATGGAATTGCTCTTGGTCCAAGCATTGGCTGTTCTAATCAGGCAGGAGTGTTATACCATGTTACGCACAACGTATGATTCTGCTCCTAAGGTGAAGCCTTATTTAAGCTGCCCTTTTGTGGCCACAGAATCCGACTCCTGTAAGCAAATATCTGAGGTCAATCAATTTGCTGAGAGAAATTTACAAATTGGAAGGTACATTAAAAAATTTCCAGCTCAGGTTTGCTTTTATTCCCTTTTCTTTGATATGTTTACAGTTTTGAAGTGTGATATCTGATTTGCGATGGATAATCACAAAACTTTTGGATAGTGAAGTATCTGGTGGTGTTCATTTTGCACACAAAAGTACTGAACGTAAATATAGATCTCTGAAACACAGTATAGAACTATTGAAGTTTGCAGCACAGAGTTATTTGAGCTCTCATGCTTGTGTCAGTTCTTTGCTAGAGCAATTCCAAACTAATTCCATTACTTTGCTCTCTCCCCATAGTCATGTATCTTCCAATTCTTCAAAATTTATCTACTCTTCCATTAAAAGATACAATGGTCTTTGCCCCAACTATTTCCTGTAGCAAAATCTCTGTGTGAAATCATTTCTCCTAACCTTGCTTTCCACTCTTTGACAATTGAAAACCCTTGCCACTGACTCCCTAAGGTATTTACCTTATTAAAATTCTGAAGGATTTTGAAAATCACTCTTAAATCTCTGCAATAGTCTTCCCTGTTCCAAAGTATCTCAGTTTCTCAAGCCTCTCCTCTTAACTATAGTTTCCCTTTGCTATCATCTGGAGAATCTACATTGCATCTTTGGTTTTATAGAAAAGATATAGAGGCCCTGAAGAAGCTGCAAAAAAGATTCACGTGGATGATAGCAGAACTGAGAGGTTATACCTATCAGAAAAGATTGAGCAGGCCAGGGACTCTTCTCTAGAAAAGAACTGGCTGGGGGATGACTTGATGGAGGCCTTTAAGATAATGAAAGGGTTGATAGAGTAAAGATACTTTCACTTGTGTGGTAGACCTAAAATAGTGGTCTTACAAATAAGGTAACCACTAATAAATCCAATAGAGAATTGAGGAGAAACTTCTTTACATAGTGACCGGTTAGAACATGGAATTTGCTACCTCAAGGATTAGCTAAGGTGAACAGCAATGATGCATTTAAGGGGAAACTAGATAAACACATGATGGAGAAAAGCATAGAAGGATATTTTGATAGGGTTGGATGGCATAGGGGAGGACCAGCCTAATGTGGACCAAAATGGTCCAAATGGTTTGTTTCTGTACATTCTATGTATGTGTGTCATGTCCTTTGTAAGATGGTATGCCAAACTGCTCACAGTACTCTAATAGTGACCCAACCATTTCCTTTTATAAAATTATCATAACTTCTTTATCCTTCTGGGAAATATCCCTATTAATAAAATCCAGAAGGCTATTGGCTATTTTTATGATCTCTCTACCTACACTTATGCTTTCAGTTAATTAAGCATTGGAAACCCTCTTCCATCTGTCGTGCGGGTTTAAAATTCCTTCCTATTGTTTGAATGGTCTCTGTGCTTTAAACGCACACACCTCAATAAAAATCTATTTCTAAACCATTTTTTGTAAAATGCAAATCCCCACCATTCATGTCGGCAGAATTAAGATAGTTTTTTCTGTCTATTTAGCACACGTCTCCATGTACAAATTTCAAATGCATACAAAAATTATGGAGGAAATTTTCACAGGCAAGGAGAGGCAGGTTTGGATGCGTGCAGAGAGTTCAATCCCCTAAAAGTGATGTTGGGATCCTGACTTCATATGCCCTCTATCGGGTATCACCTGGGTGCATTTGAAAGTGAGTAGAGAACTTCTGTGCAGCTGGCAGTTGAGGCATTTAAATATTCAAATGGGTCACTAAGTTCTGTTTTAACTGAGGATTCTGGCTTTAACAGCCAGCAGACCTGTTTTCTAAGCTGTCAGCAACTCACCATGGTCACTGAGATGAACACACACAGAGAATGCTTCTTCAATGAAACTGACAGGCTCGGAAGCTTTTGATCAGTGAAACTGAAGAGCTGCAGCCATGGCTGCAGTGTTTTGAAAATTGCATTGTACATATTGACCGCTTGAGGCTATCATGCACACATGAGCCAGCAGAGGGAGCTGAAAGTGAAAGAAGAACAGAATAAAGAAGACTTCATTATGTTCAACATCACACTGTCTCAATCTCTGCCTTATATTTCTTACTAAACTCAGCTAAACTTTGCTCCAGTGCCGAAAACATCACACTGTTGGCAAGGTAAATAATAAAAGGATGGTGCAAAACCGGAAACATTGCTTTCAGGTATGACATTTGTGGAAGATTTTTCTCTACTTTTACAGACAGCATTTTAAGTTGGAGACTGTGTTAGTGACACACAGGAAGCTTGCACAGTGTATACTCACACACACTGATATCTCCAAAATAACCATCCAATCAAAAAAATTAATGTTGGATCATTGCAGAGAAGTTTCCTCTGAAAGAAAACTCAATCCCGTATCCCCGATGACACACTTTCACTGTGTTGCTGATCAATATGAAGTCGCCTGTGCCCAATCTACCACATTTTTATCTGCATTCAAAGCCATTATCTGTACCCCATATTGGTAAAAGTGGCTTCGACGTTTTGAAGGCACGATAGCAGGTTTTTCAACCACAGATGACACAAGGAAAAAGACTTTGCTTCAACACCATCAAAGTGAAATATTAGAAGACATCTTTGAGACACTTCCGCCTGGGCAGAATGACTGTGACTCAGCATAAATGCGCTGACAATATAGTTTATACCCAAGAAAAACACAATATATGAAATGATTGTCTTCTGATGCACTAAGCAAGAGGCAAATGAGACAATTGACCAATATTGCACATAATTGAGCAAACAAATGTGACTTTGGTGATATTGAACATGTCAAACAGGAAATCAAAACACAATTAATTGAAGGCTGTCTCTCGAGTCATCTATGCTGAAAAGCACTCAAGAGAAACAGAAAGCTGTGAGAGCTGTTGGAGTTAGCAAGTCACTATTGCTCTCAGAGTCCAGAGCTACTGAAGTTGAGGCAGCTAACCGTACCTATCACACTCCATGTTCAACTCCTGTGAACACTTTTCATCACTCGTGTGCCAGGAAACCACCTGCAAAGGAACAATAGCAGTTTCACAAACAGAGTTGTGACTTATGTTATGACCAAGGTGGGAGGAGTACACTGTCTTTTCTAGTTCCACTTTTCCACAGGTCACATTATAGAGTTAAATGTTTACCCAGTTACCGATGCAGTCAATCATATACTCTATTTCTAACCCAGAATAAAATACACCAACCAGGTTTTTTTTTAATAAACAACAAAATTGTCAGTTTATTATAAAACAAGACATACCAGTAACAAAGCAAAGCATTAACACACAGATTGAAATATGAAAGTTCCCTTTTACCTTAGTCACACACACGTTAACCAAAAAAGAGATATTATCTTTAGAGTTCTGTTACAAAAAAAAGAGAAAAGAGAATACTTTGGCTGAATTACTGCTCTTTCTTGAAGAAAAAAAGGGAAACTATAGAAAGAGGTCAGTTGTCCCTTTTTGGGTTGGTGTCCCAAATACGCCTAGATGGCTGTCACTGGAACCTTTCCAGAATAGTTCTTTTCAGGCAACGTTGAATATCAGTTTGGTAGGCGTTCCAGGAGAAATGCAGCATCAGTTTCTCTATTTCTTAGACATGATCCTCAGGAAGTTCTCAAAGAGATGGAAGAGGGTGAGCTGAGAGCAGCTGTTCTCTTGGCTGGTTTGCTCCAACTGCCTTAAAAACAATTCACACCCCAACACACTGTCCAAAGTGAAACCAAAAACATTATCTCAAGAGTAAAGCCTCTTGACACCTATAAATCTTGTCCTGTCATTTCTCCGTAAACACCATCTCCAAGTCAAAAAGCCCCTTCTGGGTATGTATCTGAAGACAGGTGACTTCCAGTAAGGGTTGTATACAAACCATGTCCAAAAGACCTTCCGATGACCTCTTTTAATGACGCCAGTGGAAAAAAAAATCCAAGGAATCCTTTTCAGTTTTCCCAAATAAAACAATGTCCATAATTCTAAAATACATGAGTCCTCAAAAAAATTCTAAACAAAAAATATAGAAGCACTGTCATAACAATATCCAAAGAATCTTTACACTGTGGCAATGCTTTCCCACACCAGAATGTCCTGCCACTGGTAAACAGTGTAAAGCCTGCAGAAAACCCAACCACTTTGCTCATGTTTGTCACTCATCAGCAAAATCAACTACTAAGACCAATACCAACAAAGGGTGCCACATATGTGTACCGTAGATAAAGGGCAAGAGAATGTTACCAAAGTAGAGGCGGATGGCCCCAACATACTTTTATTCTCTCTTTCAGACACAACAAACAGCCACATGAAAGAGTGACCATTGGCTGCTTGGATGTGGATGCTGTCATAGACACAGGAACATCTGTCAATGTCATGGGAGACAATATGTTCAACAAACTTCAGGATTGCCCCATTCTCTGCAAACCATGGAATACGAAAAATTTGACCTTACAACAGTGACAAACCACTGAAAATCCTTGGAACTTTTCAAACGCCAGACTCATTGAAAGGCACTGGAATGAAAGCTCTATTCTGTGTCATATCTGGAGACTCTGACACTCTTATCAGTTTCCACACAGGAGCAGATATGCGCATGATTGCAGTCACATATTCAATTAGGCACAGCAAAAACATTCTCGAACTGTCTGATCACTTCACTGGTATTGGCAAGCTGAAAGGTGTTACATGCAAGCTGCACGAAGATCCTAATGTGCCCCCAGTTGTGCATCAACAGTGACGATTACCATTTCATGTCAGGAAACAGAGAAGGAACTTCAACACCTCCTTGACCTTGACATTATTGAGAAAGTTGGGGATGAGCCTACCCCTTGGGTCTCACCTATACAAGTCATCAAAAACCCAAGAGCGAGAACCAGATTAGAATCAGCATTGATATGTGATCATCAAACAACGAGAAAGACACTTGACACCAACAATTGATGACATCACAGAGAGTAAATGGTGCTAAACACTTTGTTAAACTTGGCCTCAACAGGGGGCTACTATCAAATTGAGCTTGCAGAAGAATCGAGATATCGTATTGTATTCTCTGCTCACCTCAGACTTTATCAATACAAGAGGCTCAACTTGGAAGTCAATTCAGTAGCTGAGATATTTCAGCACATGATTCAATCTGCGCTTCAAGGACGTGAAAGAACACTGACTATCAGTGACGACATTCTCATCCATCGCCGCACTGAAAGTGAACTCAAGACGCCTTCATGTACATCTACAACATCTCAGAGAATATAACCTCACCTTGAACAAAGACAAGTGCTTGTTTAATGAAAGCAGAATTCAATTCTTCGGTCATGTGTTCAGTGGTGAAGGAGTATCACCTGATACATGGAAAGTTGAAGCCACTGCAAACGCTGCAGATCCTACAAGCGTGCAGGAAATTCGGAGTCTTCTAGGACTTGTCACGTACTGTAATCATTTTATTCCTGACCTTGCTTCACTATCTGCCCCCCTAAGTGATCTGACAAAAGAGACCACCAACTGGGAATGGACTAAATCACACAAACAGGCAGTACACCATATCAAATGATATTTGTCAGCAAGTTGTACAAATGCCTATTTTGACACTGAGAAAACCACCCAGCTAGTCGTGGATGCAAGCCCAGTGGCTTAGATGCAGTTCTCATTCAGAATAACAAGACAGGTAACCCATCAATCGTTGTGATTGCAAGTAGATCATAGAGCATGTAGTGCAATGTTATTTGCAAACAGAGAGAGAAGTTCATACAATCATATGGGGTATTTTATACTTTCATCGCTATTTGTATGGAAGCGAGTTTAAAGTAATAATTGTAGTATAATGTGCATAAGCTGTTGCTGGATAAATTATATATATAGACCTTAAGCAACATCACAGGATGTGATGTCATGAGTCTGAAACTCGTGTTGCTCAATGTTAAAGTAGATGTCTTAGGGATAAGATCCTGTAAATGAACTCCTGTTACTTTAACCAAACTCTCTATCCTCATTTAATATTAACAGCACTCTGACCAGTATAGTACACGGTGGTAGCGAAACTGACTACAAGTCACTAGTGATGTTGCTTAATTCAAAGGAGCTAGCAAAATTATTCCCAAGGGTACAGAGATTTCAACTACGACTAATGAAATATGACACAACAACTGAATACGTCCCAGGGAAACATCAGGTGACAGCTGACGTGTTTTCAAGAGCATCAATTGCGATACCTGAAGTGGGAGATGTCTCATCTGGATGTGATGTCATGAGTCTGAAACTCGTGTTGCTCAGTGTTATTGTAGATGTCTTAGAGATAAGACCCTGTAAACAAGATGTTACTTTGACCCAATGTCTACTATCCTCATTTAGTATCAATGGCACACTGACCAGTATAGTACAATAACCGATCATAGAACACTTGTGAGCTTGTTCAACAGTCCACATAGCAAACCACCGCTCAAATAGAACGTTGGATAATCAAACTTCAACAGTACAAGTTCAAAATTGAGTATCAGCCAGGAAATCTTAACCCAGCGGATTATCTTTCGCGACATCCTTTGCCAACAGTCTGTCCTACTAGTCGTGAAGAAAAGGTTGCCAACCAGCATGTTAACTACGTATACCTAAATGCAATGCCAAAGTCACTAAAACTAGCTGATATCAAAGCAGCAACAAAACAAGATGAGGCTTTTCAATTATGCATGAAGGCTATAGAATCACAAAACAGGAAACACGTAATCGAGAAAGCATCTACAAACAAAATCGCACACACACTGCAAGGTCTTCACAATGTTCAACATGAACTCACTGTTGCAACCACATCTGATCTTGTATTAAGCAACAACTGTATTGTCATTCCACATTCAATGAGGGAATGTTTTGTCAATATAGCACATGAAGGACACCAGGGGACAGTCAAAACCAAACAATTCCTGAGGGAAAGGTATGATTCCCAGGAATTGACCACATGGTAGAGCACAAAATCAGTCAGTGTTTGCCATGTCAAGCAACCACAATGTCAAATCTTCCTGATCCTCTAAAGATATCTGAACTACCTCCAGGACCATGGATTGAAGTTAGTGTTGGTTTTGAAGATTTGCCCACAGGTTGTTGTCACTGACAACTGCAGCAGATTCCCAATTGTGGAATTGATTATGTCAACTTCAATGAAAGCAGTCATCCCAAAGCTTGACCAGATCTTCGTCTTGTTTGCAATCCCTCAAACAGTACGAAGTGACAATGGACCCCATTCAACAATGAAGAGTTCAGCAAATTCGCAAACTACCTAGGGTTCATTCATCGGAAAATCACACCCTATTGGTCAAGAGCTAATGATGAAGTCGAGAGATTTATGTAAACCTTGAAAAAAGTAATACATACAGCTACGGCACAGTGGCTAGCACCACAGCCTCACAGCTCCAGCGACCCGGGTTCAATTCTGGGTACTGCCTGTGTGGAGTTTGCAAGTTCTCCCTGTGTCTGCGTGGGTTTTCTCCGGGTGCTCCGGTTTCCTCCCACAGCCAAAGACTTGCAGGTTGATAGGTAAATTGGCCATTATAAATTGCCCCTAGTGTAGGTAGGTGGTAGGGAAATATAGGGACAGGTGGGGATGTGGTAGGAATATGGGATTAGTGTAGGATTAGTATAAGTGGGTGGTTGATGGTCGGCACAGACTCGGTGGGCCGAAGGGCCTGTTTCAGTGCTGTATCTCTAAACTAAACTAAAGTTGAGAACAAGTCATGAAAGCAAGAACTATATCACTTTCTTCATATTTATCTTCACTCGTCTACTGGAAAACCTTCAGCTACAGTCATCTTTACACATCCTATGCACATACGTCTGCCTGAGGAACTAATGATCAACATGTACGTGAACGCGATTGAGAACAGAAGGATCAAATGAAAGTAAATGCAGAGCGAAACGTGAAATTTAGAGCTACAATGCTAAAGCCAGGAGATAAAGTACTTGTGAATAGTGATGGTCATGTTAGAAAACAAGCAACACCTTATGACATCCAACCGTTTGTTGTGACCAATACAATAGGATCAATTATCACAGCTAAGCATGGTTCACAAATCATCACAAGAAAGGTGTCATTCTTCAAAGCACTGAAAACACCACTCTGATTGAATCTGATTCCAACATTGACAGCTCAGATGAAGAACATGAATCAAATAAGACTACACTTGATGTCAGACAATAATCTATTCGCGAGAGAAAACACCCACCATACTTAAGTGACTATGTTTCGAAGTGAACTATTTATGTTTAAGTTTAGTGTTTACATTTTTTTGGAAACAACCATTGAAACATGCTATATCTCTCATTTACTGAGAAGGGGAGGGATGTAGTGTTTTGAGAATTGCAATGTAGATATTGTTCACCTGAGGCTACCATGCACATATGAGTCAGCAGAGAGGGCAGGTGAGAGGCTGTTGCTCACAGCACTCCTTCTCAGAGAGTGCTTTCAGTGCTTGATGTTGTTTGATTGCCTTTAAGAATGATTTCCCTTTAAGATCTTAGTATGTTAATAGACTAAGTACCAGGATGTAGTCTTGTGACTACTTGCCAGAGTCTCTCTGCAACTGTAACACCCAGGGGAATGTTCTGTAAATAATTTGCTCTATACTGTATATGATACGTGAATTATCTTTGGAAAGAAACGTGATGTCGTATGATCGCCTTTAAGAGTAATGTCCCTTAAGATCTTAGTATGCTAATGAACCAAGTACCAGGATGTAGTCATGTGACTACTTGCCAGAGTCTCTCAGCAACTGTCATCCCTGGAGGAAGGTTCTGTAAATAGTTTGCTCTGCACTGTATATAATAGTTTAGCTGTAATAAACCTGTTAGAGATCTTCAGCAAATTGGACTCCATGCATCTCATTTATGTTGCATCAGACAACATAAAGAGTATTACACTTCAGCTGCACTTCCCTGCTGTTAGCCCTCATAGTAGCATGGGAACAGCTTATGCAGCTCTGCCTTACACCTCTGAAGAAGAGGAAGAGGAGCAGTGACACCAACACCAACAGAACCAAGAGCAGCAGGAGTAACACCAGCAACTCCATATATGAGAAAACTCCATATATAATCAGTGGTAATGAACTTGATGGGTAGTTTCTCAATGTAAAAAATCATTTATCTCCTTTGGAGTAAAAGTCTAGTCTGTCAAAACCACACATGATACATGAAACCAAATGCTGCTCAACAGGACAGAGGAGACATAGACAGAGATCCAGCTCCAAGGAGGCGAGACACCCAACACAGTGTCTACAGGCAGAGGAAAAGCTCTTTCGACATGTAAGCTCTTTCGACAGCTTCTGCAGGAGGCTCAGGTTTTCACAGTAGGTTGTTGCTGACATTTGCAGCTTCCTGGAACAAAACCTCCTTCCCATCGGGCCTGGTGGGTACACATTGTCAGTGGCCTGTGACTGGAGCTACACCCACTAAGTCTCTGCCTCTTCCTAAGGTTGTGTACTCTCTTCTGCAAGGAGAGAAAGCAGAGTTGAGTGTTAGCAATGGCTTGTGTGGTTAGTAGGGAAGGACAACATTTGTGAAGGGTGACTATGAGGCATGGGTGTGAGAGGGACATAGGATGAGGGTGAGTTTGAATGTTGGCTATTCATATGAGGATGTGAGGAGGTGCCTGGAGGGAGAGGAATGAGTGGAGTGAAAGGTACGCTGTCCTGAGGAGTGCTGTGCAGGAGAATGCTGGGAAAGTCAGAGTGTGGCGCTTGGCTCCTGAAAGTTTTATGTCACTCACTTTTCCCACCCTCCTGAGGTACTCGATTCTCCTGGTGCACCGTCTCCAGGTTGGAGGGACCACACTTCTACTGCTTTCTTCCTCAGCCACTTCCATGCATGCCTGCATGAGAGGCTGACCTCTTTCACTCATTCTTGGGAAAGATCATCTCACTGCAGTCCCTCACATATCACAGCAGGACCTCCAGGTAAGAGTGAGAGACCCAATAAGCAACCTTTCCAGGTCTCCTCTCCATTCCTGTGGTTCTGCAGCCTCGAAAATCCATGTGCAGGTGAGCCATGTAACCTATGCCAGGGTCCCTTTAATTAGATATCCTTCCTTTGATAAATCCAGCACGTCATCCCACCTGCCGGAAGCAGGATGCTAATGTCATGACTCAGTGAAAGCCCGCTGGGGATTTCACCGGGTTCATGACCTGCTGATGGTTCTGCCGCTTTGGCAGGGACTAAGTTGAGAAAATAAGAAAATAGAAAATATGGGGGGACGGGTTGGTGAGGGCAGGCAGTGCCATTGCCTTGGGGGCAGCTGTTGCCACCTTGATCCCCTCTGTGGGCCAAAGAGTGCCCTAATAGGAGGGCCCCCTTACACCCACCCCCACCCCCGAGCCCACGGCGAGACCACCAGGGTTTACCTGAGGGTCTCCTCACATGGCAAAGGGTCCACCCGCCACTGGTAAGATGCCCTTGATGAAGTCCTTAATTGGCCACTTAAGTGGCTCAATCGGCCTCTGAGTGAGAGGGCCATCCGTCGCCTTCTCTGCCACTATCAAGGTGGTATGGTGGCGGGAAGACAATAGGCACTCCACCCCCTGCCGCCCCATACCATTTTAAAGGCCCCTCTGCCTCCCAGACCATCCCCATGGACTGGTAAAATTCAGCCCTTCATATACATAAGATGTGTTACTCAGTCTAAATGCTAAAAGATGTTGCCATGTAACTTTTTAAAAATCACATCAATTCTTTTCCTCCCCTTTCCTGAAGAGGTGTAATTAAAGTTAATGATCATGCACTCACCAGTGTGAAGCCTTATCCATCAGAAGAGCAAAATAGTAAGTCGCACATGTGCCCTGCACCATTTTTTTATCCTTAATTGACAACAGACCATAGAAAGCATCCACATGAATCCCCAATATTCATTCCCAGCAGACAAGGCTCCATGTCGGGACATGCCCTCATAAAATATACCCTGTCAACCCTTTGGTGAAGTAACACTCCACAGGTCTTAATACCCATGAATGAGGCTTTGGCACTGAGGCATCAATGTGTGCCTCCATACATAGGAATACATAGGAAAAACGGCAGACAAACAGGCCATTTGGCCCAACCAGTCCATGCTGGCATTTATGCTCCTTTCGAGTCTCCTCCCATCTTTCCTCATCTAAATCTATCATCGTAACCCACTATTCCCTTCTCCCTCATATGCCAGTCTTACTTCCCGCAAATGCATCTGTACTATTCGCTTCAGCCATTCTCTACAGTAGGAAGTTCCGCATTCGCACCACTCTTTAAGTAAAGCAGTTTCTTCTGAATTGCCTATTGGATTTCTTGGTGACTATCTTATATTGATGGTCTCTAGTTATACTCTTCCCCACAAGTGGAAACATTCTCTCTGTATTCACTCTATCAAAATCTTTCATAATTTTCAAAACTTCTATTAGTGTTAATTGTGAACAGAAAATGAGCCGACCTTGCTGCGCTTAAAGGGATCAGCTATTATGTACAGCTTTCCGGCACTCTAGCTGTATCACCCATTATGCACCAGGAGTGTTCGGACTGCAATGTCAAGCACGAGCAGCCGGTAGCCAGTAAAAGGGTACAAAGGGTATTGGCTACACTTAGTGTACCAAACTATTTTTCCACATGGGATATGGTTGGGTAGAGATGCACCAGACAGGAAGTATGGAAGAGTTACCTTTTAACCTTGATGCTTATGGCTATCTGAAGAATCAAAGCTGAATTAGCAATTGATAGTTAAAGCTGAGGTTTCACCTAAGACTCCCGTTTTCTTAAAGAATTAAAAGAAAATCTGTGGCAGGTGATTCAAAACTTTGTATTTCTCTGTGTGGCACCAAATGATAAATGCTGCAAGGATGCCTGAATCAATATTTCTCCCTAACTAAAGAGGCACGAATAGGAAAAGCTGATTATCAGACAAGTACATGGCACGCTGCCTAGACATATGGACAACCCCAGCAGGTGACCGCTCCTTCAGCGGAGATTAAGATTCATGTTGAGTGGAACAAGCCAATGAAATCTTTTACATTTTAATGATGAGATGCAGGGCTATCACTTTTGTTTAGTCATGTAAGCTAGTTTCTTTAACTTTGCTAACATACATAACATCACTTATTACTACACCATAGAGAAAGGGAATTGGAAAATGATCTGAAGAAAAAGACTTTGCAGGGCTACAGGGAAAAGGGAGGGGAGTGGGACTAGGTGAGTTGCTCTTAGAGAGAGCTGGCAAGGACACAACGGGCCAAATGACCTCCTTCTGTGCTGTAGCCATTCTATTGTTCTATATGACACATTGAGCTGATGCTTCCTTCATTGAAAATACTTTCAGCAGCTGATAGCAACTTTGTAAGACCCTGAAATTTATGTCACTTGTAGATAATGCTGTTAAAAAAGCATAACATTTTAAGTGTTTTGACATTATCTCTTATGACTAGATTTAGATTTTTAGATTTAGAGATACAGCACTGAAACAGGCCCTTCGGCCCACCGAGTTAACCACCCATTTATACTAATCCTACACTAATCCCATATTCCTACCACACCCTCACCTGTTCCTATATATTCCCCTCCCACATACCTATACTAGGGGCAATTTATAATGGCCAATTTACCTATCAACCTGCAAGTCTTTTGGCTGTGGGAGGAAACCGGAGCACCTGGAGGAAACCCACGCAGACACAGGGAGAACTTGCAAACTCCACACAGGCAGTACCCAGAATTGAACACGGGTCGCTGGAGCTGTGAGGCTGCGGTGCTAACCACTGCGCCACTGTACCTCAATGTTCTCACATATCTTTTTGAAAGTATTAAGATTAGATTAGAGATACAGCACTGAAACAGGCCCTTTGGCCCACCGAGTCTGTGCCGACCATCAACCACCCATTTATACTAATCCTACACTAATCCCATATTCCTACCAAACATCCCCACCTGTTCCTATATTTCCCTACCACCTACCTATACTAGTGACAATTTATAATGGCCAATTTACCTACCAACCTGCAAGTCTTTTGGCTTGTGGGAGAAAACCGGAGCACCCGGAGAAAACCCACGCAGACACAGGGAGAACTTGCAAACTCCACACAGGCAGTACCCAGAATCGAACCCGGGTCCCTGCAGCTGTGAGGCTGCAGTGCTAACCACTGCGCCACTGTGCCGCCCTACTATAATAGGTAGGAGAAAATGAACTCCGGCATCTGTTGTGATCAGGAGCTATTACATTAGCACACCAATTTGGAGAGGGACAAAAGTAACTGGCAGGGGAAAAGTGAAATGTAACACATTGGATGCGTGTAAATGTAGCTCCAGTGTCCATTCTGATGAAGGAACTGGCCTGTTATTCAATTTACTAGCAGTTTTACAGAAATTTACACATAGAATTACAACACGATGCAGCACAGGCGGCCATTTGGCCCATCATGCTTGCACTGGCTCCTTGAACGAGCTTTCCAATTAGTTCACTCCCCTGCCTTTTTCCCATAGCACTCCAAATGTTTCCTCTTCAAGTCTTTAACCAATTTCCTTTTGAAAGTTAATGTTAAAACTGTTTCCGCCACCCTTTCAGGCAATGCAATCCAGATCATAACATCTCACCTTTAGTTCTTTAAATCTCAGTCCTCTGGTTACTGACCCCTCTACCACCAAAGACAGTTTCTCCTAAATTATTCTGTCAAAACCATTTATATTTTTGAACACCTGTATTAAATCTCCCTTAACCTTCCCTGCTTTAAGAAGAATAACCACATCGCCGCTGCCACCATTTCATGGGTTTCTTTGTGTTATCTTAAGCAACACAATGAGATAGCGGATTCCAGTTCCCTGAAGATCTTTAAATTCAGCAGCTAATTTCAGCCTAAATTCACTGATCGCATTGGGAACAGCAACTTGGTGCAACTTCCATCAAGTGCCATGGATTACACTAAAAGTAAACTCACCTCATTTCCTGTGAAACACCATTGGAACATACAAATTAGGAACAGGACTAGGCAACTCGGCCCCTCGAGTCTGCTCCGCCATTCAATAAAATCATGGCTGATCTGACTATAACCTTGACTCCACATTCCCGCCTACCCCAGATAACGTTTCACCCCCTTGCTTATTGTGACGTCCTGGTAAGAAAGGTGTCTAGAAGGTTTATTAACAGCTAAATCAGCACATACAACACAAACAATACAGAGAACCTTTTTCCAGGGTGTTATAGTGCAGAGTGACTATGACGTCTAGTCACATGGCTACATCCTGGTACTTAGCTCATTAGTATACTGAGTTATTAAAGGGACATCACTCTTAAAGTGATCACACAACACCTTCCATCTATCCAGATTAATTTCCTATAACTAAGTCCAGATCTGCCCCTTCTCTTTTTGAGCTTTCTACATACAGGCCAAAAACTTCTCCTGAATGCATTTAATAATGCTGCACCCTCTGTACCTTTTACAATGAACTTATTCCAGTTAATATTAGGGTAGTTGAACTCTCCTACTGTTACTATCCTTTTTTTTCTGCACTTCTCAGTAATTTGCCTGCATATTTGCTCTTCTATATCCCTCTGAGTTTTGGGGATATATAGTATACTCCCAGTAATGGGATTTCCTCTTCTTTCTTCCTCAGTTCAATCCATATATCTTCATTTGATGATTCTTTAGCATATTGTGACTCCTCACAGCTGTGATTGTTTTTTTAAACCAATTTTGTGACCCCTTCCACCTCCTTTTTTATCCCTCTCTCGATGTGGCTTCAACATTCAATCATAAAGATTTTTGTGGCAAAAGTTTTGGGCACATGAACAGGAAACCATTGGGGTGCCAGGTTGAACATTTTTGATACACTGTGGGCAATTTTTAGGTCAAGTGAAGCTTGTTCGAAAGCGTCGGGGGAGTTAAATCCTCTAAAAGTGACGTCAGTTCTGGATCTGGCTATCATCCCGCCCACTTCCGGATTTCACCTAGGCAGGTTTGCAGGTGAGAGGGGAACTCACTTGGAGCTTTCGGCTAAGTATTTGCATATGCAAATAGTTCATTAACTGCTTTTTTAACCCACCATTCAATAGACAGTGGACCTATTTCCCGAGCTGTCAGTAACTCGAAAGGACCAACCAGGCAAGTCTACAGCAGAGAGTCCTTCTTCAGTGAAACTGATAAGCTTGGAAGGCGAAAGAACAGTGAAACTGAAGAACTCCAGCATGGTCAAGTGAGAGTCTGCTGGTCACAGCACTTCTTCTTAGAGAGTGCTTTCACTGCTTGACAGGTAATTGCCAACATCTTGGAAATCAGTACACCTGTGTTGCATTTCACTCACCTTCAGCTGCACTTCTCTGCTATCAACCTTCACTTCAGCATGGGAGCAGCTTAAGCAGCTCTACCTTGCATCTCTGATGAGGAACAAGAGGAGCAGCAATAACACCAACAGTAGCAGAAGCAACACCAGCGGCAGCACCAGCTGCTTTCTCCTCAGCCACCTGTCTCTGCACAGGACAAAGGGAATGGACACAGTGATCCAGCTGGAAGGAGGAGAGACCCTCAACACAGGGCCTACAGGCAGAGGATCAGCTCTCGCGACATGTCTCAGCACCTGTGTCTCAAGGGGCTTAGGCTTTCGCAGCAGCTCGTTGCTGACATTGCAGCCACCTGGAACAAGATCTCCTTCCCTGTGGAACAAGTGGGCACACATTGCCAGTGTCCATCAAACCTGCTGACACGAGAGAGCCATCCAGTAGCCCTCCCCTGCACTTGGGATCTCTGCCTCTCCCCAAGGTTGTGTATGCTCTCCAGCAAGGAGAGAAAGCAGAGAGTTATGAGTGTTAAGAAATGGCTTATGCCGAGAAGAGGGAAAGACAACATTTGTGAAAGGTGACTGTGTGACGAGTGTGAGAGGGCAATAGGATAACGATAAGTGTGAGTGTTGGCTTGCTATGATGGGGATGTGAGGAAGTGTCTTGAGAGAGAGGAATGAGTGGAGCTGCAAGGTGTGTTGTTCTGAGGACTGCAATGCCTAAGAATGCTGGAAAAGAGTGGGACTTGGCACCTTTCCTGCCCTCCTGAGGTCCTTGATCCTCTTGGTACACTCTGCCTGGTTTAGGGGGATCACACTTCTGCTGCTCACTCCCTTAGCTTCTTCCATCCACACCTGCTTGGTTGGAGAATCTGGCCTCTTCCATCCACCCTTAACAAGCATCTTCTCACTGCAGTCCCTCACATCCCACAGCAGGCCTGCCAGGTAAGAGTGAGGGACCCAGGGGCTCAGACTTCCCAGGTCTCCTCTCCGTTCCTGTGGTTCTTGCAGCCTCACAAATCCATGTCCAGCTGAGCCTTTCTGACCCATGCTGGGATCCCTTTAATTAGAAATCCTTCCTTTGATAGATTCAGCATGTCATCCTGCCTGCTCTCTCTGATTGGTCAGGAAACCTGGAAGCTCAGTTAAAGAGCCACCGTCATAGAGTTATACAGCACAGAAACAGGCCCTTCGGCCCACCGTGTCTGTGCCGGCCATCAGGCACCTAACTATTCTAATCCCATCTTCCAGCACTTGGCCCGTAGCCTTGTATGATATGGCATTTCAAGTGCTCATCTAAATATTTCTTAAATGTTCCTGCCTCTACCACCCTTCAGGCAGTGTGTTCCAGATTCCTACCACCCTCTGGGTGAAAACATTTTTCCTCAAATCCCCTCTAAACCTCCTGCCCCTTACCTTAAATCTATGAAACACTTCCATCTTTTAAAATGAGAATAGTACCCTTACTGGGCATTCCTTTATTCAAAACATTGGTCCTGAAATTCCACAATTTTCTCCTGGTCTCCCATCAGAAGGGATTGACGAAAATCCTGGGTTTGTTCTCCTTGGTGAGAATGATAAAGATAGATTTATTAGATATATTCAAAATTATGAGTTATTTTAATAGAGTAAATAAGAAAAAAAAACTGTTTCAGATGACAGGAAGGCCAGTAACCAGACAGCACAGCTTGAAGATAATTGGGAAAAGAACCAGAGAGCAGATGAGAGGGCTGAGGAGGAACCAATAGTGGGAGGGGAAGGATCCAGTCCTTGTGGTCCATGTAGGCAGGACAAGGAAGGAGGTTCTGCATAGTCAGTATGAGGAGCTAGGCATCAAATTAAGAAGCAGATTATTACCTCAGCCACATGCAAATTGGAAAAGGGCAAATAAGATTAAATAAATGAATGTGTGGCTCAAAGACTGGTGTGGTAGAAGTGGGTTCTGGTTCATGGGACACTGGTACCAGTACCGGGGAAAGTGGAGGCTGTACCTTTTTTTTTCATGCAGCAAGATTTTTAAGATTTGAAATGCACTACCTGAAAGGATGGAGGAAACAGATTCAAAAGTAACTTTCAAGAGGAATTGGATATATACTTGAAAATGAAGAATTTCAAGTCAATAAGGAAAGAGGAGGTGATTGGGAATATTTGGATAGCTCTTTCAAATAGCTGGCACAGTCAGGATGGGCTGAATGGCCTCTAACTGTGATTCTATGATAACTCAGGAAGCAGATTGGTGAAACAGTTGAAATTGTGGTGGGTGACCGAGTGAAATAATTTCAGGATCATCAACTTTCCCACTAATATGAAGACTCCTTAATTACTTTGTCCTTCCTGCTAAGGCACTTTACTGACATCAGTTACAGAGAGTATCTTGTAGTGGCTCCATTGTGGATAACACAAATGCCTTGGGGGTTGCTACAGAGGTGATGGCCTCCTGCTTCATAACATTTCTGATCTTCTAGTCCTTCACTTTAATGATATAAAATCAGGTGCAATGTGAATCAATCACACCGCCCTGTGCAGCAAAATTACCACATGCACAGTGAGCAAGGGCCTGTCCTGGGACCCGAATAGAATGATCTCAGGAATGTTACTGCAATGTAGTAGATACACAGCACAATACAAACTACACTGGTGGCAGATTTCCACAGTTCTTTCCATCCATCTCCAATAGCTTCAGCAGAAGTGCTGTGGAAGCCTCAAGAGTACAACACATTGAATGGCTGTAGGATACTCTGATAATAGCTTCATTTCAGGCCATATGAAAAGTTTATCTCCTCTACACTGAGAGACTAGACTCTCGACACCTGTAAAAGTGTTGTTTTTATTTCCCAAGTAGCATTTTGTGCAGCATTAGGTCCTCAGCAACATAACTTTATTTAGCAGTCTGCAGATCTGCTTTATCAGAAGTAGTCTTGGAAAACATTTATCTTTATTCCACTTACACTCCCAAAAGATCGTAGATAGCCCAGATCCATTTATCCAAGTCTTCATAAATAGATTTGAGCGTGTTGAAATAAGTAGTGTTGAATCAACTAAACAGACCAATTGAAATATTTACTCTGACACAGTTGAGACCAATTAATGTGATAACTATCCTTAACATTGTAAATCATTCACTTGCGAATCTAGTTTGAATAATATAGAAGAACTTCTTTCATTTCATGAATTATACTTGGAAGCATTTTAAATTGCATCAATGATACACAACAGCCTATCATCCACACATTAATGTTCAACCCTTTCTTACAAGAACATAACAACATAAGAAATAGAAGCAACAGTAGATCGTGGAGCACCTAAAGCCTACTCCACCATTTAATAAGATCATGGCCGATCTTCAATTTCAACTCCACTTTCCCACCCGATCCTTATATCCCTTAATTCCCTTAGAGTCCAAAAATGTATCAGTCTCAGCCTTGAATATACTTAATGACATGAGCATTGACAGCTCTTTGGTGTAGAGAATTCCAAAGTTTCAAAACCCTCTGGGCGAAGAAATTTCTCCTCATCTCAGTCCAAATGACCGACCGCTTATCCTGAGACTATGCCTACTGGTTTTAGGCTCTCCAGCCAGGGAAAACAGTCTTTCAGCTTCTGCCCTGTCAAGCCCTCTCAGAATCTTATGTGTTTCTCAAACCCAGAGAGTATAGGCTCATTCTACCATATCTCTCCATACAGGACAACCCTCTCATTCCAAGAACCAAACTTGGGAACCTTCATTGTACCCCCACTAAGGCAAGTATATCATATCTTCGGTACAGAGACCAAAACTGGACACAGTATATCAGGTTTAGTCCCACCAAAGCTCTGTATAGTTGCAGCATGACTTCCTTACTCCTGTACTCCAACCCCCTTGCAATAAAGGCCAACATACCATTTGCCTTATAATTACTTGCATTCTGTGTTTTGTGTACAAAGAAACCCACATTTTCTGAACACCAACATTTTATATTTCCTCACCATTTAAAAATATTTAGTTTTTCAATTTCTCCTGTCAAAGTGAACAACCTCACATTTCCCCACATTATACTCCATCTGCCACATCCTTGCCCACTCAATTAATCTATTCTATATCCCTTTGCAAACTCTTAGGACATAATTTTCCCAGCCAAGTGGAGATGGGTTCCAGTGCATGCGAAATAGTGAACCTCCTGAAATCAAGTCAGGATCCAGATGTTATCCTGACCTCTTCCGGCTTTCGCTGGGGTAGGTTCACATGCAGTGGGAGACCCCTTTGGGTCTGGCAGGAAAGCAAGTGAGGCAATTAAAAAGGCAATTCAGACTCTTTTAAACCCTGGATCCCTTCTTTCCCAACAGCCCATGGTTTCCATGCTGTGTCTGCACCTCACCAGGTTGGAGAAGGTAAATGTACAGCAGGAACTCATTATAGAGTGAAACTGACCTGAGAACAATAGTAGAAAGGGCGAAATCAGCAAGCCTGTGGTGAGCTACAGTGAAAGGCTTGCACTGACAGCAGCTGTTCTTTCAGCCTAAATTCACTGATCGCATTGGGAACAGCAACTTGGTGCAACTTCCATCAAGTGCCATGGATTCCACTAAAAGTAAACTCACCTCATTGCCTGTGAGACATCACTGGAACATACGAACATATGAATTAGGAGCAGGACTAGGCCACTCGGCCCCTCGAGCCTGCTCTGCCATTCAATAAGATCATGGCTGATCTGACTGTAACCTCAACTACACATTCCCACCTACCCCAGATAACATTTCACCCCTTTGCTTATTCTGATGACCCGGTAAGAAAGATGTCTAAGCGTCCCGCTCAGCCTTCACCTGGTCATATCGTAACAGGGTTTAATTTTAAACACACCGTGTTTTTATTTCCCTTTTGGTAAATCCTTGTTCACCGCTTTCCAATTGTAAGGCGAAGAAACCAGCACAAACAGGTTTTCTTAGGTTCGAGAAGAAAGTTTGAAATTTATTAAATTTGAACTTCGGTTGACGCCTACGGATACACGACGAGCCCACGTTATATGCAGACATGATATATGCAAATAGAGACAGAAAAGAGTAGAAGAAAAATAAAGTGGAAAGGTTTGAGGCAATATCTGAAGAGTTTTTGTTACGGTTCTTTCAGCTCACTGTAGAGTCCTTGATTGTAGGTAGATCTTGCTTTTCATTGAGGCCCAGTATTCTTCTTAAAACTTGTTCGCTGTTGGAGAATTTTCTCTCTTGGGGTTCATGTGTCTTCAAATGGATTCAGAGGTTTGAGAGAAAGAGATGGGAGCAGACAGGAGAGATCTTCTCAGTCCAGGAGCAAACAGTCTTTCTGAATTCAAAGAACAAAGAACAAAGAACAGTACAGCACAGGAACAGGCCATTTGGCCCTCCAAACCTGCGCCAATCTTGATGCCTGTCTAAACTAAAACCTTCTGCACTTCCGGGGTCCGTATCCCTCTATTCCCAACCTATTCATGTATTTGTCCAGATGCCTCTTAAATGACGCTATCATACCTGCTTCCACCACCTCCCCCGGCAGCAAGTTCCAGGCACTCACCACCCTCTGTATAAAAAACTTGCCACGCGCATCCCCTCTAAACTTTGCCCCTCACACCTTGAACCGATGTCCCCTAGTTACTGACTCTTCCACCCTGGGAAAAAGCTTCTGACTATCCACTCTGTCCATGCCACTCATAATTTTGTAAACCTCTATCATGTCGCCCCTCCACTTCCGTCGTTCCAGTGAAAACAATCCGAGTTTATCCAACCTTTCCTCATAGCTAATATCGTCCAGACCAGGCAACATCCTGGTAAACCTCTTCTGCACCCCCTTCAAAGCCTCCACCTCCTTCTGGTAGTTTGGCGACCAGAATTGTATGCAATATTTCATGTGTGGCCTAACTAAAGTTCTGTACTGCTGCAGCATGACTTGCCAATTTTTATACTCTATGCCCCAACCGATGAAGACAAGCATGCCGTATGCCTTCTTGACTACCTTATCCACCTGCGTTGCCACTTTCAATGATCTGTGGACCTGTACGCCCAGATCTCTCTGCCTGTCAATACTCGTAAGGGTTCTGCCATTTACTGTATACCTCCCACCTGTATTAGACCTTCCAAAATGCATTACCTCACATTTGTCCGGTTTAAACTCCATCTGTCATTTCTCCGCCCAAGTCTCCAACCGATCGATATCATGCTGTATCCTCTGACAATCCTCATCACTATCTGCAACTCCACCAACCTTTGTGTCGTCCACAAACTTACTAATTAGATCAGCTACATTTTCCTCCAAATCATTTATATATACTACAACAGCAAAGGTCCCAGCACTGATCCCTGCGGAACACCACTAGTCACATCCCTCTATTCAGAAAAGCATCCTTCCACTGCTACCCTCTGTCTTCTATGACCGAGCCAGTTCTGTATCCATCTTGCCAGCTCACATCTGATCCCATGTGACTTCACCTTTTGCACCAGTCTGCCATGCGGGACCTTGTCAAAGGCTTTACTGAAGTCCATGTAGACAACATCCACTGCCTTTCCTTCATCAATCATCTTCGTCACATCCTCAAAAAACTCGATCAAGTTAGTGAGACACGACCTCTCCTTCACAAAACCATGCTGCCTCTCACTAATAAGTTCATTTGTTTCCAAGTGGGAGTAAGTCCTGTCCTGAAGAATCCTCTCCAATAATTTCCCTACCACTGACGTAAGGCTCAACGGCCTATAATTTCCTGGATTATCCTTGCTACCCTTCTAAACAAAGGAACAACATTGGCTATTCTCCAGTCCTCTGGGACCTCACCTGTAGCCAATGAGGATACAAAGATTTCTGTCAAGACCCCAGCAATTTCCTCCCTTACATCCCTCAGTATTCTGGGATAGATCCCATCAGATCCTGGGGACTTATCTACCTTAATGTTTTTCAAGATGCCCAACACCTCCTCCCTTTTGATATCGACATGACTTAGACTATCTACACTCCCTTCCCTAGACTCATCATCCACCAAGTCCTTCTCTTTGATGAATACTGATGCAAAGTACTCATTTAGTACCTTGCCCATTTCCTCTGGCTCCACGTATAGATTCCCTCCTCTGCCCTTGAATGGACCAACCCTTTCCCAGGCTACCCTCTTGCTCTTTATATACATACAAAAAGCCTTGGGATTCTCCTTAATCCTGTTTGCCAATGAGTTTTCATAACCCCTTTTAGCCCTCCTGACTACTTCCTTCTTCTTTTTCTTTCTTTCATATTCCTCACGGGCTTTGTCTGTTCCCAGCCTTCTAGCCCTTACGAATGCTTCCTTTTTCTTTTTGACTAGGCTCACAATATCCCTCATTATCCAAGGTTCCTGAAACTTGCCAAACTTATTCTTCATCCTCACAGGAACATGCCGGTCCTGGATTCTAATCAACTGACATTTGAAAGACTCCCACATGTCAGATGTTGATTTACCCTCAAACAGCTGTCCCCAATCTAAATTCTTCAGTTCCTGCTTAATATTGTTATAATTAGCCTTCCCCCAATTTAGCACCTCATCCCGAGGACTACTCTTATCCTTATCCACAAGTACCTTAAAACTTACGGAATTATGGTCACTGTTCCCGAAATGCTCCCTTATTGAAACTTCGACCACCTGGCCGGGCTCATTCCCCAATACCAGATCCAGTATGGCCCCTTCGCTAGTTGGACTATCTACATGTTGTTTCAAGAAGCCCTCCTGGATGCCCCTTACAAATTCTGCCCCATCCAAGCCCCTAGCACTAAGTGAGTATCAGTCAATATAGGGGAAGTTAAAATCACCCAACACAACAACCCTGTTGCTTTTACATTTTTCCAAAATCTGTCTACATATCTGCTCCTCTATCTCCTGATGGCTATTGGGAGGCCTGTAGTAAACCCCCAACATTGTGACTGCACCCTTCCTATTCCTGAGCTCTACCCATATTGCCTCGCTGCATGACCCCTCCGAGGTGTCCTCCCGCAGTACAGCTGTGATATTCTCCTTAACCAGTCATGCAACTCCCCCACCCCTTTTACATCCCCCTCTATCCCGCCTGAAGCTTCTAAATCCCGGAACGTTTAGCTGCCAATCCTGTCCATCCCTCGACCAAGTCTCTGTAATAGCAACAACATCATAGTTCCAAGTGCTAATCCAAGCTCTAAGTTCATCTGCCTTACCTGTTATACTTCTCACATTGAAACAAATGCACTTCAGACCACCAGTCCTGCTGTGCTCAGCAACATCTCCCTGCCTGCTCTTCCTCTCAGCCTTACTGGCATTCACTGGTTCTCCTTCAGTTATTTCACCTGCTGACCTAATGCTCTGGTACCCACTCCCCTGCCACATGAGTTTAAACCCTCCCGAGTGATGCTAGCAAACCTCGCAGCCAGGATATTTGTGCCCCTCCAGTTTAGATGCAACCCGTCCTTCTTGTACAGGTCCCACCTGTCCCGGAAGAGATCCCAATGATCCAGATATCTGAAACCCTCCCTCCTACACCAGCTGTTTAGCCACGTGTTTAGCTGCACTATCTTTCTATTTCTAGCCTTACTGGCACGTGGCACAGGGAGTAATCCCGAGATTACAACCCTCGAGGTCCTGTCTTTTAACTTTGTACCTAACTCCCTGAACTCCCCCTGCAGGACCTCATCACTCTTCCTGCCTATGTCATTAGAAAGACGGAGGTTGAGGGGGAACCTGATTGAGGTGTACAAAATCATGAGAGGTATAGACAGGGTGGATAGCAAGAAGCTTTTTCCCAGAGTGGGGGATTCAATTACCAGAGGTCACGAGTTCAAAGTGAGAGAGGAAAAGTTTAGGGGGGATATGCGTGGAAAGTTCTTTACGCAGAGGGTGGTGGGTGCCTGGAACGCGTTGCCAGTGGAGGTGGTAGACGCGGGCACGATAGCATCTTTTAAGATGTATCTAGACAGATACATGAATGGGCAGGAAGCAAAGAGATACAGACCCTTAGAAAATAGGCGACATGTTTAGATAGAGGATCTGGATCGGCGCAGGCTTGGAGGGCCGAAGGGCCTGTTCCTGTGCTGTAATTTTCTTTGTTCTTTTTTTGTTCAAACTCAATGAGCCCTTATTTTGTGCAATAACCTTACATGCAGTGCCTTATCAAATTCAAATATTGTACATTCACTGGTTCTTCTTTATCTACCCTGCTAGTTACATCTTCAAAACGGATTTGTCAAACAAGATTTCCCTTCTATAAAACCATGTTGATTCTATTTAATCATATTATGATTTTCTAAGTGCCTTATTACCAGTTCCTTAATAATGGATTCCAGCATGATGTAAGGCTAACCAGTCTGTTGTTCTTTGTTTTCTCTCTCCCTTCTTTCTTGAAAAGCAGTGTTACATTTGTTACCTTCTAAACCACTGGGACCATTCCAGAATATAGGGAATTTTGGAAGATCCCAAGAAGTGCATCCACTATCACTGCAGCCATTTCTTTTAGAATGCTAAGATGTAAGCCATCTGGTCCAGGGGAATTGTTGGCTTTCTCGATGTACATTATCTTTACTAATATTAATTACTTTAGGTTTCTTCAGTTTCCAGTCCATAAATATCAATAAATATCCATATATTAGCTTATTCCAGCTATCAGTAGTCGGATAACTAAAAGCAAATGTTTCCAAAGATAAAATAATCGAGCACAGAGGGAGACCATTCAGCCCATCATGCCTGTGCCATCGCTTTGATAGCCCTACTTGCGTGCTCTTTCCCCATAGCCCTTTTCAAGTCTATATCCAAATCCATTTTATCTGTTATCCGTGAGACCCACCTGTTGCTCCCTCAACCCTATTTCCACTAAACTACTGACCACCCAACTTCACTTCCTGGCTCCCATGTAAGCTGATACAGTTAATAGTTCTCTCCCTTCAAGTCCTGTCCTTTTTTCAAATCTGCCATCAACATCTCCTCAAAAAAACATCCTTGCCTCCTCCGTCCTTGCAAACTACTTCCCCATCTCCAAAATCCCTTTCCCTTCCAAAGACCTTGATCATGTTATTGCTCCCAAATACATGCCCATTTTGCCAGGAACCCTGTGTTTCAATTTTTCCAATCAAGTTTCCGCACCTGCCACAGGACCAAAACGGCTCTTACCAAAATCACAAATGGCATCCTATGTGACTCTGTTAATGGTAAACAACCCCTTCTCATTGTTGATCCATCTGTTGCAGCCTTTGACACAGTTGAACGCGCCATTCTCCAACATCACTCCACCGTTGTCCTCCTCGATAGGACTGCACTCGGCTGGTTCTGTTCTTACCTACCTAATCATACCAGAGAATCACCGGCAATAGCTTCCCTTGCAGCTAATTAGGTGTCTCCAAAGGATCTATCCTTGGCCCCCTCCTATTTCTCATCTAAATGTTCCCCCATGGTGACATCATTAGAAAACATTAGAGTTTGCACATGCATGCTGACGACACCAAACTCCATGTCACCGCCACCTCTCTCAATACCTCCCCTCTCTTTAAATTCTCAGACTGTCTTTCATACATCCAGTACTATATAAGCAGAAAAAATTAATATTTTGCGTCAGTATTTACAGTAGAGAAAGAAAATGTTATCGAGGAGAATACTGAGATTCAGGCAAAGAGGCTAGATGTGATTGAGGTTCACAAGGAGGAGGTGTTATCAATTTTGGAATGTGTGAAAATAGATAAGTCCCCTGGGCCAGATGGGATTTATCCTAGGATTCTCTGGGAAGCTAGGTAGGAGATTGCCGAGCCTTTGTCCTTGATCTTTATGTCATCATTGTCGACAGGAATAGTGCCGGAAGACTGGAGGATAGCAAATGTTGTCCCCTTGTTCAAGAAGGGGAGTAGAGACAGCTCTGGTAATTATAGACCTGTGAGCCTTACTTCGGTTGTGGGTAAAATGTTGGAAAAGGTTATAAGAGACAGGATTTATAATCATCTTGAAAAGAATAAGTTCATTAGCGATAGTCAGCACGGTTTTGTGACGGGTAGGCCGTGCCTCACAAACCTTATTGAGTTTTTCGAGAAGGTGACCAAACAGGTGGATGAGGGTAAAGCAGTGGATGTGGTGTATATGGATTTCAGTAAAGCGTTTGATAAGGTTCCCCACGGTAGGCTATTGCAGAAAATAACGGAGGTATGGGGTTGAAGGTGATTTAGAGCTTTGGATCAGAAATTGGCTAGCTGAAAGAAGACAGAGGGTGGTGGTTGATGGCAAATGTTCATCCTGGAGTTTAGTTACTAGTGGTGTACCGCAAGGATCTGTTTTGGGGCCACTGCTGTTTGTCATTTTTATAAATGACCTGGAAGAGGGTGTAGAAGGGTGGGTTAGTAAATTTGCGGATGACACTAAGGCTAGTGGAGTTGTGGATAGTGCCGAAGGATGTTGTAGGGTACAGAGGGACATAGATAGGCTGCAGAGCTGGGCTGAGAGATGGCAAATGGAGTTTAATGCGGAAAAGTGCGAGGTGATTCACTTTGGAAGGAGTAACAGGGATGCAGAGTACTGGGCTAATGGGAAGATTCTTGGTAGTGTAGATGAACAGAGAGATCTTGGTGTCCAGGTGCATAAATCCCTGAAGGTTGCTACCCAGGTTAATGGGGCTGTTAAGAAGGCATATGGTGTGTTAGCTTTTATTAGTAGGGGGATCGAGTTTTGGAGCCACGAGGTCATGCTGCAGCTGTACAAAACTCTGGTGAGACCGCACCTGGAGTATTGCGTGCAGTTCTGGTCACCGCATTATAGGAAGGATGTGGAAGCTTTGGAAAGGGTGCAGAGGAGATTTACTAGGATGTTGCCTGGTATGGAGGGAAGGTCTTACGAGGAAAGGCTGAGGGACTTGAGGTTGTTTTCGTTGGAGAGAAGGAGGCGGAAAGGTGACTTAATAGAGACATATAAGATAATCAGAGGGTTAGATAGGGTGGATAGTGAGAGTCTTTTTCCTCGGATGGTGATGGCAAACACGAGGGGACATAGATTTAAGTTGAGGGGTGATAGATATAGGACAGATGTCAGAGGTAGTTTCTTTACTCAGAGAGTAGTAGGGGCGTGGAACGCCCTGCCTGCAACAGTAGTAGACTCGCCAACTTTAAGGGCATTTAAGTGGTCATTGGATAGACATATGGATGAAAATGGAATAGTGTAGGTCAGATGGTTTCACAGGTCGGCGCAACATCGAGGGCCGAAGGGCCTGTACTGCGCTGTAATGTTCTAATTCTAATTCTAATTCTAATTCTAATCCATGTACCTATCCAAGAGTCGCTTAAATGCCCCTAATGTATCTGCTTCTACTACCACCGCTGGCAGTGCATTCCACGCACCCACCACTCTCTGTGTAAAGAACCTACCTCTGACATCTCCCCGAAACCTTCCTCCAATCACCTTAAAATTATGCCCCCTGGTGATAGCCCTTTCCACCCTGGGAAAAAGTCTCTGGCTATCCACTCTATCTATGCCTCTCATCATCTTGTACCCCTCTATCAAGTCACCTCTCATTCTTCTTCGCTCCAATGAGAAAAGCCCTAGCTCCCTCAATCTTTCTTCGTAGGACATGCCCTCCAGTCCAGGCAGCATCCTGGTAAATCTCCTCTGCACCTTCTCTAAAGCTTCCACATCCTTCCTATAATGCGGTGACCAGAACTGAACACAATATTCCAAGTGTGGTCGAACCAGGGCCTTAAAGAGCTGCAGCATAACCTCGCGGCTCTTAAACTTAATCCCCCTGTTAATGAAAGCCAACACACCATATGCCTTCTTAACAACCCTATCAACTTGGGTGGCAACTTTGAGCGATCTATGGACATAGACCCCAAGACCCCTCTGTTCCTCCACACTACCAAGAATCCTGTCTTTAAGCCTGTATTCTGCATTCAAATTCGACCTTCCAAAATGAATCACTTCACACTTTTCCAGGTTGAACTCCATCTGCCACTTCTCAGCCCAGCTCTGCATCCTGTCAATGTCCCGTTGCAACCCACAACAGCCTTCCACACTATCCACAACTCCAGCAACCTTCGTGTCATCGGCAAACTTGCTAACCCAGCCTTCCACTTCCTCATCCAGAGTCATTTATAAAAATCACAAAGAGCAGAGGTCCCAGAACAGATCCTTGTGGAACACCACTGGTCACTGAGCTCCATGCTGAATACTTTCCATCTACTACCACTCTCTGACTTCTATGGGCCAGCCAATTTTGTATCCAGACAGCCAACTTTCCCTGAATCCCATGCCTCCTTACTTTCTGAATGAGCCTACCATGGGGAACCTTATCAAACGCCTTGCTAAAATCCATATACACCACATCCACTGCTCTTCCTTCATCAATGTGTTTTGTCACATCTTCAAAGAATTCAATAAGGCTTGTGAGGCATGACCTGCCCCTTACAAAGCCATGCTGACTGTCTCTAATCAAACCATGCTTTTCCAAATAATCATAAATCCTGTCTCTCAGAATCCTCTCCAATAATTTGCCCACTACTGACGTAAGACTGACTGGTCTATAATTCCCAGGGTTATCCCTATTCCCTTTCTTGAACAAGGGAACAACATTTGCCACCCTCCAATCATTCGGCACTACTCCAGTGGACAGTGAAGATGCAAAGATCATCGCCAAAGGCGCAGTAATCTCTTCCCTCACTTCCCGTAATATCCTTGGGTATATCCCGTCTGGCCCCGGGGACTTATCTGTCCTCATATCATTCAAAATTTCCAGCACATCCTCCGTCTTAACCTCAACTTGTTCAAGCATATCAGCCTGTTCCATGCTGTCCTCACAAATGACCAGGGCCCTCTCACTACTGAATACTGAAGCAAAGTATTCATTTAGGACCTCCCCTACCTCCTCCGACTCCAGCCACAAGTTCCCTCCACTATCCCTGATCGGCCCTACCCTCACTCTGGCCATCCTCTTGTTCCTCACATAAGTGTAGAACGCCTTGGGATTTTCCTTAATCCTACCCGCCAAGACTTTTTCATGTCCCCTTCTAGCTCTCCTAAGTCCATTCTTCAGTTCCTTCCTGGTTACCTTGTAACCCTCTAGAGCCCTGTCTGATCCTTGCTTCCTCAACCTTAAGTAAGCTTCCTTCTTCCTCTTGACTAGCTGTTCCACATCTCTTGTCATCCAAGGTTCCTTCACCCTACCATCCCTTCCCTGCCTCATCGGGACAAACCTATCCAGCAGTCACAGCAAGTGCTCCCTAAACAACCTCCACATTTCTGTTGTGCATTTCCCTGAGAAAATCTGTTCCCAATTTATGCTCCCCAGTTCTTGCCTAATAGCATTGTAATTCCCCCTCCCCCAATTAAATATTTTCCCATCCCGTCTGCTCTTGTCCCTCTCCATGACTATAGTAAAGGTCAGGGAGTTGTTTAGAGATACAGCACTGAAACAGGCCCTTCAGCCCACCGAGTCTGTGCTGACCATCAACCACCCATTTATACTAATCCTACACTAATTCCATATTCCTACCACATCCGCACCTGTCCCTATATTTCCCTACCACCTACCTGTACTACGGGCAATTTATAATGGCCAATTTACCTACCAACCTGCAAGTCTTTTGGCATGTGGGAGGAAACCGGAGCACCCGGAGGAAACCCACGCAGACACAGGGAGAACTTGCAAACTCCACACAGGCAGTACCCGGAATTGAACCCGGGTCGCTGGAGCTGTGAGGCTGCGGTGCTAACCACTGCGCCACTGTGCCGCCATTTCGGTGATCACTATCACCGAAATGCTCTCCCACCGAGAGATCTGCCACCTGGCCTGGTTCGTTGCCAAGCACCAAGTCCAACATAGCCTCCCCTCTAGTCGGCCTATCTACATATTGAGTCAGGAAACCTTCCTGGACACACCTGACAAAAACTGCTCCATCCAAACTATTTACACTAAGGAGGTTCCAGTCAATATTAGGGAAGTTGAAGTCACCCATGACAACAACCCTGTTACTTCTGCACCTTTCCAAAATCTGCCTCCCAATCTGTTCCTCCATGTCTCTGTTGCTATTGGGGGGTCTATAGAAAACTCCCAACAAAGTGACTGCTCCTTTCCTGTTTCTGACTTCCACCCATAATGACTCAGTAGACAAACCCTCCTCGACGACCTCCCTTTCTGCAGCTGTGATACTATCCCTGATTAGCAATGTCACTCCCCCACCTCTTTTACCTCCCTCCCTATTGCTTTTGAAACATCTAAACCCCGGAACATCCAACATCCATTCCTGCCCCTGTGATATCCACGTCTCCGTAATGGCCACAACATCGTAGCTCCAAGTACTGATCCATGCTCTAAATTCATCACCCTTATTCCTGACACTTCTTGCGTTAAAATAGACACACTTCAACCCATCATACTCGCTGCAACTTTGTCCTGTCAACTGTCTAACCTTCCTCACAGACTCTCTGCACTCGGTATCTGCCTGTTCAACAGCTACCCCATCCACTGATCTGTAGCTCCGGTTCCCATCCCCCTGCCAAACTAGTTTAAACCCTCCCAAAGAGCTCTAGCAAACCTCCCGCCCAGGATATTGGTGCTCCTCCAGTTCATATGCAACCCATCCTTCTTGTACGGGTCCCACCTTCCCCAGAAGGTATCCCAATGATCCACATATCTGAATCCCTCCCTCCTGCACCAGTTCTGTAGTCACGTGTTCAGCTGCACTCGCTCCCTGTTTCTAGCCTCACTAGCACGTGGCACCGGTAACAATCCTGAGAATAGTACTCTGCTCGTCCTGCCTTTCAGCTTCCAACCTAACTCCCTATATTCGCTTTTCAGGTCCTCATCTCTTTTCCTAGCTATGTCATTGGTACCGATATGTGCCACGACCTCTGGCTGCTCCCCCTCCCCCTTAAGAATCCTGTAGACTCGATCCGAGACGTCCCTGACCCTGGCACCCGGGAGGCAACATGCCACTTTAGGATAAGTGCTGTGACTATGCGAATCATTCGCTTGGTGAGACTATTAGATTAGGGTAATGTGGTGAGGATGTCACATGGTTTACGCCCCATTTGGCAAACATATCCTGAAAAGTTTACCCATATACTGTGGCCCATTGTCAGAAATCATTTCTTCAGGTGGACTGATTAGACTGAATAAGCTTCTCATTACAGGTGAGTGATGGGGCTGTGGTGCATCCAGCAGTTGGTGGTGCAATGGGTAGGGGTGGTCATATGAAGATGCTTTCACTGACCTTGACCACACATGTGAGGTCATTGAACTTTCTTCAGCATTGCTGCGAGGTCCTAAGGGCCAGACTCTTGGCATTTACCTCTGTGGATATCTGCTCACATTCTCTTCGCCCGATGTATCTTGAGGACCTCCTGCGCCCATGGAAACATGACCTTTCTCCTCCTTTCAACTTCCTTGACTAAGGCCCTTAGGGCCGCATCAGGGAACCTTGGAGTCTTCTCTCTGGCCTGTTGCTTCATTGGTACTGTTATTCCTTGCCTCAAACACTGTTCCACCAGCTGCTGCAGCCTGAATGCAACTCCTTTTTAAGAGGGGCAGGTTGCTTTTAGGAAGTGCTGGCTAGTTGTAAATCATTCCAGCTAGCCATGCACACACTGGGCCCTCTGCTGAGAGTGCAGCCAGTCATCAGCTCATTTTGCACAAAGTTTGTATGCTGCCTGCATCACCTTAACAGGGCGAGTGATAATCACACATCGTGATTCCTGCACCCGCTAACTGGCCTAATTAAATTTATAGCTCCTTTTCCCTTCCCCTTCCCCCCAGAGCCATGTCCTCACCTATCACCCCACCAGCCTCCGTACTCACCAGTTGCCAGACCTGCTGAATATTTCCAGCATTTTCTGTTTTTCTTTCAGGCTTTCAGCATCTGCAGTATTTTGCTTTTATTTACCCTGGTCCTCTTCTCAGTCGTTCCAACACCTTCCCCCCGACCTATGGCACCTTTCCATGCAAGTGCAGGAGATGCAACACCTGCCCTTTTACCTTTTCCCTTCTCACCGTCCAGGGCCCCAAAACTCCAACCAAGTGAAACAGCCATTTACTTGTACTTCTTTCAATTTAGTATACTGTAGTTGCTGGTCGTAATGTGGTCTCCTCTACATTGGGGACACTAATGCAGACTGGTGACTGTTTTACGGAACACCTCCATCCAGTCTGCACACGAGACCCTGAGCTTCCTGTGACTTGCCATTTCAATTCTCCACCTTTCTCCTATTCGGACCTTTCTGTCCTTGACCTGCTACAGTGTTCCAATGAAGCTCAATGTAAGCTTGATGAACAGCACCTGATCTTTCGACTGGACACTTGGCAGCCTTCTGGACTCAAGAACCGATGAAAGGTCACTGACCTGAAACGTTAACTCTGCTTCTCTTTCCACAGTTACTGCCTGACCTGCTGAGTATTTCCCACACTTTCTGTTTATATGAAAGGATCAGGGTGTCGTGGAGGGAAGAATCCCTTTGGAATGCTGAAAGGGAAGGGGAGGGGAAGATGTATTTGGTGGTGGAAATGCTGGAGGCTGATCCATTGAGTACAGAGGCTGGTTTAATAATTTCAGATCATAACTTCTGCCCCCATTTATTTCTTGTTTCATGTTTTTTTTGCTGGTTTGCTTCCCTCTCCCCCCACCCACCCCCCCCCAGCCTTGTTTCTTACTCTGTACTTGGATGTCTGCTATTTGGCCATTTAAACCTCATCCAGACACATCTTTTGTTTCTTCACTTGACTTTGTACCATGAACTCTTTCGTCATTTAATCTCTCCTGCCCTCCACCCTATCACGGATGTTTCCTTTGGTTCTTCTTCCCCCCTCCCCCCGCCCCCCCCCACTTTCACCAACTTAAAACTTATTCCATTTCTAACTTTTGCCAGAAAGTTGCTGGCTTTCCCGCCAGATAGGTGGATGGGCGAGGCTGCTCATTGCATCAGATAATGTCCTTGAGGGACAGTCACCGGGGAGTGGAGGAAGAGCGGACCGGAGGGGCGGAGCTGCTTTCACAGCTTCAGTGTTCCAAATAAAACTGCTAAAAATCTGAAAAAAGTAACTTCACAGGGAAACTGGTTGGGAAATTTGAAAAACTAATTTGAAAAATTTGAAAACTAATTAACTAAAGTAAAGTAGAGATGGCAGGGCAGGTGATGTGCCATAGCTGCATGATGTGGGAGCTGGTAGATCCCATTGTGAGCCACAGTGACCACATCTGCAGCAAGTGCTTGCAGCTCGAAGAACTTCAGCTCAGAGTTGACGGGCTGGAGTCCGAGCTTCAGACACTGCGGCACATCAGGGAGGGGGAGAGGTTCCTCGACACTGTGTTTAAGGCAATTACACCCCATAGATTAAGTATCTCAAATTCAGCCAGTGGTCAGGGACAGGAGCGTGTGACTGCAAGAGAGGCAGGTTCAGGGATCCTGAATTCTGAAATGGAGGAGCCTCAGCTTTTGACCTTGTCTAACAGGTACGAGGTACTTGCTCCCTGTGTGGATGAGGAAAAAGACTGTAGGGAGGGTGAGCAAACTGACCATTGTACCATGGTGCAGGAGACTATTCAAGTGGGGGGAGCAAAAAGAAAAGTGGTAGTGGTAGAGGATTCCATAATTGGGGGTATTGATAACATCCTTTGTAAGCAGGACCGCGTGTCCCGCATGGTATGTTGCCTACCCGGTGCCAGGGTGAGGAACATCTCTAACCGGCTTGAAAGGATGTTGGAGAGGGAGAGGGAGGGGGAGGATCCAGTTATTGTGGTCCACGTTGGGACAAACAACATAGGCAAGATTAGGCAAGAGGACCTGTTTGGGGATTATCAAGAACTAGGAACAAAATTAAAAAACAGGTCCTCAAGGGTTATAATCTCTGGATTATTACCCGAAGCACGTGCAAATTGGCATAGGGATAAGAAAATTAGGGAAGTAAACACGTGGCTAAAGGAGTGGTGTGGGAAAGAGGGGTTCCATTTCATGGGGCACTGGCATCAGTATTGGGATAGGAGGGAACTGTACCATTGGGACGGGCTCCACCTGAACCAACCTGGAACCAGTGTCCCAGCGGAAAGGATAAATAGGGTGGTCACAAGGACTTTAAACTAGTAAATGGAGCGGGGGGGGGGGGGGGGGCCTCAGGGGAAGTCAATACAGTTTCAGAAACAAGTAACAGGGCAGAGAGTAAAGAAACAGTCAGGAACCCTACTTCAGGAACAGCAGGTAATGACAAAACTACAAGAAGTATACTGGTTAAACCAGAAGAAAGAAATAATAAACAGGCGAATAAAGCATCAGTGCCGAGGGACAGGTTAGGGGGTATAGCCCAAATAAGGGTTCTATATACAAATGTACGGAGTGTAAGAAATAAACTAGATGAACTGCAGACGCAAATTCAAATGGAAAATTATGATGTGGTGGCCATTGCGGAGACGTGGCTGCAGGATGGTTGGGACTGGGAACTAAATATACCTGGTTATAAAGTTTACAGGAGGGACAGGGAAAATGGCAGAGGGGGTGGAGTAGCCTTACTGATTAAAAATAATATCACCTCATTGGTGAGGGAGGATATAACGAGGGGAAAGCACCCAGAGGAGACCTTATGGGTGGAACTGAGTAACAGAAAAGGATCTAAAACTGTAATAGGTGTTGTGTATAGACCCCCTGGTAGCAGTTCTGAGGTGTTGGATTGTATAAATGCACAAATTAGGCAAGTGTGTAACAAAGGCAGAGTGGTATTAATGGGGGATTTTAACTTACACATAGATTGGGAGAGGCAGACTAGCACCTGTCAGAAAGGTAGTGAATTTCTGGAATGTGTCCGGGATAGTTTCCTACAGCAATATGTCCTAGATGTAACAAGGGGACAGGCAACATTGGATTTAGTTATAAGTAATGCGCCAAATTTAATTAGTAGCCTAACTGTGTGTGAACATTTATCAAATAGTGATCACAACATGATCGTAGTCAAGGTAGCGTTTGAAAGTGAAAAGCACGAATCAGCTACTAGAATTTTAGACTTGGGTAAGACTGACTCTAACGGGATGAGACAGAGACTGTCCACGATAAACTGGGTAGATGTGTTAATAGGTCAAACGACTGAAGAACAGTGGAGAATATTTAAAGAAACATTTAACGAAATACAGAGTGAGTATATACCCCTGAGAGGAAAAAGCTCCACTTCACAGAAAAAACAGCCATAGACAACTAAGAGATTAGGGATAGCATAAAACTAAAAGAAAGGACTTACAAAAATTCAAAACGCAGCACAGATCCGGCTGAATGGGATAGATACAAAGACCAGCAAAGGGTCACAAAGCAGCTTATAAGAGCTACTAAAAGGGTTTATGAAAGGAAACTTGCAAGGAACATCGAAATCAATAAGAAGAAATTTTATAGTTACATAAAGGGAAAGCAGATAGTCAAGAGCAATGTAGACCCACTAAAAAAAGAAAATGGAGATATTGTCATTGATAAAGGAGAAATGGCAGACATGTTGAACAATTACTTTGCCTCAGTATTTACAGTTGAAAAGGAGGATAACTTGCCGGAAGTCCCGAAAAAATTAATAGCCGATAGAGGACAGGGACTTAATGCAATTAACATAAGTAAAACATCAGTAACAAGGAAATTAATGGAACTAAAGAGTGAGAAATCCCCAGGACCTGATGGCTTCCATCCGAGGGTGTTAAAGGAAGTAGGGGAGCACATTGTGGATGCCCTAACTATAGTCTTTCAGAGTTCCTAGATTCAGGAGTGGTCCCTCTGGATTGGAAAGTTGCACACGTCACTCCACTTTTTAAGAAGGGTGAAACAGGGAACCAAGGAAATTACAGACCAGTTAGCCTGACATCTGTGGTGGGGAGGTTGCTGGAGTCTATAATCAAGGATAGGGTGACCGAACACCTAGAAAAAATTCAGTTAATCAGGGATAGCCAGCACGGGAAGGTCATACCTGACAAATCTCATTGAATTTTTTGAAGAGGTGACTAAGGTAGTGGACAGGGGAATGTCTATGGCTGTTATTTATATGGACTTCCAGAAGGCATTTGATAAAGTCCCACTTCAGAGACTGTTAACTAAGGTAGAAGCCCATGGAGTTGAGGGCAAATTATTGACATGGTTAGGAAGTTGGTTGAGTGGTAGGCGACAGAGAGTGGGGATAATGGGTAAGTATTCTGATTGGCAGGATGTGACTAGTGGTGTCCCACAGGGATCTGTGTTGGGGCCTCAATTATTCACATTATTCATTGACGACTTGGATGATGGCATAGTAAGTCATATATCCAAATTTGCTGATGATGCAAAGTTAGGTGGCATTGTAGACAGTCTAGATGATAGCATAAAATTGCAAGGTTCTTCTTCTTTGGGCTTCTTATATCTCGAGAGACAATGGATACGTGCCTGGAGGTGGTCAGTGGTTTGTGAGGCAGCGCCTGGAGTGGCTATAAAGGCCAATTCTTGAGTGACAGGCTCTTTCACAGGTGCTGCAGAGAAATTTGTTTGTCGGGTCTGTTGCACAGTTGGCTCTCCCCTTGCGCCTCTGTCTTTTTTCCTGCCAACTACTAAGTCTCTTCGACTCGCCACATTTTAGCCCTGTCTTTATGGCTGCCCGCCATAATGGGTAAGTATTCTGATTGGCAGGATGTGACTAGTGCTGTCCCGCAGGGATCAGTGTCGGGGCCTCAATTATTCACATTATTCATTAACGACTTGGATGATGGCATAGTAAGTCATATATCCAAATTTGCTGATGATGCAAAGTTAGGCGGCATTGTAGACAGTCTAGATAATAGCATAAAATCGCAAGGAGATATTGACAAACTAGATGAGTGGGCAAAACTGTGGCAGATGGATTTCAATGTGGGCAAGTGTGAGGTTATCCATTTTGGACCAAAAAAGGATAGAGCAGGGTACTTTGTAAATTGGAAGAGGTTAAATACAGTGGATGTCCAAAGAGACTTGGGGGTTCAGGTGCATATATCTTTAAAATGCCATGAGCAAGTGCTGAAAATAATCAAAAAGGCTAATGGAATGCTAGCCTTTATTATCTAGAGGATTGGAGTATAAAGACACAGAGGTTATGCTGCAGCTGTACAAAACCCTGGTTAGACTCCACTTGGAGTACTGTGAGCAGTTCTGGGAATCACACCTTTGGAAGGATATATTGGCCTTGGAGGGAGTGCAACGTAGGTTTACAAGAATGATACCTGGACAACAGGTGTTAAGTTACAAGGAGAGATTATACAAATTAGTCCTGTTTTCGCTAGAATTTAGAAGGTTAAGGGGTGATCTGATCGAAGTCTTCAAGATATTAACAGGAAAAGACGGGGTAGGTAAAGATAAACTATTTCCACTGGTTGGAGATTCTAAAACTAGGGGGCATAGTCTAAAAATTAGGGCCAGATCGTTCAGGAGAGATGTTAGGAAGCACTTTTTCATGCAAAGGGTGGTAGAGGTTTGGAACTCTCTCCCACAAACAGCAGTTGAAGCTAGAACAGTAGTTAATTTTAAATCTGAGACAGATAGATTTTTGTTAAGCAAAGATATTAAGGGATATGGGCCAAAGGCAGGTATATGGAGTTAGGCCGCAGATCAGCCATGATCTCATTGAATGGCAGGACAGGCTCGAGGGGCTGAATGGCCTACTCCTATTCCTATCTTCCTATGTTCCTATGTTTTGGTGAAAGGCCAGGACCTGAACCATTCTCTGTTTCTCTCTCCACAGATGCTGCCAGGCCTGCTGAATGTTTCTAGCATTTTCTGTTTTTGTTTTAAATTTATAGCTCCATGTCTTTACGTAAGAAACAGCAGCGATATCTCACCTCCAATTTCAAACCATTTGGACAATATGTCTGTTTTGCTTCACTCTCCATAAAATACCGAGTGGAGACACTGTTGTGTTTTATTCTATTAAATAAATTCATAATTATAAACACATATCTAAAAGGGAGAGTGCCCTTATCCAAGGACATTCCCACTGCTGTTTGACTTGATTGTTTGAGACCTCACACATCAGGGTTTTTTCCATCAGTGATGCGTACCGTTCCTAGAAGCCACTGGAATCAAACTGAGATCACAAGGCCAGTTTACTAATAATTCAAAAGCTGACTTCATTAATTCTGGTTGAGGAAGATTTCTAGTAATATTCATAGGGAAAGAATTTCTTACATATTATTTTATAAGTTGTTCCACAAGATAATAGGGTTCGAAGCCATTTGTTGGCTTTCATAGGAATTAAGCATAAAATACTAACACATGTTCATTGCTAGTAATAATTACACTTATGTTTGTGACATTTATGGTATCAAGTATTTAAGAGTTCACTGTGATTCAGGATGAAGGGATTGGCTGGCCAAGCGTTTATGAATCCTGAACTCAACTTTTCTCTTTCTATACCTTTCTTTCACTTTGGCGACATGAGGATCCACATGTTTCAATGTATTATCTCATCAATTATTTGCAATAACTTCACTTTTAACACAAATAACCCTGCAAACTTGATTCACTCTCTAATTTTCCAGATCTATGGCCGATGCCTTTCCAAGGCTAGAGCTGACAGAGTAGATTGAATGGCTTCTCCTTATTACCACAACACTGTCTGCCTGGAATCCCCTTTACTGACTTAATATTGCTAACAGAAACTCACTTAAAACTAAAAATAATATAAAGAACTTAACCATTTCCTGACAATTTCCCTGGCCTGAAGCAGTTAAAGCATGCTTAAAATAGTGCACACGTCACCTTCCCGGTGTTATAACCCTATTAATTCCAATATAATACTGTGAAAATTTTAAATAGGGGATCTTAACAGAGGATGACAATTACAGGTGTAATTTTTATTCAAGTGACCTAATTACTTTAGGATAATCAGTTAAAATAATAATTTAAAAGAAAAAAAGTCTCACCATGGGCTACTATCATTTTTGAGTTTCAAACCACTATGCAATATTAAAAGCAACCACTTGATGGCATCAGTAGCCTAACATTTACCTGCCTTTGACTTAGTTTGGAACTTACTAGGGTAATCTTCTGACTTGGCACATCGTAGCAGAGATTCTTCACCATCGCAGCACTTACTGGGTATTCGGACTCACACAACTCACCAACAAATCACATGCAGCTCACACCTAAGCGGGGATGGAGGGGAAGGTGCAGGCCATGTTGACCTAATCAGCAAAACAAAGAGGAACAAGGTGAACTTAAATCCCACTCACAGTGCCATTTTTATGTGAAAGGTTGGCTCTAGGCGTCCTTCCAGCAGTTGGCATCGATCTACAACTGGCTCCATGCTGTTCTCCACAGTGATTGCCAGGTAGGGGGCAATGGGTCATGCAGATATGGTTCACGACATAATGGTTATTGCCATTGGAGGTCAATCAATTCAGCCTCAGGACATTGTTATAGGAGTTCCTCAAGACAGTGTCCACGGCCCAATCATCTTCAGCTGCTTCATCAATGACCTTCCCTCCATCATAAGTCCAGAAGTGGAGATGTCTATGATACTTGCAAAGTGTTCAGTTCCATTTGCAATTACTCAGAGAATGAATCAGTCCAAACCTGCATGCAACAAGACCTGGACAACATTCAGGCTTGGGCTGATAAATGGCAAGTAATGCCATACAAGTACCAGGCAATGAACATCTCCAAGAAGAGAGAATCTCATTACCTCCACTTGACATTCAATAGCATTACCATTGCTGGCTCCCCCACTATCAACATCCAGGGAGTCACCATCTTTATTTGAGGAAAAAGGAAGACATATCAGAAGGGCTAGTATGGAAGGTTGCATTATCTGAACAGATATGTCAGAGAAAGAGAAACTGGGAGAATGGAATAGAATCCTTACAAGAAGCGGAATGTGAGCAAGTGTAGTCAAGGTAGTTGTGGGAATTAGTGGGCTTATGATGAATATTGGTTGATAGCCTATCCGCAGAAATGGGGGGAGAGAAATCGAGGAAGGGAAGGGAAGACTCGGAGATAGATTATGTGAAGGCAAGAGAAGGGTGGAAATTGGAAGCAAAGTCAATGAAATTTTCCAGTTCAGGGTGAGAGCAGGAAACAGCACTGATATGTTCATCAATGTAGCAGAAAAAGAGGTGAGGTAGGGGGCCTGAGGACAATTGAGGATTCCCCCCCCCCCCCACCATGGTTGATTGGGCCCTCAACCATATGTGTTCTGTTTCACGCACTTCTACTGTCACCCCTTTCCCTCCCTCCCTGTACCACAATCAGGTTCCCCTTGTCCTCACCTTCCATCTCACCAGCCTCCATATTCAACAGATGATCCTCCACCATTTCCACTACCTCCAGTGTGATCCCAGCACCAAACACATCTTCCTCTTTCCCTTTATTCCCTCTATGATACCTGACCCTTCAGTCACACCCAACACCCCAAGACAGTAAGAAAGGTCTCCATGGGGCACAAGGCTGCACCTGCAACGATGGAGCCATGCTGCTCATCAGGCATCTGGTGTACACAGGGGTCTCCAACATAGGGGTGTGTGCTATGGAAGGAAGGCAGGCCCTTGACCCTTACATGTCTTTGTTCTGGCAGGTCAAGCAGAGCCAGAACAGTGAACAGCTGAATCTGCTCCAGATCCTGCCACCTCTGACAGGGAGTAAGGAGGCTTAGAGGGTCCATCAGCACTTCATACCCCTCCACTCTCCACTAGCGCAGATACATGCACCTTGGTGAGTACGCGCGCGAGTTTAGATCTGGGCACACAATTTGCTCAGCACAGCACACACGTGCCCAAGCAGCTGACAGAGCCTCTGACAGTCCAGGCCTCTGACAATCACCAGCTCATCCAACATCCCTGCCAAAAGAGGGCGGTGCTGCTTCTGTGCAGTAGTCCCTCAGCATGCTGGGTCTCTCCAGGCCCAAGGCATCCATAGGACGACTGCCATGGTCATCTGTAGCCACAGGGCAGCAAGTTCAGCAGGCAACCTCCACCTCAGCTGACAGTGCAGGGACAGCCCCGCAGAAGAGAATTAAGAAGTGCATGTAGAAGCACTTGGGTTTTCACGGGTGAGCATTTGTTTATGATTACACTGGTAGTCTACATTCTGAATGTAAATAAATCTTTACTGCTAGGCATGGACTCCCTTCTTTTGTCTTCCATCAAGGGTTTATCCTTCACTGCAACCCAGCCTCTATGCAAATTGCAAATCTTCAATAAACCAATGCATCATTAGGGAAGGAAGGCGGCAAGATGGTTGCATAAAGGCAGCTGTTTAATGGTGAAGGTACAAGGAACATGAAGGATCAAATGAAGCACAAATGTATAAGGACATCATCAGCCTCACTTGCATATCTCACATATCCAATTTCATGTTGTCCCTGGAGTCCTTCATATATCCTAACTTGCCCATCTTCCTGCTCCACATCCTCATTATCTGAGGAGGCATTCCGCTTGTCAATTTCCTCATTGCTCATCGGCTCCCCCCTCTGCTAGACAAGGTTGTGCAGCGCACTGCAAACCATAATGATACGAGAGACCCTCACCGGGGCATACGGAAGGGCTCCAGTAGATCTCTCAAGGCACCTGAATCTCATCTTCAGCAAATCAATGGCCTGCTCAATGATAGTTCACATCATCCTGCGGCAGATATTGTGCCTCTCCTCTGCATCTGTGCGAGGATTCCTCAAAGGCATGAATAGCCATGTCCTCAGTGGGTAGCCCTTGTCTCCAAGGATCCATCCCTGAAGGCTGGAGGGAGGGCAGAAAAGTTCAGGCACTTGGGACTGCCTCAAAATATAGGCGTTGTGGTAACTTCCCGGGAAGTGTACACAGCCCTGCAGGATCCATTTATGGTGGTGGCAGACCAGTTGTATATTGAGGGAGTGGAACCCCTTCCTGTTGATGAATTCCATTGGTTGGTGTTCCAAAGCTTTGATGGCTACATGCATGCAGTCGATGACACCCTGAACCTGGGGGAATCCAGCGATGTCCCTGAAACCAATGGTCCTCTCAGCTTCTGATTGGGATCCATGTGGAATCACACATAATCGCCGTCCCTCCTAAAAAGGGCATTGGTGACCTCCTTGATGCACTGATGTGCTGCTGACTACAAAATTCCACAAATGTCCCCTGTGGATCCCTGGAATGATCCGGTGTCGTAGAAGTTCAGCATCATGGTGAGATTCAGGGCCACTGGCATTGGGACCTACCAAGTTCCCTGGGGCTCAGCTCATCCTGCATCATGGAACACAGTTCTGTCACAGCCTCCCTGGAGAGGCAGTGTCTTCATTGGCACTGGCTCACAGACATCTGCAGGTAGTTGAGCCTTGAGCTATGGACACTCTCAATGGAGGGTGCCTCCTTCGGCATGGAGCAGCTCCCCCTCTCCTCGTTGCCCTTCACCCATGCCCGGAGGCAACTGACGACCCTCCTGTGGGCTCATAGACCGTTGCAGTGCCGCTGCAGGTACCTGGCCCTCCCGCACACTCAGGAGCAACTCATCTTCGATGGGGTCCTCGAAACTTGGATGAATGAGGCCCATGATAAGTGACCTCTCCCTGAAAGGCAGTCCTTGCCTGCCAGTGACCCCCTCTTGATGTCTCACTTGTGATCCTTGCCCAGGTGTTACTTGCCCGTTGCGTTCCTTGTGTTGGTCCCTGTGCAGCACTATACACCTTTCCCTCATTCCTGACGCTCAGTCCTCCCTTTGTGGCCCTTCCAGGCCCTCTTTGGTTGCCCTTCTGATGGCCTCCCTTTGCAGCTAGCCATGATCTGCCGCCTCCATGTTGCTTCCTTAGAATCTAAAACCCCATGAGATCCATGTGCCATTTATAAAATTGAATCCACTGTGTGGCCTTTAATTGGCCTTTTATGGATCTCAATTACCTGCCCGCCATGTCACCATTGGATCTCCGCTGGCCATGATTGATGCCATGGACAAAATCGGGATGGGATGCCACAACATCTGACTTCCTGCCCGACGTGTCCCGTCCGGATTTTATGTCTTTCCACACCTCTGTCCCCATCCACATTGTTCCTTTAAAATTTAACCCTTGGGCTTAAGGAGTGGAGATGAAGAGTGTACCAGGGAAATAGCCAGGTGAAAGAGAGTAATGATTTTAATGAGGACTAGGGCATCAAAGGTGGAAGTGAGGATGTGGTTGAGCAGATCAGTAGCTTCAGAAATATTGTGGATAACAGAGGACCAAGTCTAGACAGTTTGGATTTTGAAAGCGTAGCTGTAAGTATATTTGCTAAGACTTTTTCCAGGATGCAATAGGGTTGAACGGGTAAGTGAGATTTGGGTGGAGAGCAATATCTGTGATTTATATGCTGGGGGTAGCAAAACCACGTGAGATGGCAAGGTGAGAGTGATAGTCATGAATATGAATTGAGGAGTTTCCATGAAGGGAGAGATTAAGGGAGGATGGAGGACAGTGAACTCAGAGGACAAACAGCACGATGAATTGAGATGGAGGTTGTAATCACCGAGGATGAGAAATCACGCGGTGCACAGGCTGAGGGAGGAAGGCAGTGAAGATATCTCAGTGATAAACTTGGCATGGTATGTGGGTGGGTCGCAGAGAACAAGAATTGTAAATGTGAGGTGAGAGGGGTGGAGCAAGGTGAGATGTTCAAAGGAGGAGAAAGTACCAGAGGCATAAGGAGACAAACCAAGATGTGATTTGGCGATAAGAGTCACAGCACCACCTCAATAGTCTGTCGGAGCAAGTGGTGGAAAGTAGAACCAGGGGAGGAGGCTTCACTTAGGGGGAAGGTGTCAACTAGGTTTCCGTTAAGGCCATGATGTTGATGCAATGATCCACAATAAGTTCATGGATGGCAAGGACTTGTGCATGAGTGAACAGACATTCTGGAGGGAGATGCAGAGAGGGGGAAGTGAGAGCAGATCCACTGCAGGGTCCATAGGGATAACGCAAGGAAGGGGGAGAGTTGGTTAGGGAGGAGATTGGCAAGGTTAGCCCCCAGCAGGTGTACTGGGCAGGAAGGTGACTGAGAGAGAAGGATGGGACAGTTGGGATTGCAGCTTATAAGGAGGCAACTATGAATGCCTTGATGTTCCCTTTGGAGGATGCCAGGAGAGGTACTGAAGGAAACTGTAGGCTTATTCAAGAAGGAGTCAAGTCTGAGATGGCAGCAGGAGAGTGGGAAGTTCAAGGAGTACTGAAGGTTTGGGGTAGGGATTTGGTCGGGCAGAGTACTCGAGAAGGGAGAGATAAAAGGAGGCATGACAACAGGAGAGAGGGGTCTAGGAGGGATAAAGAGGAAAAAAGAAAAAATGCAGGAGAACAAATGGAAATGGAATTATTGGGCTCGGGACTGGAGTGATAACCAAAATGTACAAGTGAATGGACACAGGAAAATCTTAAATTGCATAGGCAGCAGGCATATAGGAACACCACCAGCTGCAAGTTCCCCTCCATGTTGCACATCATCCTGACTTGGAAAGATATTGCTGTTCCTTCACCATTGCTGGGTCAAAATCCTGGAACTTCCTATCTAACAGTACTGTGGGTGTACATTTACCACACATACTGGAGTGATTCAAGGGGTCAGCTCACCACCTTCTCAAAGGCAATTAGCGATGGGCAATAAATACTGGCTTTGACAGTGACACCCACATCCCATGAATGAATTTTTAAAATTTAATGATGCGTGTAGGCAGGCTAGCTCTGATGCATTGACATGTCTTCTTTGATCTTATACGACTCCAAACATTATGTCCTATATTTACGCATCAAAACTAATCCTCTCGGGCTCACACAAGATATCAGCCCCCTGTAGTATATGTGTTGAGACTCTTAGTGTCTGCTATGCAGTGCATAGCATAAGGCTCATTCAGCCCTCTGCAGAAATTATGGCTCATACTCGTTATATAGTCAGAACACTGAACAGTGCTCCAGATGCTCAACACCTTCAGAAAATTAACACTGTAGGCAAGGTCTCTTCTATCATAATAATAATAATAAACATTTCTTGTTTTTATGTCTCTTCTATCATGTCGGTTCCCTGTCATTAAAGTGGCCTCATTCATTTGAACTTGCACCTTGTATATTTTATGTCTCTTTTTTTGTCATTAATTGTTTTACTGCTTTATTATTTATCAGTTTTGCAACAAATAAGCTTTTTGTCAGCTTCTTGTAGCTGCTCTTTTTTTCTGCCAGTTTACCCCAGATATTTAATTGCATCCTGCCTTTATCCATATCCTTCTGGCTGTTTTTCTTGGAACAGGAAGAGGAGAGTCAAAGGAGGCAGGTCAAACAAATAACAATGGAAAATAGTGGAAATACTCAGCAGGTCTGGCAGCATCTGTCAGAGAGAAACAGAGAAACAATCTGTGACTTATCATCAGAACAGGGAGATGTTAGCAATGTAATAGGTTTTGAGCAAGTGAAACTGGGGCTGGGGGCAGTTTGGTAGGAAGAGGAATAAAACGGAAGGTCTATGATTGATGGAAGGCAGGAGGATTAAGTAACAAAAGGTTTCACGGTGCAAGGCCAAAGAGAGTGTTAATGGGGTAAGTAAAGAAACAAAAGATGTGTCTAGAGGATGTGTGAATGGCAGGGTAGCAGCCGTCCGAATGCAAAGTAAAGGAAATAGGAAAGAAATGAGAGAACAAAGCAAAGCAGAAAAGAAACACAAAATAGAATGATGACAGAGGTTATGATCTAAAATCGTTGAACTCAATGTTGAGTCCGGAAGGCTGTAAAGTGCCCTGTTGAAAGATGACATGCTGTTACTTCAGCTTGCATTGAGCTTCATTGGAACACTGTAGCAGACCAAGGACAGAGAGGTCAGAGTGGGAGCAAGGTGGAGAATTCAAATGTCAAGCGACCGGAAGCTCGGGGTCATGCTTGCGGACTGAACGGGGAGGTTTTCCGCAAAGTGATCACCCAGTCTGCATTTGATCTCATTGTGAGCAGCGACTACAGTATACTAAATTGAAAGAAGTACAAGTAAATCACTGTTTCACTTGGCTGGATAGGCCTTGGACGGTGAGAAGGGAGGAGGTAAAAGGGCAGGTGTTGCATCTCCTGCACTTGCATGGAAAGGTGCTGTAGGAAAGGGAAGGGTGTTGGAGTGACTGAGGAGTGGACCAGGGTGTTGCAGAGGGATTAGTCTCTTCAGAATGCTGAAAATGGAGGGAGTTTGGGGGGCAATGTGTTTGGTGGTGGCATCACACTGGAGGTGGCAGAAATAGAACCATAGGGTGGTACAGTGGTGCAGTGGTTAGCATCGCAGCCTCACAGCTCCAGCGACCCGGGTTCAATTCTGGGTACTGTCTGTGTGGAGTTTGCAAGTTCTCCCTGTGTCTGCGTGGGTTTCCTCCGGGTGCTCTGGTTTCCTCCCACATGCCAAAGACTTGCAGGTTGATAGGTAAATTGGTCATTAGCAACTGCCCCTAGTATAGGTAGGTGGTAGGGAAATATAGGGACAGGTGGGGATGTGGTAGGAATATGGAATTAATGTAGGATTAGTATAAATGGGTGGTTGATGGTCGGCACAGACTCGGTGGGCCGAAGGGCCTGTTTCAGTGCTGTACCTCTAAACTAAACTAAACTAAAACTAAACTAAATATTATGGCACAGAGGAGGCCATTCAGCCCATCGCGTCCGTGCTGGCCAAACAAATTAGCCGTGATCTACTCCCACCTTCCAGCACCTGGTCCATAGCCTTGCAGGTTACAGCACTTCAGGTACATGTCCAGGTACCTTTTGAAGGAATTGAGGGTTTCTGCCTCCACCACCATTCCTGACAGTGAATTCCAGACACCCACCACACTCTGGGTGAAAAATGTTTTCCTCATGTCCCCTCTAATCCTTCTACCAATCACCTTAAATCTGTGCACCCTGGTAATTAACCTCTCCGCTAGGGGAAACAGGTTCTTCCTGTCTACTCTATCTTGGCCAGTCATAATTTTGTACACCTCAATTAAGTCACTCCTCAGCCTCCCATGTCCTAAGGAAAACAACCCTAGCCTATACAATCTCTCCGCATAGCTCCAACTTTCAAGCCCTGGTAACATTCTTGTAAATCCCATCTGTACTCTCTCCAGAGCAATTATGTCCTTTCTGTAATGTGGTGACCAGAACAGTACGCAATACTCCAGCTGTGGCCTAACCAAAATTTTACACAGTTCCAGAATTACATCCCTGTTTTTATTTTCTATACCTCGGCCAATAAAGCAAAGCATTCTATATGCCTTCACCACTCCTTGTACCTGTCCTGCCACCTTCAGGGACCTGTAGACATGCACTCCAAAGTCTCTCACTTCTTCCAACCCTCTCAATATCCTCCCATTTATTGTGTATTCTCTCGCTTTAATTGCCCTCCCCAAATGCATTATGCAAATGCAGATAGTAGAGGATGATCCATCATGTATGAAGGCTGGTGACATGGAAGGTGAGGACAAGGGGAACCCTATCATGATTCCGAGAGCGAAGGAAAGGTGTGAGAGCAGAAGTGCGTGAAATAGCGTTTAAGTGCGTGGACACTGTCATGGTCCTGTATTTTTTTTAGCCGGGAATATGCAGTGTACCCTTAAGGCTTGCAAAGGATCAGTACTGCTTTAAGCACCAGCAAGCCTCAGGAGTTAGAGAAAATGCATTTTCAGTTACCGTTGGATACAACCATTTGGAGACTGCGATTCAAAGTGTGCATTCTCGTTACCATAGATACAGCCACTTGGAGTGACTATCAAGCGATACATTTGTTACAATTCAATTTTCAACTGGCTTTTTAGTTGAAGACAGTTTGATCATGCAGACAGACACAGACAGCTGGTGTTAGCACCTGGAAAAAGAGCTCTCAACCATTTAAACTGAAGGAAGAGGATTTTAGTCAGTTTAATTATCTCTCAAAATTCTAAAAAAAAGTCAAGCCAAAACAAAGATCTCTGATAATTTGAACTAAAGGAAGGGAAGTTAGACTGTGACAATCTTTTATCCCTCAAAAACTCTAAAGTCAGATTGATTCTATTGCAAGTGTTTGCAAGTTGTTAATTGTTGAAATTCACTGGAGAAGGAAAGCATCACTTACTGCTGGAGTTAGACTACAGACTGTTCTACTGTGGAAAACCCTTTTTTCCCCATTGGATGGTGGTGAGGATTTCAAGCAACATTAGACTCTAAATTTGCAAGGACTCTAATTTTTTCTATTTTAAATGTTTATGTCTTCATAGTGTTTAAGAATTTAGTTCTTCTAATTAAAGAGTTAATTTGTTGATTTAAAGACACCTGGTTTAGTTAGCCTTATTCAAGGGTTAATAGATGGTACAATTTGGCTGGGTTTTTCTTTAAGTTGAAACATTTAAAATGATATGTTAGGCAATCTGTGGAGTGACGAGATTGAATTAACAGTGCGTTTCTCCCACCCCACTCAGAATCGTATATTTTGATTGGGGGCTTTGACTGGAGCAGTTGGTTGTAACAACGCTGTCAAAGGCCCTGTCAACTACGGTGCGGGGGGTGGTGTGGCGTGGTGTGGCGTGGGGGGAAGTCTTTGGTTGAAGAAAAAGGAAGACATATTAGAAGTGCTGGTATGAAGGTTGCATCATCAGAACAGATGCAACTGAAAAAGAGAAACTGTGGAAATGGAATTGAGTCCTTACAGGAAGTGGAGTGTGAGGAAGTGTAGCCCAGGTATCTGTGGGAGTCCATGGGCTTAAAGTGAATATTGGTAAATAGTCTATCCCCAGAAATGGAGACAGAGAAGTTAAGGAAGGGAAGGGATGAGTCGGAGATGGACCACTTGAAGGTGAGAAAAGGGTGGAAATTGAAAGCAAAGTTGATGAAATTTTCCAGTTCAAGGCGAGAGCAGCAAATGGTACTGATACTATCCTGATGAGGGAGGGGGCCTGAGTAGGACTGGAACAAAGGATGCTCCACATACCCCACAAAAAGGCAGGCATAGCTAGGAAACATGCAGGTACCCATAACAACACCTTTTATTTGGAGGAAATGATTGGAGTTGAAGGAGAAGTTGTTCAATGTACGGAGGAGGCACTTGTTCAAAACCTATTACATTTTTAACTTTCCCAGTTCTGATGAAAGGTCACATACCTGAAACGTTAACTCTGTTTCTCCCTGAAAAATATTGTCAGCTTGCTGAGTATTTCCAACATTTTCTGTTTTTATTTCAGATTTCCTCATCCACAGTACTTTGCTTTCATATTAATGTCAAACAAATATATTTTCACCTTAGATGTTCAATGATTACCTGCCTTGATTTGCCACCAGTGTATATACGGCCATACAATCGTACCTGAACCATGTACAAAGGCACCTACATGTGGAGACTACAATTACCTAAGTGGGCCTGCACAGCACTGTACAGAATTCTACACTAGGGACGGCTGTCAGTGGCTATGAAGAAAACAGCTGCCTTTGAACTTTTACATGACAGGGTCCTTCCAAGCAACAATAGGTTGCATCATGCAGATCACAGATGCTTTGTTTTCCCAGAACAGTCAATTCATCTCCTTCCCTGTGTAAAAATTGACCAACTCAAGAGAGTTCTTGCATTGCCTGGTTGGATTCATGAAAACGCAAAACATTATTGATGGCCTCATAGACTCCAAACACCTTACTGAACAGAAATGAGTTCCACTCCATGGGGAGAATTTCTTCGATGCTTCTCCCTCACCGTAATTGCGTACATGTGATTTCTACCACACTTTCGGTGAAGTTGCAGTGGTAGGGAGCAACTGCGAGGAAATTCCCAGTATGTAAATATACAGTTTGTCTCTGAATCAAGTGCAAAATCATGCGTATTAACACCTGCTACTCTATTGCTTGCCATAATTCATTGAATCTACGGCAATACATAAAGCAACTATCATCTGAAAGGCCAGAAAGACTTGAAGAATGCTTGCTTTGGGAGGAAACTCCCTACTGCAGACATAGCTGATTATCCCATTGATTCATTTGAAGGTAAGGGCTGCACAATGAAACAATTAGCCCCCAGCACAGTTCCTTGTGGCACACTACTAGTCACATCCTGTCAATTAAAGTACCTACCTGTTATCCCTATTCTCTGTCTCCTGCCACCCAGCCAATTTACAAACCAGCTCAATAATTTGCTTTCACTTCCACAGGCAGGAACTTTAGCTAACAGTGTCTTATGAGGGATTTTGTAAAATGCCTCTGGAAATTCATATAAATAAAATTCCCCAACCACTACTTTAGTCATCCCTTCCTAAATGCAATCAGATTTGTCAGGCATGACCTACCCTTTACAAATCCATCCTGGCTCTCTCTGATTAGCTGAAAAATTTCAAAGTGTTCTGTCAACTTATCCTTAATTTGGACCTCAGCAATTTCCCAACAACAGATGTTAGGCTAACTGGTCAATAATTCCCTGGTTTCCCTCGCTCACCTTTCTTAAATAGTGAAGTGACAGGAGAAATTTTCCAAGCTAAAGGAACAGTTCCCGAGTCGATAGACCTTTGGAAGATTATAGTTTGAGCATCTGCAATGTTCTCACCTACCTACTTCCTTCAAAACCCTGGAGTGGAAACCACCTGATCCTGGGGATTTGTCAGTCTTTAGTGCCATTATTTTCTTCATTACTGTTACTTTGCTTAAGAAAAAAAAACTTTGTTGTCGCTATCCCTGATTCAATATTAGTATCCTTGGGATTTCTGGCACTTCCATGACTGTAAATTCTGATGCAAATTAATTATTCAGATGACTGCCATTTCCTTATTTTCATTGATAATATCACCATTATCAGTTTTCAAGGGGCCCACATTGCTCCTGACCACCCTTTTTCCTAATATAATTGTAAAAAATGTTTGTGTTCATCTGCTGCTGAGAGCCTCATCCATATGTTTGTTACCTCTGGATTTGACTATTCCAATGTGCTCCTAGCCAGCTTCCCACAGTCTACCATTTGTAAACTTGAGGTCATCTAAAATTCTGCTGCCCATGCTCTTACTCGCACCAAACCCATCAACCCTGTGCCCGTGAACTTACATTGGCTTCAGTCAAATAATGTCTCAATTTGAAAATTCTCATTGTTATTTTTAAATCCCTTGATGGCCTCACCCGTCTCTGTATCTGTAACCTCCTCCAGCCCCCACAACCCTCCAAGCTGCACTCATCTAATTCTGACCTCTTGAGCATCACCAATTTTAGTTGTTCTACCACTGGTAATAGTGCCTTTAGCTACCAAGGTCCTGAGCTCTGAAATTCCCTCCCTAAACTTCTCTGCCTCTCTACCTCTCTTTCCTCCTTGAAGACGCTCCTTAAAACCTATTTTTGAGCAAGCTTTTGGCCATCAGCCCTAATATCACTTGATTTGGCTCGGTCTCAAATTTTGCTTTATCATTTGCCTGTTGGGATATTTTACTACATTAAAGGCGCTATATAAATGAAAGTTATTGTTCTTGTTCATTTTGATATTCCTTGCAAGTTTCTTTTCATGCTCCCCTTTTGCAGCTCTGTTTTGTTACCCTTTTCTGTTCTTTGCATTCTTCCCATTCGCCAGGATCCGTGATATTCTTTGCATTATTGTATACTTTTCCTTTTAATTTTGTTTTGCCTCATCACTTTCATTGTCCGTGGCTATTTTTTGGCAAGTAGAGCTCTAAACATGTAAGAGAGTTGGCAGCCAGGTTTTCTAATGCTGCACTGGAGACCATGGTGGAGGAGGTGGAAGGGAGGAGTGACATCCTTTTTCTGTAGGGGACCAGGAGGCCTTCTAGACACACAGTGAAAAGGTGATGGGAGCAGATTGCTATAAGTGTCACTATCAGGAGTTTAGTTCTATTTGCAGTGCTGCAAGAAGTTTAATGATCTCACATGAGTGGTCAAGGCCAGTGAATGCATCTTCAAATGCCATATCCTACTAACTAACCTATTCGCCTCAGCCAATGCCCAAATCACCACACACCAATTACTCACTTATCAAGAATCTCGATCAATCAGGAATCATACCTCACATTCATATGCCTCACCTTACCCTCTCACAGTTAGCACTGCTACAAGCCTTACACCCACATATCACAGCTTGCACACACTGCCAACTATTCAACCATGACAGCCACATCAGCCAGCCATATTGCATGACACTCACTGACTCTTGCAGGAGAAGGTGGCGCACCACTGACGGCAGCAGGAAATAACCGGAGGGTGGAGCTGCACCTGGATGCTGTAACTCCCATGAAGGAGATGGTGCTGGCCATTACAGGAAGAGCCTTTTCTGAGGCCATGGCCAATAGCAGGACTGAATCCTCATACCTAATCATCCTTCTCACATCCCACTACCCCCAGTCCCAAAATGTGTTCTGACTGACAAGCTGCAAATGGTGCAAGCATTTACCTCTTAATTCCCCCCCTCCTCTCACCACATTCTTTCAGGGTAACCAAGAAGTGTAACCTATTCAGGAAATGGAGGAAATACAAGAAGAAAGTGATGGTGCAGATTCAGAGGGGAGCAGCAGGGAGGAGAGCCGCAGAGAGGCGGCACGATGGAGTGGTAAGCAGCAGAGAGGGTGCACTGTGGAGCGGGGAGCAGCAGAAAGGGGAGCAGCAGAGAGGGGGCACAGCAGAGAGGGGAGAACAAAGAACAAAGAACAAAGATAATTACAGCACAGGAACAGGCCCTTCGGCCCTCCAAGCCTGCGCCGATCCAGATCCTCTCTCTAAACATGTCGCCTATTTTCTAAGGTTCTGTATCTCTTTTCTTCCTGCCCATTCATGTATCTGTCTAGATACATCTTAAAAGACGCCATCGTGCCCGCATCTACCACCTCCGCTGGCAACGCGTTCCAGGCACCCACCACCCTCTGCGTAAAGAACTTTCCACGCATATCCCCCCTAAACATTTCCCCTTTCACTTTGAACTCGTGTCCTCTAGTAATTGAATCCCCCACTCTGGGAAAAAGCCTCTTGCTATCCACCCTGTCTATACCTCTCATGATTTTGTACACCTCAATCAGGTCCCCCCTCAACCTCCGTCTTTCTAATGAAAATAATCCTAATCTACTCAACCTCTCTTCATAGCTAGCGCCCTCCATACCAGGCAACATCCTGGTGAACCTCCTCTGCACCCTCTCCAAAGCATCCACATCCTTTTGGTAATGTGGCGACCAGAACTGTACGCAGTATTCCAAATGTGGCCGAACCAAAGTCCTATACAACTGTAACATGACCTGCCAACTCTTGTACTCAATACCCCGTCCGATGAAGGAAAGCATGCCGTATGCCTTCTTGACCACTCTATTTACCTGCGTTGCCACCTTCAGGGAACAGTGGACCTGAACACCCAAATCTCTCTGGACATCAATTTTCCCCAGAACTTTTCCATTTACTGTATAGTTCACTCTTGAATTGGATCTTCCAAAATGCATCACCTCGCATTTGCCCTGATTGAACTCCATCTGCCATTTCTCTGCCCAACTCTCCAATCTATCTATATTCTGCTGTATTCTCTGACAGTCCCCTTCACTATCTGCTACTCCACCAATCTTAGTGTCGTCTGCAAACTTGCTAATCAGTCCACCTATACTTTCCTCCAAATCATTAATGTATATCACAAACAATAGTGGTCCCAGCACGGCTCCCTGTGGAACACCACTGGTCACACGTCTCCATTTTGAGAAACTCCCTTCTACTGCTACTCTCTGTCTCCTGTTGCCCAGCCAGTTCTTTATCCATCTAGCTAGTACACCTTGGACCCCATGCGCCTTCACTTTCTCCATCAGCCTGCCATGGGGAACCTTATCAAACGCCTTACTGAAGTCCATGTATATGACATCGACAGCCCTTCCCTCATCAATCAACTTTGTCACTTCCTCAAAGAATTCTATTAAGTTGGTAAGACATGACCTTCCCTGCACAAAACCATGTTGCCTATCACTGATAAGCCCATTTTCTTCCAAATGGGAATAGATCCTATCCCTCAGTATCTTCTCCAGCAGCTTCCCTACCACTGACGTCAGGCTCACCGGTCTATAATTACCTGGATTATCCCTGCTACCCTCCTTAAACAAGGGGACAACATTAGCAATTCTCCAGTCCTCCGGGACCTCACCCGTGTTTAAGGATGCTGCAAAGATATCTGTTAAGGCCCCAGCTATTTCCTCTCTCGCTTCCCTCAGTAACCTGGGATAGATCCCATCCGGCCCTGGGGACTTGTCCACCTTAATGCCCTTTAGAATACCCAACACTTCCTCCCTCCTTATGCCGACTTGACCTAGTGTAATCAAACATCTGTTCCTAACCTCAACATCCGTCATGTCCCTCTCCTCGATGAATACCGATGCAAAGTATTCGTTTAGAATCTCACCCATTTTCTCTGAGTCCAAGCATAACATTCCTCCTTTGTCCTTTAGTGGGCCAATCCTTTCTCTAGTTACCCTCTTTCTCCTTATATATGAATAAAAGGCTTTGGGATTTTCTTTAACCCTGTTTGCTAAAGATATTTCATGACCCCTTTTAGCCCTCTTAATTCCTCGTTTCAGATTGGTCCTGCATTCCCGATATTCTTTCAAAGCTTCGTCTTTCATCAGCCGCCTAGTCCTTATGTATGCTTCCTTTTTCCTCTTAGCTAGTCTCACAATTTCACATGTCATCCATGGTTCCCTAATCTTGCCATTTCTATCCCTCATTTTCACAGGAACATGTCTCTCCTGCACGCTAATCAACCTCTCTTTAAAAGCAGAGAGGGGAGCAGCAGCGAGGGGGCACAGCAGAGAGGGGAGAAGCAGAGAGGGGAGCAACAGAGAGAGGGCACAACAGAGAGGAGTGCAGCAGAGAAGGGAGCAGCAGAGAGAGGACAGCAGCGAAGAGGGGAGCAGTGGAGAGGGGAGCAGCAGAGAAGGGAGCAGCGGAGAACACAGCAGCAGATAGCGGAGTAGCAGAGAGGGGCACAGCAGAGAGTAGAACAGCAGCAGAGGGGAGCAGCAGTGAGGGGGCACAGCTGAGAGGAGAGCAGCAGAGAGGACAGCAGCAGAGAAGAGATCAGCAGAGAGTAGAACAGCAGAGTGGGGCACAGCAGAGAGGGGAGCAGCAGTGAGAGGGCACAGCAGAGAGGAGATAGTGGACAGGAGTGCAGCAGAGGGGCATAGCAGAGAGGGGAGCAGCAGAGAGGGGAGTAGCAGAGAGGGGAGTAGCAGAGAGGGGAGTAGCAGATGCGTTAAACTCACAGGGGGCACCACCCATGTAACAGTGTGTACAGGCAGAGGCTCAGCTTCCTTGACCTCTCTGAAGAGCAGTGTCTCAGGAGGCTCAGATCGTTGCATCAGGCAGTGGAAGACAGCTGCAAGCCTCTTAGAAGAAGGCCTGCTCCCTGCTGGACATGGTGGCCGTGCATTACCAGTGGCTGTGAACGTGACCTTTACCCTCAACTTGTTTGCCTCCAGGTCCTTCCAGGGATCTGGCAGAGATTTTCCAGAATCTCCCCATCGAGGCAGGTCACTGATGGTTTGTTTGCCAGGACTAGAAATTATGTCAACTTTTACAGTGATGACACCAGTCAGAATGAGCGGGCACTAAGGCTTGCTGCTCCAGCTGGCTTTCCATAGGTGATGAACATCATTATTCAATCTGCATACTCACAGATCAACCAGGAGTATTCATAAATTGCAAGGAATTGAACTGCATCAATGTACAGCTGGAGCATGCCCACAAAATGGTGTTTCTGCAGATGTGTTCAAGATTACTGGGGAGCTGCCACGACGCTTTCGTTCTGTAGCAGTCGAAGCTTCCTGACCTCTTTGGACTTACAAGCAAACTTAAGGGGTGGCTGCTAGGAGACAAAGGATACATACTCCTTTTATATTTGGCTGATAACACTCATGAGAAACCCAATCAATGAAGTCAGAGTGGGGTACAGCGACAGCCTTGCAACCACGAGATGTGTCAAAGAGCAAGCGATCAGCATACTCAAGGTGCCTGGACAGATCTGGAGCCCTCAGTGAGCATCAATCAGGGTCTCCAGAATGATCGTGTGTGCTGTGCTCTGCACAACATTGCACAGCAGTGAGAATTGGAGCTGCCGGAGGAAAAAAAGCACTGAGAGCACATTGTCTGTGGATGAATATGAGGAGAAGGAAGAGGAAGTAGGAAAGAGGAGGAAGATGGCAACCCTCAACGCCGCACGAGCTCCTCACGTGCTACCCGTCATGCTGTAAGGTTCAGCTAGTTATCACCACTGGATTGATGTAACAATCACATCCAATGATCACTCTCCATCACTGTAACTGCAATCCCACTGACACAAATCAATCCTGAATACATCTCCATTGGACCCCATCAATTCATGTCAACTTATTCATCAACAAACTACTGGAAAAAGCAGCTTGTCACCCAGCAACCAAGAATGAGCAACATGGGAAAGTGGTGTAAACAACTAAATTGTATATGATTGTACTAAATAATGGAAACTTTACATTTTTCGCACACCCATTTGCATACCTTTGTGCAACTACAAATCTTTAATCTTTTTCCCACCACTCCTAAATGGTGAAACCGCTATGGCTTGAGCAGAGGTAGAGGCAGGCTGCTAAGATCCCTTCTCTAATTGTAAAGATGCTCTTGGGTGACAAACTCTGGGTATTGGAGTCCAAAGGGCCCCCCCCCCCAAAATATTGCTGTGAAGAGGCAGGGGAGGCTATCTGGAGATGAGGCAGTGTGTTGAAGATTGACTGAAGAGGCAGCAACAGTGAGAAGTGGGAGAGCTTTGCTTGGAGTTCCCACTTCCAGGTCCCCTTTCAACATTATCCCTCTCATGGGACAGCTGCTGAACAGCAGCTTGGTTCAGATCAGTGATGTGCTGTAGGCCAAGGTTAATGTATCTGTCATCCTATTTAAAGCACCAGACATGTTGGCATCCAGAGTGTGCATGGCTGTGGTCCAAGCCTGCATGGACTCAGTTGATTGCTGTGATTGATATTCCATGGAGGAGGCCCCTTTATCAAGGGAAGAACATATCCCTGCAACATCACCCCACTCGTGTTTGAGCTGGTTTCCATCATTCTCTGTGCAATTATGGACAGTGTGCATGAAGGCCTGCCCCTCAATGATTATTCTTTTCATCAATGGCTGGAGGGGCACAGCATCTGTGTCAAGCTGAGCAGAGTTTGGATGGGCTGCACCTTCTGACATAAACTGCCCTTGCCATTACTCTCTACTGTTGCTCATTTTTAAACTGTGACTGTGATTCCAGTTCTCTCCCAGCCCTCTGTGTTTTGCACTCTCTTCTGGTATAATGGGGATGAACAGACCCACAGATTATAATAGCATTTGTTCAACCAATGGACGCAATGTATTTGGTGACAGTGACTATCAGGGAGAGGCGTGAAATTGAGAAAGGATCAGAGTGAGTGGCAGTGGTGGATTGATAAATGGGGATATGAGAAATTAGATACAAAGGCAAGGGAGATAAGTGGGTATGGGCTCTGGTGTGACGGAGTAGGCTTGACAAGGCAAAGATGGGTGGCTGGTGATGCGCAGAACAGGATGTAGGGGAATGTGCAACTGTACTCACTTTTCCTGACTGGGTTAGACCATTAAAGCACTTCCTGCACTGAATCCAGGAGTGTGGCACAATGCTCCTGCTGCTGACCTCCTTGGCCAATTCCAACCTTGGTTTTTGTGGCAACAGCAGGTTTCTTCCTCCCTTTGCTGGGAAGAGTGTCCCAATCTGGTTCTTCACTGCTCCCAGCAGTGCATTAAGCGAGGTGTCATTAAAGAAGGACACAGCCTTTCAGCATCCTGAGACCATCTTCTATAATTGCTGTATATATGCAAAGCATTCCAAGTCCTCTAAATTCCATCGTTGGATCGGCCCTTTAAATACTTAAGTTGCCATCTTGTCAGGGGTTTTGCACCATACCTGCTGCCATAAGCAGAAGTAACATTATAAGTGCTAAATGCATTAAAATGCCACAGACTAACATGCTAAAATTTCTTACCGGTTTTCCCACACAATATTGAACCACCTATGCTTTGAATGTACCTCGGGGTTATCAGGGCCATTGATGCTGGTGGATATTGAGTATCAGGATTCCTCTGGGATGATACTGTGACATCTGCTGCCATCTAGTGGAACTGGTCTGATTTACCGCAGCAGTGATGTCCACATTATAAATTGATGATTTCTCAAGTTGACTTAATTAAATAAGATCTTCTGTTAATAACACAGGTTTAACAAAGTGGCCTGATGTTAGCAATTATACTTTTCAAAAGCAGCCAATATTTTATCTAATACATATGCATTGTTTTGGGTGAGCGTTTGGCTTGGATCTATTTTCATTTATCGCAGCTTCAGCAGACTCCTTCAAATGTGATCTTCCTGACAAAAATAAATATTTTATTGCAGTAAATTATTTTTAAACTGTGGTTTTGCAAATTCTACATTAAGTTATTGCTGCATTATATATTTCACTGAGTACCTATTTTAACATTCATTTAAAAGCATAGCATGGAAAAATTATTGTGCACATTTTGTTGATCTACAACTGAATAATGACATTATATGAGCCTCCAGTTCCTGTAAAAGCTGTATAACCTTAACACTAAAATAACAGCAAGTTCTTCTGTGACAAACTGGCTCTGGATTTTTCCTTTGAAAGAAAACGTTCCCTTTTTTAAATTCATTTGTGGGATGTGGGCATCACTGCTGAGGCCAGCATTTATCGCCCATCCCTAATTGCCCTTGAACTTAACGGCTTGCTAGGCCATTTCAGAGGGCATTTTAACAGTCAACCACATTGTTGTGGGTCTGAAGTCACGTGTAGGCCAGACCATGTAAGGACAGCAGATTTCCTTCCCTAAAGGACATTCCTTTCCTCCTCCCCCAAAATTAGAAAACTGAAAGTGAATTTAACAAAATAGGAGAAAGTCAAGATGCCATTATTGATATTCGGGATTCTTAAAAAGGCAGATTTTCTTCAGCCTATTTGAGAAATAATATTAAGATATATTTTATTTCAACATCAAATGGGAGAGGGATCTAATTTAAACAAAACAAGGAAGGAGAGCATAGAAAAAAATAAAGAAAGGGAGGACATCGATGGCAAGGGAGTAAGTCGAGTTGTAGAGTGGGAAAAGGTGGTTGTACCTAAAGTGACAGCAAATGCTATTAAAAATGAGTTAAACTCACACAGTGTCCATAATAAAACAGGGGAGCTGGAAGCAGTCATGGAGGAACCAGACATTGTAGCGATTACATGACTACAGAAAAATCAGACTTGGAATTAAACATTGCAGGGTATAACTTATTTAGAAAAGACAGACAGGAGAAAAGAGGAGGCGGAGTAGATCTACTTATTAAGGATAACAGATTGGCAGTATAGTGAGGGGGTTTGACACTGTTCTGAGCAGCCGAGAGTGTGAAACCAGAAGGCTGTGTTGCCTACCCGGTGCCAGGGTTCAGGACATCTGCTCAGGCCTGGACAGGAACTTGGAGGGGGAGGATCCAGTTGTCGTGGTCCATGTATGTACCAATGACATAAGTAGGACTAGGAAAGAGGTTCTGCTTAGACAGTATGAGGAGCTAGGCACCAAATTGAAGAACAGAACTTCAAGGGTGATAATCTCTGGATTATTACCTGAACCACGTGCCAATGTGCAGAGGGCACATAAGATTAGTGAAATGAATATGTGGCTCAAAGACTGGTGTGGAAGAAGTGGGTTTCAGTTTGTGGGGCACTGGCACCAGTACTGGGGAAAGTGGGGGCTTTACCATTGGGACAGTCTGCACCTGACCTGTGCTGGGACCAGTGTTCTAGCAAACCATATAACTAGGGAAGTAGAGAGGGCTTTAAACTAAGCATGGTGGGGGCAGGGGGGTGAGGTTGGTGGTGGTCAGGGATCAAGACTGGGTAATTGTAGCAAACCAAGGGGTAGAGTCAAGACAGGAGAGAAGAACCGTAATATGGGAAATTTAGGTCAGAGAATGGCAGGAAGGGACAGAGAGAAAAACCTTAAGAACACACCAATAGTCAAGACTATATATTACAAAGATAGCAAAAAGACAAAACTAAAGGCTCTGTATCTGAATGTACATAGCATTTATAACAAAGTAGATGAACTGATAGTGCACAATGAAATAAAAAAATATAATCTGATAGTCATTACGGAGACATGGCTGCAGGATGACAGGATTGGACCTTCAATATTGAGGGGTATATGACATTCAAGAAGAATAAGAAGCTTGGTAAAGGTGGAGGGGTAGCATTGTTAATCAAGGATGGCATTGGTGCGATAGCTAAAGCTGACCTTGGTTCAGGAGATCAGGATATAGAATTGGTTTGGGTGGAGATGAGGAATAGTAGAGGAAAGAAGTCACCAGTGGGAGTGGTCTATAGGCACCCTAACAGTAACCACAATGTAGGATGAATTATACAGGAAGAAATATTGGATGCTTGTGATAAAGGGACAGGAATAATCATGGGTGATTTTAATCTACATATAAACTGGAAAAATCAGATCGGCAATAGTAGCTTAGATGAGGAGTTGACAGAATGCTTTTGAGATAGTTTCTTAGAGCAGCACATTCTGGAACCAGCCAGAGAGCAGGTTATATTAGACTTGGTATTGTGTAATGTGACAGGATTAATTAATGACTTCAGAGTAAAGGCACCTCTAGCTAGCAGTGACCACAATATGATTGAATTTTACATCCAGTTTGGGCAATTATGCGATCATGACATCTGAGCTAGCTGAAGTGATTTGAGTTACTAGGCTAAGAGATAGATCAATAGAGAAGCAGTGACAAACATTTAAAGGGATATTTCAGAATACTCAGAATAATTATATTCCTACTATAATGAAAAATTCTAAGGGGAGAGCCAGCATCTGTGGTTAACTAAGGAAATTAAGAAAAGCATCCAACTTAAGGAAAAAGCATATAATTGTGCAAAGATGAATGGCAGATTAGGTGATTGGTCAGAATATAAAGAATGGCAGAGAATGGTTAATCAGAAGAAAGAAATTAGAGTATGAAAGGAAGCTAGCTAGAAATGTAAACACGGATAGTAAAAGTTTTTATTGATGGAGCTGCGGGCTGACAAGTCCCTGGGTCCTGATGGACTTCATCCTAGGGTCTTAAGTCTCCTAGGTAGCTAGTGAGGTAGTGGATGCGTTGGTGTTAATTTTTCAAAATTCGCTAGATTCTGGAAAGGTTCCATCGGACTGGAAAGTCGTAAATATAACCCCTCTATTCAAGAAGTGGAGGTAGGCAGAAAACAAGTAACTATAGGCCTGTTAGCTTGACGTCTTTTGTGAGGAAGGCATTAGAATTGATCATTAAGGAGGCTATAGAAAAACTCAAAGTAATCGGGAATAGTCAGTATGGTTTTGTGAAAGGGAAATCATGTTTAACCTATTTATTGGAGTTCTTTGAAGGAGTAACCTGCGCCGCGGATAAAGGCAAGCCCATGGATGTACTGTACTTGAATTTCCAGAAGGCATTTGACATGAAAGGTTATTGCACAAAGTAGGAGCTCATGGTGTAGGGGGTGACATATTATCATTGATAGAAGATTGGTTGACCGGCAGAAAACAGACATAATGCATAAAGAGTCCTTTTCTGATTGGCAGGATGTGACGAGTGGAGTCCCACAGGGGTCTATGCTGGGGCCTCAACTTTTTACAATTTATATCAATGTCTTAGATAAGGAAAGTGATGGCATGGTAGCTAAATTTGCAGATGACACAAAGATAGGTCGGAAAGTATGTCATGTAGAAGACATAAAGGGGTTACAGACTGATATGGATAGATTCAATGAGTGGGCAAAAATCTGGCAGATGGAGTATAATGTGGGAAAGTGTGAAGTCATCCACTTTGGCAGGAAGAATAAAAAAGCAGTGTATTACTTAAATGGAGAATGACTGCAGAATTCCGAAATGCAGAGGGACCTAGGTGTTCTAGTGCATGAGTCACAAAAAAGTGAGTATGCAGTACAGTAAGTAATAAAGAAGGCTCATGGAATGCTGTCCTTTATTATGAGAGGAATTGAAAATAAAAGTAAGGATGTTATGCTTCAGTTATACAGAGTATTGGTGAGACCACATCTCAAATACTGTGGGCAGTTTTGGTCTCCTTATTTAAGGAAGGATGTAAATGCATTAGAGGTGGTTCAGAGGAGGTTTACTACATTGATACCCGGAATGAGCGGGTTGTCTTATGAGGGAAGGTTGGACAGACTGGGCCTGTTTTCACTGCAGTTTAGAAGAGTGAGGGGAGACTTGATTGAAGTATATAAGATCCTGAAAGGTCCTTACAAAGTGGATGTGGAAAGGATGTTTCCTCTTGTGGGTGAGTCCAGAACTAGGGGGCACTGTTTTACAATTAGGGGTCACCATTTTGGGACAGAGATGAGGAGAATCTTTTTCTCTCACACGGTCGTGTGACTTTAGAACTCTCTGCCTCAGAAGGTGTTGGAGGTGGGGTCATTGAATATTTTTTAAGGAGGTAGATAGATTCTTGTTAGGCAAGGGAATCAAAGGTAATCAGGGGTAGATGGGAGTATGGAATTCGAGACAGAAACTGATCAGCCATGATCCTATTGAATGGCAGAGCAGGCTAGAGGGGCTGAATGGCCTACTTCAGCTCTTAATTTGTATGTATGTTCGTAATAACAGAGAAAGACATAAGTATGACAAAAAATAAGTTGACAGATTGTCAAAAAGCTGATTTTGAGGGGCTGAGAATAGAATTTGGGAACAACAATGGGAAACATTTAAAATGGTGTTCAACAGAGTACAGAAAAAATATATTCCACTGAAAAGAAAGAACAAACTAGACACTAGTGAGCCTAGTGGATGAAAAAAAAGCATAAGGAAGCAAGTGAGGGTTAGGAAAGAGGCATAAATTAAGCACATAGACAGCAGAGGAGTGCATGATAAGAGAGTGTTAAAATTTCTATTACGACCAGGCGAGAAAGGGATCCAGGTTCCGTCTCAGCCTTCACCTGGTCTTACCATAACAGGGTTTAATTTTAAACACTCTGTTTTTTTAGCTCCCTCTTAGTGAATCCTTGTTCACTAAATTCCAATTATAAGACAAAGAAACTAGCCAAACAGGTTTTCTTAGGTTTAACAGAAAAAAAGTTGAACATTATTAAACTTAAACTCTAATTCGGTTAATGTCTATGGATACGCAGCGCACCCACACTAGCATGCATACGCGATCCACATATGCTTGTAGAGACAGAAAAGAGCAGAAGAAATAAAGTGGAAAAGTATGAGGCAATTTATGGTTTTGGTTACTGTTCTTTGAGTTTGCTGTAGAGTCCTTGATTGTAGGGAGGTCTTGCTTTTCGTTGGGGCCCAGTATTCTTCTTAAACCTTGTTCGTTGTAGGAGACTTTTCTCTCTTGAGGTTCATGTGCCTTCAGTGGGTCCAGAGGCTTGTGAGAAAGAGATGGGAGCAGACAGGAGAGGTCTTCTCAGTTCAGGAGCAAACAGTCTTTCTCTGTTCAAACTCTTTGTACAATTCTGAAAAAAACAAGGTTTCCAAGCAGGTTAATAACGTAACTAGCTGGTCTGAACACGTCTGTTTGTGGATTCTCTTGTCTTAGCCAGCCCTGGAATGTCTCTTCTTACACACAATACCTGGTGCTCAAAATGTGTTAAATTGGAGCAGGGAATAGCCCCTTTGTCCCTCAAAGCGCCGTCGGTCAGTATGCAAATGTTTTATCCAGCCACGGCTGATCTGTTTAACAAGTCATTTCCTCCCTCCAGCAACTAGTTTAAAATCAATGTTCTTATGGCAAAATTAACATGCCTCATTCTTGGCAGCTGTGGGGGGAGGGTCTACATGACAATAGAATGAAGAGAGTAGGAGAGAAGTCCAAAAAAAAAACTATTAGGAAGGCAAAGAGGAATTATGAAATTAAATCATCAAGGAACATAAAAAAATTAAAATATTTTACAGGCACATCAACAAAAAAAGAAGTCTGGGATGGGAATAGGACCATTTTGGGATAGATCGGATACCACACGTAACAATAGACAGAGGGCAGAAATATTAAACAATTATTTTGCTTCTGTATTTGCCAGAGAGATAAAAGTGGTAAACATGACATTGAATGATGAGATGAGTAATGAGGTTAAGTGCATTTAAAATATGCAAGGACGTATTAAGTAAACTCATTAAACTCAAAGCCGATAAAACCCCATGTCTGGATGGATTGTATTCATGCATTTTAAAAGAATCTAAGTGGAGAGAGGGAGGGGAGAGAAGACCTTCGTAATACAAACCTTACCACTTGCCCAGTCTTCCCATATATTTTTAGCCTGCTCTGAACTATTGGATTTGATGTGAATATTATGTTAGAAGCTTCATGATTGAGGGTCTTTGAAGCAGCTCTTGATCTGTCCATTTGTGCTCAGTTGATCAGCTGTATGAATGTTATTATCATAGCAGTAGGTCCAGGGATTCTGTTTCAATATTGCTGGCAGTCAGATGATAGATAAAGAAAACAAATTCTCTAGATTATTATTGCTTTTCTTCTTTTCACTTGAGTGATGGATTATACAATTTTATATTAGTCTAGATTTTGCTTTGCTAGTGACAGTGAAGCTGTCTGTCATTACACCAGTGAAAGTGCCAGCACAATAGCCTGGAATTCCTGAAGTTGCAGTGGGCCATTCTGCTCTGCTCCAGAGGATTCTCTCTTTAACACACCAATGCCAAGATTAACAAGGCAGAAATGGTGCTGGTGAGAATTTGGTTAATTGTCCACGTACAGCAAAGTTTTCCCATCACAATATTTTAGAGCTGATGTTCCCAGTTGGAAAGAAGCTCCAGAGTTGCAAATAATGACAAAATCTGGGCCAAAGGAAGCACCGGTACTGGAAGGCATTTCAACTTTCAAAACAGTTGTGGAGGATTGGCAGGGGGGAGGGCGAATTCTGTATATTTAACTTTTTAAATTAATTAATGGAATTGACTTCTTAATATGATTCTGATATTATTTATCTGACTTCTTTAAAATATGTAAACATGTTTGACTTTTTAACATGATTCTGCTTTCATTTACCTGACTTTTAATTGTTTTTTAGTTCCAATGACTTTTTAACATGTTTTTGTTATGACAGGTATTGCAGTAGTTTAGTTTTGACAGGTTCTGCGGCTTCTATTCACTGCATCACATGATCTGTCCTTTATGCTCCCATTAGGGAGCACTGCCAAGCTATGCTGGGGCCTGCAGGCCTTCCAAATGAAATTCTCAGCACAACAATTGCATGAAGTAAGTGGGTAATTTAGGTTGATGTCAGCAGCGAGCGCCATCGCTTTCCCACTGACTGCAAAGTCTGTGCCATTAGCTAATATACTTGAGGGGCTGAATTATAAGGGAATATTTGAGACAGAAACGGAGGCAGGGGGGCATAAAATAGGGACAAAAGCCATCGGACAAGAAGTCCAACGTCATGCTGTCCCTTCCGGATTTTACTGTAGGCGGCCGACATGGAGGGTGGACTTCACACATCCACGCAGCGGGAAGGCAATTAAAGGTTCTTACCAGTCCAATAGACAGTAATTTTATTGTCCATTTTGCATTTAACTGATGGTGCATGGGGATCACAGGGTTTCAGGGCCTCACCTGGTGAAAGAAGGTGACAAGTAGATGGGAGCTCAGTTTTGGCTTCTCTGGGAAACCATCGGGTGAGGTAGAATCTCTTGGTAGGAAGGGTGGGGGGGAGGTGGGTGCTGGCATTGGGAAGCAGTGTTAGGAGTGGTGGCCAAGGTACCAGCACTGCAGGGGAGCCATACGAAGGTGCCATCAGGGCAATGTCACCTCATCGGAGGCCACAAATGAGAGGAAGCGGGTGGGGGAGCCCGCATGCCTTGAAGGCCTTGCGCTCAAGGAGAGTCAACCTCTCATGGGCTTCATTCATCCTGATTTCAAGGCCCCAGTTGAGGAGGAGGAGCATTAAAGAGGGAAAGAGGAGCATGAACCAGCAGGGGCACCACTGCAGTTTGGGGGTACACAGAAGGGCCAGCCCGGGGAACAGGAGACTGGAGGAGGATGCAGGGGGGGACGCTAGCTGCCTCCTGCAGGCAGAAGAAGCTACTCTCCAGAGAGTGTCTACCAGCAGATGTAGGAGAGGGAGTGTTTTCGAACACTGGCACCTCTCCAGGGTGACCATCAATGATCTATGTGACATGATGCAGGATGAGCTGAGCCCCACGGAACTTGGTGGGGATCCAATGCCAGTGTCACTGAAGGTCACCATGGCACTGAATTTCTATGCCACCAGATCATTCCAGGCGACCACTGGAAATATGGAATCTTCCAGTCTGCGGCACATCAATGTATCAAGGAGGTCACCAATGCCTGTTCAGGAGGACAGGTGACTATGTGCACTTCCGCACCAATGCTAACAGTCGAGCTGAGAGGACAATGGATTTGGGGCAATCACTGGAATGCCCCACTGCAGGGAGTCATAACTGCATGCATTAGGGCATTAAGGCTCCCATTGACCAGCCTGCTGTCTTAATTAAGTGGAAGGGCTTCCATTTCCTCAATGTGTAACTGGACTACGACCACCACAAGCAGATCCTACTGGGGTGTGCACAATTCCCGGGAAACAGCCACGACATCTACATACGTCAGCAGTCCCAGGTGCCAGAAGTTTTCTGACCTCTGCACACCTTCAGGGATAGATCCTTGGAGACAAGGGCTACCCACTGAGGGCATGGCTACTGACACCTGTAAGGAACCCACACATGGATGCAGAGGAGAGGTACAACACCTGCCACAGGTCAACCCGAGTGACCATCGAGCAGGCTATTGCTCTACTCAAGATGAGATTCAAGTGCCCAGATCGTTCCGGAAACATTCAATATGCCCCAGCATTGCCCATTGAGGATATCGTGGACAGAGATGCCTCCCCCGATGATGAGAATGTGAAGGAGAATGCTGCCCAGGCAGTGACAGATGAAGGACCCCCGGCACAGCAGGAATGGCGCCATGAGATACGCACAAGGGAGGCAGAGATGCCATTATACAGTCAAGTTTCTTTTGAGTCTTGCCACCTTCTGGAACTGCAACAATGAAGTCATACCTTTAAGCAGCCCTGTTGTCACCTCCTTCCTTCTGCACTGCAGCACCCAGGTGCACTTCACACAGTGGCAAAGCCGAAGCATTGAGCGCTCGGGGCTTGGTCCCTCACTTCCAGCCCCTTGGGAGGAAGGATTTAAATGAAGTCCCAAAGAGCATCAACTATAGGAAGGAGCATTGTGAATGAACATCATTTTATTCCGTGACTCACCAAACACATGACTACCCAATTCAACTCCATCTTCACCCCTGATCCCAACTGCATCTAAATGTTCTTCATAATTCTTTTCCAGGTGCTCTTACATGGTGCTCCCCCTGTGCTGTCAGCTGAGGTAGAGGCAGACTGCTGACCTTGCTGCCCCCTGGCTTGAGATAACCTTGTTGCCTGTCCTCTGGCTGCCTGAGGTCAGTAGGGCACTGGCACACTGAGGGCCTCCTGTAAATGTGCAGGTACCCCCTCTGTGGGCAGGGATGATGGAGGCACTGGTGTCACTGCAGAGGGTCGTTGGAGCCGCTGCCCACACCGAGAGCACCCTGAGAGGAATCCCCAGTTGCAGGAGGCAGTCACTCCTCTTCACTTAGAAGGCACACTTGTACCTCGCTGTTGACCTGAGAGGGACGTGGGCCTGATGGAGACTCCAGCTGCCATGTTCCCCTCACACCTTGCCACCGCTGACTGGAGCTCATGGACAAAGCGATGGAGTGCAGGACTGCGTGCATCTTCAGCAGCCACTGATTGGTTTGTTGGATCTGACTCTCCATGAGAGTTGTTAATTGCTCAATGGAGGAAGCCAGATGCGTAATCAGCAGAGACAGTGTAGCATCCAAGGCCTAGATGGACTCCTTCATCATTCACGCTTGTATACATAGATCCTCTGGCATCTCTGCCAGATGCTGCCTCACCTCTTGTTGCATCTGGAGCATTTCCTGTGTTGCCACTGACACCAGAGGCCTTTTGTCAGCCTGGTGTTCAGCATGGGCCTGGCCTCCCACGGTCCCCCGACTGCCACCACTGGGCATCACAGCCTCCGTAAGCTGCCAGGTGCATCCATGTTGTGCTCACCAGGTTGTGTGCCTAAATCTGAACACAAGTGGCTGCCCACTGACATGAGAATATTTGCGCTGGTGGAGGGTGCGGGGAAATGATGCGACGGTGCATCCTCTGAGGCTCCCTCCTCCTCCTCAGAGATGGCTGACTGTGTCACAACTTCTTCAGCTCCTCTCTCTTGCCATTCATCTTGACCTGCATGATAAATCATAAATATTGAAGGATTAGGGTCAGCCCATCATGCCATTCCAACCACTCCAACTGTGCTTCTCCATTGATGCAATGGTGATCACATGTGCAGCACGGCTTTTTGATACCAGTTACACCCTTGTGCCCCAGGAGATGCTCACTCACTCTTTTGGGTGAGTGCCCCTGCCTTGCCATCAGCTATGGTGCGGCTGCTTTTCTGCCCTGCCAATTCCATGGCCTCCACCTCCACTGGGGTGAGGAAATGGAGATAAGGCACTCCACTGTTGGTCTTGGCACACTCCTTCCTATTATTTGCTGTCTTCTCCTGCAGAAACATGATGAACAAAACTAGTCTCCCAACAGGGAAAAGCCCCAGAGCTCTGCTGTCATTGTCCAGCTGGCCATGATGGGGGCATATATATGCCTCCTGCATGCGGCCCTCTCGAGGGACTGTGTGGGGTTTAACAACAACTGCCATTCACTGAGATGCAGCCCAACCACAGGCATCATGTACTGCTGCCCTTCCCCAATGAACATGACTGGGTGGCCACTCCCTGGAAAACAACCGCAACCCTCTCATTGAGCTACATGCAATGCCTAAAGGGTCCAAAGTGTTTGCAGTTTTCACCTTAGCAGCAAAGATGAGGTCAGTGACCCGCTTCCTGCACTAGATCCATGTCCTAGGTGTGTTCCCACAGCTGCCGTCCAGACTTGCTTGGTCAGGCGGGCAGGACTCCTTCTCCTGTCCCTAGGAAAGAGGACCTCTTACCTTGCCCTTGCAGCCTGGAGGAGAACTTGCAGGGAGGAGTCACTAAACCGTGGAGCCAACTGGGGTCTTCTTTCAGTCATGGTCAGTGCAGGCTCACAATTAGCACCTTGCCTATTAGGTAGCACAGCAGCAGACATGGGTCCAGGGTCCAGCACAAGCAGCTGACAAGGTCCAGGGTGAACAAAGGGCATTCAGAAGGTTTTATTTCCATACAGGCAAGACTGAATGCATGCTGGTAGCATCTTAAATATGGCACCAGCACCTGCAGTTGCATGCTGATTTTCCATTTTCCTTGTTTAGAATTGCAGCAGTAATAGCAGTGTCCTATAATACGGTGCAACTTCCCTTTAAGAAGGACAGACTGCCTTTAAAAACAGAAAGCTGGTGCACTCGGTACTATTAGTATGCACTGCTTGGCTCCCTGTTGAGTGCAGAGGCAACCAGAAGTGCAGCAGATGCTAGGCCCTGCAGTACAATCAGGCAAATGAGGTGGCAGCACCAAATTTCCATACTACCTACCTCTGTCATAACTGGTATGGGCAGATCGCAAATCGCAACCCTCACACCCGAGAAATGGCACAAAACAATGTTTAGCCCTATAACTTAATTAAAATAATAGTGAGTCGCTAGAGTAGATACATAGAAAATATTTCTTCTGTTGTGGAAATCCAGAACAAGGTGGCAAAAGTTAAAGCTACACCATTAAGGATGGAAATCAGGAGGCACTTTTTCTCTAAAAGTTTAGTGAATATGGAACTCTCTCCTTGAAAAGCCTGCATCAATTCAAATTTTGAAAACAGAGATTGATTGATTTTTGGTAGGTAAAAGTATGAAGGGATATGGATGAAAGTTGGATAAATAGTGTTAAGGTATAGATCAGCCATAAGGTGAGTGAATAATGGAACAGTCTCGAGCAGTTGAATGATCTCTGCCGGTTCCTATATTCCTATATGTAACAGTTTACTTGATTATGTTCAAAAAAATAAGAACCAGACCTTTAAGCAATAATTTAACTATTTATTTTCATTTTCAGTAAAAAGCCCAAAGCAATGCAGTAACAAAAGTTTTAACATTTTAACATACATATTTGACAATGATTCTTGGCAGCTTGAAAGAACAAAATGTCTCATGTATAATGGAAATAAAACTGCAAAATAAGTTCAGTGAAACATCATGTTCTTGATTTTATATTGCAGTTTTCAAATTTCAAAATGGAACTTTTTTTTGCAATTAAATGACAGTACCTCCTCAATAAATGTCTAAATGTGCAGATGATCTGACAATTTAATGTTAAAGTTCAAAGGAGACATCTGAAATAATTACACTCATTTTTTTTAGGCGACAATATCAAATAAGCTTTCACTGGCACTGCTCTGTCCTAACATGACTGTGAGGAGGTTGATTTGGACTAACAAGCAAATTTTTCTCTGAAAATACAGATTGGTTTTGAAAATGACAGAAATTGCACTTTTGTTAGTAGAAACTTGCTGTACCTGATAAAATAAACACAGCAAAAAGAAGCGAAATATAATCACTCCGGGCTTCAATCACATGCTGTTAGGGAGTGTTGGATCAAACCTTATCTTGGGCTGAGACACCTACAGTTCACATCGTCGTAGTTGCACTGCAAGGAAATAATTGTTTTCCGAACCTGAAACTTTTAATTAGCAAACACTCTGCCAGTTATCCAAGCCTGTCGGTCTACACATATGGGGTCAGGCACTTAGATTTTGTTTTGTTTTTCTCTGCATCTATAATGTGCTGCAGAGTGATATTGGTAATGATGTTAACGTGAAGGACTTTGATTATTGTGATGAGCCTGAGAATGTGGCAGTCATGTTAGTTAGCTGGGGTGGGGGTCCAGGGGGAGGTGATGAGATTTTTTTAACAGTGGTGGAGGAAGTAAGGTCCTGTTTGCCTTTCTTGATGTATTTCACAATCGTCATTGTCATCACTGTCATTCTGTTCCAGCCGCAGGGGTATCCCTCTGAAGAAGAGGATAAGAACATAATTAACATCATGAGAACAGTCTACGATAAAGTACTCTACCAAGCGTACAGTAGTTGAAAAGATTGAACTGTGAATGAAATAGAAGAGAAATTTCATTGACTCTTGAACAATATGCTCTTCAGATACTGTTCTGCAATCACCTCAAATATCTGCAATCACCTCAAATATCTGTGAATCATTAAGAAATAATGCTGCAGAAGCAAGTTCTGCAAGTGGGAGTGATGCTGTCTACTTAATAATAGTCATACAACACATCCTGGTTCTGGGCGTGATACTAGAAAAAGATCCCCATTTTGCTCCACTTAACTGTCTGCTTTTGTTTTTACCAAAGCTCAAAGTTTGCTATTTCACATGTCCTTCCTTCTCTTTGTATCCTCACTATTTCTAAATCAAGAATCATCCCACAGTTTCCTACTCAAACTCAAGCTTTCTCAGCACCTCAGAACTGCAGAACCCCTTCTCTCTCTTAATTTTCCTTTCCTCTCAAGTCTAGAGGCTGTTAAAATCTAAGCTTGGTATCAGCTAATCACGACTTCTTGATTTCCTTTATTGTCTCTCTCATTTGCTTTTCAGGCTTGAAGGTATCACACACTATCAACCCAGGCTCTCCACCTATCTTTTACCAATGCCAATGAATAACTGAATGGCTCATTTTGGGCATGAAATAACATTCAACATTTCACCGTTCCAGCTAGAACTACCACAGTGATATTTCAATCTGCCTGTTTGCCACAAATATTGATCTGAACATTGTAGAAATAGAAGGCAAGTTCCTACTGTTATTATAACCCCAAATGCAGGTTTTGAATTGGTTTGCTGTATGAAGCATTGTGAGTGCCTATAAGAAAGATGTCCATTTTCTAAAGTTTGCCAAATTTTCATGATGCATGACAATCTTTTTCAGTAAATTTGCACAAAATCAGAATTTAGTGGCAAGATCTTCTTCACTACCCACAGGACCTGTGCATAGTTACATCAGTGTTAAAGGCATTCCTAATGATAGTCTCAAAAATGACTGAAAAGTTTAAGACCATTGCTATGTTCGATATATAAGATGGCAAACCAACAATTTTCATGCTGGACTGACCTCTGGAGCAGAAGAAGGCAAAGTCAAGCACACCCATAGAATACATCATTGGGGTAACTAATTTTTCTGAAACTGAAGAAGCTTTTGGGCATGCTGATACTGAAACCAGGGCTCCCATTCTTTGGGCAGTGGAGGTATGGAAATGGTGTGCGGAAGCTTGATAGCAGGTGGCGAACCAAGAGAATCCAGGACGTGGCCAAGGTCTCATTTAATTAAAGGTTCCGAGAGACCAGCCCAATAGCTGCCAGATTCATAACCTGCCAGTACGCAGGAGCAGGAACTTGGCAGCAGGAGACCGTGGCAAAGGACCCTTGGATAGGGTCACCGGCAGACAATGGAAGGAGGAGGTCCATGGGGGTCATGGATCAGCAATTGGAGTCGGGGGCAGTTCTTCAAGATCAGGGCTTGGGAGGTTCAAGGACTCCTTCGTCCGCATGACCCACAAGGAGTTCAAACAGAAGGAAATTTCTGAAATGATCTTGGCCTCTTCTAGTCAATTGGATGTTTCCACTGTTTGCTGGGCAGCAGATGAATGCAGGACTCCCCCTGGTTTGACATTAATGTTATATCACAGCACCGATGACAACATTGGGCTGCAACATCTGCATGTTAAGTAGGTTCCCACCTGATTTTAATGGGAGCCTTATCAGTGGCCTGGATTCAGCACCATGAGGAACATGGTGGATCAGCAGTGTTTGCCTTTAGTGAGACTTGTTCGTGCATGTTTAAGTTTGAGCATTTTTGCGTTGCAGGTTGCTGAAAGTGCAAGCTGATAATATCACAACAAGGGAAGCATGGAAACTGGGACCTGAGTGAAGAAAAGAAACCGTGTATCTCCTTAATCAGTCGGATTGAAAGATTGAGAAATAAACAGCAGCGTCTTCGAAGCCTGTGACCTCTACCAACTGGAAGGACCAGAGCAGCAAATGCATGGGAACACCACCACCTGCAAGTTCCCCTCCAAGCCATACACCATCCTGACTTGGTATTCCTTCACTGTCATTGGGTCAAAATCCTGGAACTCCCTTCCTAACAGCACTGTGGGTGTACCTACCTCCCATGGACTGCAACGGTTCAAGAAGGCAGCTCACCACCACCTTCTCAAGGGCAATTAGGGATGGGCAATAAATACTGGCCTGGCCAGCGACGCCCACAACCCATAAATGAAGAAAAAAAATTCTCAGCATTTTCTGTTTTTATTTCAGATTTCCAGCATCCACAGTAATCTGCTGTTATACTGGTTCAGTTGTGAGTGTGTTTAAACTCATTTTACTGAACAATGATAGCATGACATTTCCTGGTTTATGCATGCATTGGGTTGGATTTTACCAAGCTCATGACATTGGGCTCTGTGGCAGTGTGGGGGGGCGGGGTGGGCAGCGGAAGATTGTTCTGGCAGAAACCCGTCACAGAGGCCGACACTGGGTGACGGGAACTGAATTACAATATTTAAATGAACAGGATGAATAAATTTAAATAAACATACCTTTAATCGGCCAGGCCCACTGCGATTCTCAGTGTGGCAGCTGGCACTCATAGAGAGATAGAGCACTGAAACAGGCCCTTTGGCCCACCAAGTCTTTGCTGACCATCAACCACCCATTTATACTAATCCTACATTCCCTACCACATCCCCACCTTCCCTCAATTCTTCTACCACCTACCTACACTAGGGGCAATTTACAATGGCCAATTTACCTGCAAGTCTTTGACTGTGGGAGGAAACCAGAGCACCTGGTGGAAACCCACACGGTCATAGGGAAAACTTGCAAACTCCGCACAGGCAGTACCCAGAACTGAATGCAGGTCACTGGAGCTGTGAGGCTGCAGTGCTAACCACTGCGCCGTCCACACTCCTGTGCCTTCAATTCCCTGTCTGGGGAAAGCCAGCGTGACACTGGTGGGGAACTCAAAAAATGGCGGTCCGCACATGCAAGCCACACGCCAAAGAGCCGTTGCCATCTCCCGCGTGACGGTTCATTTAAATAGCCGGGGCAACCCACCCCCACCCTCCCCCAATCATGTGGAGGGGACGAGCTGTCCATCACTGGCAATGGTGTCAGCTACCTGTGCGCAGGTGCTGGTGCCATTTTTAAAGTGCAACCAACCCTGTCGGCAAATTTAAATTTTTAAAGATACAGTCCACCAAAATTTATCAAATAAACCTCTAACGCCCCTTTCCCACCTCCCAAATAACAATTACATGAACTACTTGCCCTTCCCCCCCAAAACACTTACCTTTTAAATCTGACCTTCTCCCACCACCACCCCCCCCAAGACTGAACAAAACCTAAAGTTCACCCCTTCCCTCCATCCCCTACACCCATTATGTTTATTTGCCCCTGTCGCCCCCTCCCCCGCACTGAAAATCTTAACTCTTCCCCCCTCCCCACCAGTGTCACGCTGGCATTCCCCAGACGGGGAACTGAAGGCGCAGGAGTGCCGGCCGCCGCACTGCGGATCACAGCAGGCCTGGAAGATTAAAGTTAAAGTTTATTTAGAATTTATTCATCCCATTCATTTAAATATTGTAATTCAGTTCCCATCAGCCAGTGTCAGCCTCCATGACGGGTCTCTGCTGGAACGATCTTCCGCTGCCCCTGTCCCCACCCCACCAAGGAGCCCGATGTCGTGAGCTTGGTAAAATCCAGCCCAATGCATGCATAAACCAGGAAATTTCATGCCTACAGTTCGCGTTTTTCCTTCTATTCAAGCTGATGAATAGAAAATCAGGGTCTGAGGGCCTATGACTTCCCAACCAATGTTCCCTGAAAGTGCCATGCTTGCTGGGACCGCCAAATAGGAAAGTAGTACCACAGGCAGGAGTTGTATTTCTGGTCAGCACATTTAAAAGAAAAAGGATCTTCATTATTATTAGAATTATAGACAGAAGTGCCTTTTGTCTAAAGCACTGAGATTAATTTTGATGTATGGTAACACACAACATATTGATGAATATCCACAGCCTGTCACACAGGAGATTGGGGGCTGAAATTCATAGTCTGGCCAGTGAAAACAATGGCGGTCCGCCAGCACGGGCCGCACGTCCCGGAGCCACCCCAATATTAAACGCTGTAGCTCATTTAAATAGCCGGGGCGGGCCGCCCACCCCGATGACATGGTGGTTGTGGGCGGTCCGTCCCCAGCAATGGCATCAGCTGTATTTGAGCAGGCACTGGCACCATTTTTAAAGGGCCTTGAGCCCTATCGTTAAATTTCAATGTTGAAAGAAGAATTGATTTTCAAAAATTAAATAGATTTATCTTGCCCCCCTCCCTACCCCCCCCCCAATAACCATAGAATTAATTACATGTGCCCTCTCCCCCTCAGAACACTTACCTTGTCCACCTGACCTTGACCCCCCCACCCCAAGTGCATAAACTTTACACTATAACCCTTCCCACAATACCCTACACCAATGAGATCGCTTTGATCCTGCTCCCCCCTCCCCACTAGTGTTCCGCCTCGGTTCCCGGATGGGGATCCAAAGGCGTGCGAGTGCCAGCCACCGGCATGAATATCACACCGGGACAGATGGTGGGAGCATGAGGTAATTAAGTTGTTTATATAAATTTATTTAAATATTTAAATTGGGCTCCCGTCGCCGAGCGGCTGGGGGGTGACCGCCACGAGACCTCGCCGCCGCCGGCAATATCGGGCCAGGCCTTCCCAGCACCGAGGTCCGTGGCAGGCCTCTCCCGGAGGATTTTCCGGCAACCCCTGCCACGACCCCCGACATCGGGGGTTCTGTAAAATTCAGCCCTGGGTTGCAATTCCTTACCAGGGAGGTTATAATTATGAGGTATACAAAAGCTACAAAAACAAATGAGTGCAGAGTATGAATGTCTCCCACAACCCTAATAAAAGCTACTTGGGAGAAACTTTTTAAGAACCAACTAATTTAATGGATATATATATACATATATATTCCTCTGGTTACTATTGTGATTGAAAAATCTTGTGTATTAAATGGGAATGAAGTTTATCTGTAAGATTTTAACACTTGACTTTAAAATTTTCTTCCTTCCTTAAGTCGACAACTGATTAACTTTGCAATGTTTTTTAGAAGGGCTTATGACTGTGTACACTGAACTGTATGGTGCATGGACAGGATGTACGTTGAGAACATACAAGAACCCAAATCCAGTGTGGCTGCACTCCCAGCAGGGTGCCTCACTAGTATTGAACACACTGCCCTCAAGGTGGCTGTTGTGGAGAAGAGACTGTTGCCCACCTCCTTCTGGAATGTGCCTTTGCAAAGCAGGTGTGGAAAGAGATATAGTGGTTTTTGTCGAGGTTCATCCTGAGCAGCTCCATAACGCAGGACTCTGTGCTCTACGATCTGTTCCCAGGGACGCACACAGAGATAACCATCAACTGCTGCTGGAGGACCATCAACTCAGTGAAGGACGCAATTTGGTCTGCCCAAAACCTGCTGGTCCTCCAGAGCAAAGAGTTGTCCACGACCGTGTGTTGCAGACTGGCACATTTCAAGATCCATGACTACGTGCTAAGGGACGCACTAAAGCTTGGGATAGCTGCCGCAAAGGCTCAATGGGAAATGGCCACGGTGTAAGGTCCTCCCACCATAATATACCGAGGGTCTGGAACCTGTGAAAAAAACTCTTGGGCTGTATGCACCAAAGTATGGTTTTGCTGTATAATGCAAATGTACTTTGCATGTAAAATGGAAGGGACGTGAGACAACTCACTTTCTCATCGTAGGAAACTGATTTCTGTTGCACTTTCTGGAATGTTAACTTGGAACTGTTTTGTTTACTGTTTTTTTTACAGATTTTTATGAATAAAGTATAAAAAAAAGAACAAAAGTTAAAAATCAAGGTTGTAATGCATCGAAATTAGACTCTGCAGAATAGGCCCTTATGTTCTTAAGGTAAATATTTCAATGGACAACAAGAAGTGATATAACAGCTGTTTTGGAAATGTGGTAAAAGTTTATAACAATTAAAGGGTTTAAACTACATTAGAATTGTTTAAAGTATACATGAAATTGCTTATTATAAAGTTCTTTGAACCCAGGATTCTTGCTATCCAGTGGAGAGTTTAAAAATAAAATATATGACATTACGATTTGTGGTGAATTGTTTTTCTAGGTCTAATTGAGTCCTGGGTTCGTGGGCTTTATAAATAGAGGTATAGATTACAAAAAGAAGGAAGTTACATTAAACTTATATCGAACACTGGTTGGTCTCAACTGGAGTATGGCACCCATTTTAAGGCGCCACACTTTAGAAAAGATGTGAAGGCATTGGAGTGCAGAAAATATTCACAAGAATGGTACCAGGGATGAGGAACTTCAGTTAAGTAGATAGATTGGAGAAGCTGGGACTGTTTTCCTTGAAGAGAAGGTTGAGAGGAGATTTGATGGAGATATTCAAAATCATGAGGAGTCTGGACAGAGTAGATTGGGAAAAACTGTTCCCATTGGTGGAAGGATCAAGAACAAGAGGGGACAGATTTAAGGTAATTGGCAAAAGGATCAATGGCAACATGAGGAAAAACTTATTCATGCAGTAAGTGGTTAGGATCTGGAATGCACTGCCTGAAAGTGTGGTGTAGGCAGGTTCAATTGAGGCACTGAAGAGGGAATTGGATTTTTATCTGAAAAGGAAGAATGTGCAGGGCTTTGGGGAGAAGGTGGAGGAGTGGCACTAGGTAAATTGCTCCCTCGAAGAGGCACCACAGACATGAGGGGCCAAATGGCTGTAACAATGTGCTGTAACAATTCTGTTATTCTGAAATTTAAAATTCTCATCTTTGTGTTTAAGCACCACCCCACCCCAAACCATAGATTTGCCTCACTTTACTAAACCTCCTCCAGCCCTGCAACCCCCTCTGAAGTCTTTGGAGTAGAAATGGGCGATAATGAATCGATCCTTGTTTTATACTTTATCCAATTTTCACTTCCATTGAGCTCCTACTGCCCAAGGTGACTTTTTATCACTTAGTTCCCCTGATTCCAAGCTCTTATGTGTCTCCCTGTGCCTTCATCCCACCATTGATAGCCATGCTGTCAGCATGCTTGGCCTCATGCTCTGAAATTCCCTCCTAACACCATCCGCCTCCCTTTTTTCCTTTAAGGATCCTCCTTAAAACCCACTTCTTTAACCAAACCTAAGCTCACCCCTCTTAATCTCACCTTCTTCGTTTCAGTATCACTTTGTTTCCTACACCTTAGTAGGAATCACCTTGGGCTTTCTCTTGTCCAGTTAAAGGCTCTTATATAAATGAAAGTTGTTGTTTGTATATTTGGTTTCTGCAATGGTTTGCCACATGGACCTGCTTACAGTAGGTCTGCATTGTACCACAGGATGAGTTGAGACAATTTATTTAAGTCCTCAACATAGAATCATAAAATGGTTACAGCACTGATGGAGGTCATTCAGCCCATTGAGTCCTTGCTAGCTCACTGCAAGAACTATTCAGCTCGTCCCACTCTCCAGCCCTTTCTCTGTAGCACTGCAAATTGTTTCCCTTCAAGTACTTATCTAATTCCTTTTTGAAATCCATAATTGAATCTGCCTCCATCACACTCTCAGACAGTGCATTCCAGATCATACCTGCTTGCTGTGTAAAAACACTTTTCCTCATGTTGCCTTTGGTTCTTCTGCTAATCAACTTAAATCTGTGTCCTCTGGCTCTTGAACCTTCGACCAATAGGAACAGTTCCTCCCTATCTACTCTGTCTAGACCCTTCATGATTTTGAAAACCTCTATCAAATCCCCTCCTGACCTTCTCTTCTCGCAACGCCAGCTTTTCCAATCTAACCACACAACTGAAGTCTCTCATCCTTGGAACCATTCTTGTAAATCTTTTCTATACCCTCTCCAAGGCTTTTACATCTTTCCTAAAGTGCGGTGCCCAGAATGGGACACAATACTCCACTTGTGACTGAAATAGTGTTCAATAAAGTTTCATCATCTCTTCCTTACCTTTGTACCCTATACCTCTATTTATAAAGACCAGAACTCCGTATGCTTTTTTCAACACTTCCTCAACCTGCCCTGTGATCCTTCCAGTCCCTCTGTTCCTGCACCCCCTTTAGAATTGTACCCTTTAGTTTATATTGCTTCTCCTCTTTTATTCTACCAAAATGTATCACTTCACTCTTCTATGCATTAAATTTCATCTGCCAACTGTCTGCCCAATCCACCAGCCTGTCTATTTCCTCTTGATGTCTATCACCATCCTCCTCATTGTTCATTATACTTGCAAGTTTTATGTCATTGTATATTTTGAATTTGTGCCCTGTATACCATACCCAAGTCCACGTCTTTCATATATATCAAGAAAAGCAGTGGTCCTGGTACCAAACCCTGAGGAACCCCACTTTATATCTTCCTCCAGTCCGAAAAACAGCTGTTCACCTGCACGCTCTGTTTCTTGTCCTTTACCTAATTTAGTATCCATGCTGCCAATGTCCCTTTTATTCCATGGGCTTCAACTTTGCTGACAAGCTTATTATATGGAATTTTATCAAACACCTTTTGGAAGTCCATATACACCACATCAACCACACAGCCCTTATCAACCCTCCCTGTTACCTCATCAAAAAACTCAATCAAGTTTGTTGAATACAAATTGCCATTAACAATCCTTAATAAATCCACCTGTGACCAAGTGACTATGAATTTTATCCTAGATTATCATTTTTTAAATGATTTTCCCACCACCTAGGTTAAACTGACAGGTCTGTAGTTGTTGGGTGAGCAAAGCTGTAATGTTTGTAATTTCCCAGTCCTCTGGCACCACCCCGATATCAATGGAGGATTGGAAGATTGTGACCAGTACCTCCGCAATTTTCACCTTACTTCTCTCAGCATTCTGGGGTGCAACCCATTCAGACCTGGTGACTTATCTACTTCAAGTGCAGCAGCCTTTCCAGTACCTCCTCTTTATTAATTTTAGCCCATCCAGTATCTCAACTAACCTACTCTTTAACTGCGACTTTGGAAGTATCTTGATTCTTATAAAAGACAATAGCAAAGTACTCATTTAGTACCTCAGCCATGTCTCCTACCTCCATGCAGAGGTGTCCTTTTTGGTCCCTAATCGGCCTCACCCCTCCTCTTTCTACCTGCCCGTAGAAGACTTTTGGATTTCAATGAGAGGGAAAGGGGATGAGAGAACATTATACTTTACAGTGTTGTATTGATATAATTTGAGTGTTTAGAATTTCTTGACCTCAGTATCTGTTAATATTTCATATCAATTTTAGTATGGAATTTGGATGTGTTCTCTTAACAATCAGTATCTGACAATATTACCATTAGTAATCAATTTGAAGCTGTCTGACCCACCTAGACTTAAGTAACTACAGCTTAAGGAATCCTCAGCTTAGAATTTATGGACAGAATCTTACTACCTTATCCCTGTCGAAGCGGCAGGACCATTTTCCTGTCTGGAACGTGACTTTCTATACAGCATGCCGAGCATTGCGCTTTACCAGAGCAAAATATTTGTCATTCTGTCATTGGGCTCCCCATTAATTAGGGAGACCAGGCAAGATGACTCGTCCATTTTGTCAAAGGAAGGATTTCTAATTAAAGGGACCACGGCATGAGTCAGAAAAGCTCACTGGCACTTGCATTTTTGATTTGGCAACAACCACAGGAATTTCTCCCTGGGTCTCTCACTCTTAACTGGAGGTCCTGCTGTGGGATCTGAGGGACTCCAGTGAGATGAGCTCTTCCAAGGATGGAAAGAAGAGGAAAACATCTTCAATCAAACAGGCATGGATGGAAGTGGCCGAGGAAGTCAGCAACAGGATTGTGCTCCCTCCAATCTGGAGATAGGGCACGAAGAGGATCCAGCACCATAGGAGGGCATGTCAGGTGCCGAGCCCCATACCCCCAATTTCCCAGCATTCTCCTGCACAACATTTCTCAAGACAACACACCTTGCAGCTCAACTCATTCCTCTCTCTCCAGGCACCTCACGTCCCATCTGAAGAGTCAACACTCATCCTCAGCCTATTGCTCATTCCCACCCATGCCTCACAGCCACCCTCCACAAATGGTGTCCTTCCCTTCTCTCCACACAAGCCATTACTAATGCTCAAACCTCTGCTTTCTGTCCTTGCGGAAGAGAGCACACAACTTGGTGAGAGTTAAAGACGCTGGGGGAGCCTGGTTACCCTCCAGTGACAGGCACTTTGTCGGAAATACATGCCAATCTGCTCCATTGGGAAGGAGGATTTGTTCCAGAAGGCTGCAGATGTCAGCAGTGAACTACTTTGAGTGCCTGAGCCTCCTGAGGCACACTTTGGATTGGTCCCAGGAGAAATTAACAAACCACCAAAATCCTGTAACGTATAGGGAATTTCTTGGGGTAGAAGTAACAAGTCAAACAGGAGTGTTCTGTTGAGATTTAGAGTTTGAAGTCTTGATGTACTGTTGAGATTTTAAGTTTAATATGTGATTCCAAATTGTAGTGCTAAGTTGGTTGTGTTTTGCTTTGTTTAACTTTTGTACAGGAAAGTTTTCGTTTAAGCTAAATTGTCAGGGGGATGGGAACCTGAGAGGGAGCTCAGACTGGAGAGAAGCAAAACTGGCAACTTGTCTGGGGTGTGGGAACCAAGAGCAAGTATTAGAGAGGAATATTAAGATGCACAGAATACTGGGGGAGATAGATAGCACCAGAGTAGGGAATAGTACATTATGAGGTGGTTTCAGAGTAAGGGTGAAAGTAATAAAGTCTAAATCAGGGTTAATGTGCATGTATGTGAATGCACGGAGTGTGGTGAATGAGACTGCTGAGGTACAGGTGCAGATTGTCATGTGGATATATGATGTTGTGGCTGTAACAGAGACCTGGCTCAAAGAAGGGCAGGACTGGGTGTTAAATATTCCAGGATACAAGGTGTTCAGGAAAGACAGGAAAGGGAAAAAAGGGGGAGGGGTGGCAGTATTGATTAAGGACAGCATTGTAGTGCTGGAGAGAAAGGATGCCCCAGAGGGGTCGAGGACAGAATCAATTTGGCTAGAGTTAAGGAACAAAAAAGCTAGTTGGAAGGATATGGAGGAACAAATTTGCAAGGAAATCACAGAGAGGTGCAAAAATTATAGGGTAGTTATAATGGGGGGCTTTAATTATCCAAACATAGATTGGGATAATAGTAGTGTCAAGAGCAGTGTCAAGAGACCGGCACGAGTTCCTAGAGTGTGTTCAGGAAAATTTTCTACAACAGCATTTTGCTAGTCCAATGAGAAAGGAGGCACTGCTAGACCTGGTTCTTGGCAATGAGGTGGGCCAAGTGGATCAAATATCAGTAGGAGAGCATTTAGGGGATAGTGATCATTGTATCATAAAGTTTAGGCTGACTATGGAAAAGGACAAAGAGCAATCCAGGCTAGGAATAATTAATTGGGGGAAGGCTAACTTCAATGGGGTCAGAATGGAGCTAGGGCAAATAAATTGGAGTCAAATGGTGGTAGGAAAACTGGCAGATGAATAAAGGGCTACCTCCAAAGAAGAGATAGCTCGGGCACAGTCAAGGTATGTTCCCTCGAAGGGGAAAGTAGGGCAAATAAATCAGTGCTCCCTGGATGACAAAAGAGGTAGAGATTAAGATAAAGAAGAAAAAGTATGTTAATGACAGATGCCAGGTAGAAAATGCTATTGAGAACCAGGCTGAATATAGAAGGTCCAGAGGGGGAGTGAAAAAGAAAATAAGAGAAGCAAAAAGAGAGCATTAAAGGAAATCCCAAAGTTTTCAATAGGCATATAAATTGTAAAAGTGTGGTAAATAAGGAGTGGGGCTGATTAGGGACCAGAAAGGGGATTTACACATGAAGGCAAAGGGCATAGCTGAGGTATTAAATGAATACTTTGCATCTGTCTTTAACAAGGAAGAAGATGTAACCCAGGCAACGTTGAAAGAGGAGGTAAGTCAGACACTAGTTTAGAGAAACAGCACTGAAACAGGCCCTTTGGCCCACCGAGTCTGTGCCGACCATCAACCACCCATTTATACTAATCCTACACTAATCCCATATTCCTACCACATCCCCACCTGTCCCTACATTTCCCTACCACCTACCTATACTAGTGGCAATTTATAATGGCCAATTTACCTACCAACCTGCAAGTCTTTTGGCTTGTGGGAGGAAACTGGAGCACCCGGAGAAAACCCACGCAGACACAGGGAGAACTTGCAAACTCCACACAGCCAGTACCCAGAATTGAACCCGGGTTGCTGGAGCTGTGAGGCTGCGGTGCTAACCACTGCACCACTGTGCAGTTTAAAATTGAGGGGTTTAAAATTGATAAAGAAGTATTAGATAGGCTGGCTGTACTTAAAATGGATAAAGCACCAGGTCTGGATGAGATGCAATAAAGGATAGTGAGGGAAGTGAGGGTGGAAATCACAGTGGCACTGGTCACAATTTTTCAGTCTTCCTGTGACTCTGGGGTGATGCCAGAGGACTGGAGAATTGCAAATGTTACATTTTTGTTTAAAAAAGGGTGTAAAGAAAATCTAAACAACTACCGGCCAGTCAGTTTAAATTCTAGAAAAAATAGTTTGGGACAAAATCAATCGTCACATGGACAAATGTAAGTTAATTAAGGAAAGCCAGCATGGATTGCTTAAGGGAAAATCATGTTTAATTAACTTGCTGGAAGTTATTTGAGGAGGTAATAGAGAGGGTTGATGAGGGCAATGCTGTTGATATGGCGTACATGGACTTTCAAAAGACGTTTGATACAGTTCCACACAACAGACTTGTGAGCAAACTTGTAGCTCTTGGAATAAAAGGGATAGGGTAACAACATGGATACAGAATTGGCTGAGTGGCAGGAAGCAAAGAGTAGTGGTTAATGGATGTTTTTCAGGCTGGAAGAAGGTTTGTAGTGGAGTTCCCCAGGGATCAGTGTTGGGACCCTTGATTTTCTTTATATATCTTAATGACCTAGACCTTGGTGTACAGGGCACAATTTCAAAGTTTGCAGATGATACAAAATTTGGAAGATTATGAACTGTGAGGAGGATAGTGTGGAACTTCAAAAGGACATAGACAAGTTGGTGGAATGGGCAGACAGGTGGCAGATGAACTTCAATGCAAAGAAATGTGAAGTGATTCATTTTGGTAGGAAGAACATGGAGAGATAAGAGAGAATAAAGGGTACAATTCTAAAGGGGGTGCAGGAGCAGAGGGACCTAGGTGTATATATGCATAAGTCATTGAAGGTGGCAGGACAGGTTGAGAGAGTAGTTAATAAAGCATACAGTATCCTGGGCTTTATTAATAGGAGCACAGAGTATAAGAGCAAGGAAGTTATGTTGAACTTGGTATAAGACACTAGTTCGGCCTCAGCTGGAGTATTGTGTCCCGTACTGGGCGCTGCATTTCAGGAAAGATGCGAGGGCATTGGAGAAAATACAGAAAAGATTCATGAGAATGGTTCCAGGAATGAGGAATTTCAGTTATGAAGATAGATTGGAGAAGTTAAGACTGTTTTCCTTGGAGAAGAGAAAGCTGAGAGGTGATTTGATAGAGGTATTCAAAATCATGAGGGGTTTGGACAGAGTGGATAGACAGAAACTGTTCCCACTCATGAAAGGAGTTAAAATATTTGGTAAGAGAAGCAAAAGTGACATGAGAAAAAAATTTTCAGGCACCGAGTGGTTAAGGTCTGTAATGCGCTGCCTGAAAATGTGGTGGAGGCAGGTTCAATTGAAGTATTCAAAAAGGAATTAGACAGTTATAGGAAAAGGAAGAATGTGCAGGGTTATGGGGAGAAGGCAGGGGAATGGAACTGAGGGTGCCGCTCTTTCAGAGAGCCGGTGCGGACACGATGGGCTGAATGGCCTCCTTCTGCACTGAAACAATTCTGTGATTCTGTGAAAACGTGAAATCTTGTTGCATAATTCTTTCAGAAATGACTTGGAATTCAATGTTCTCTTTTTGAAAGTTAACAGTCCCTAACGAGATCATGACAAATGTCACACCCTTCCCTCGCAGTAATCCTCCAGAAATGCTGTCCTTCCATCCTCTCAAAACATTCCCCTTCTCACACTCATCAGTCTCTTCTTTCTCTCCTCGACATTGAAGAGGGCATGGAATATCAGGGAGAGGCAAGGAACTAGAAGCGGCCTTCCAATTATCACCACATTGACATCAGCGGAGGAGGAGGTGATGGAGATAAGTTAGGCCTTGAAATATCTGGTCATTGGCGATGGAAACATGGGAGTTTCCCAGATATATGGTGACAGAACAAAATATAATACAGCCGCATGGCAGACAACACTCACACAGGTTGTTTTGATGTCAGTGGCCATTGAAAAATGATGATCTGCACAATGATGAATTAGAAATCTCCCACTTTGTCAGTTCTATTTCATGTCTTTCGCACCCACAGTTCTGCAAGGAGAAGGAAGACTCCTCAGAGGAGGTCACACGCTCTGAGGATACACGATCACATGACTCATGCATACCCTCCACCAGCTCAGATATACGCAACCTTGGTGAGCCTATCAAGACAGGTAGTTGGGTTGTCACATAATGGAGCACACATCACAAGTGAGCAGGAACTGGTGATTGAGACACAAGCAGCAATGGAGAGTTCCTATTGGAGAGGGCAGGACCCTCCATGCTCAGCTCTGCTTTACGGAAATGCTGAGCTTTGGGGTCAACGAAAAGGAGGACTATTCTGGAGAAGCAATAGCAAATGTATGGTATTCTGTCAGCCTTTCCAGAAGCACTGTGCATGATTGGGGAGAGAATGGAGGAGTCTGTTTTTAGCATGAGTATCATGATGTCTCAGGCAGTCATGCTGATGTCTACATCCGTGATAAGAGTGGCCTCCTGCATGTAGTGTCAGATACAGCAGGCAACAGAATGCATGTTGGTCCAGGCCAATGGCCAGCACACTTGATCTACCACCTTAAGCAGGATGGAGGAAAGGCTCACCTTGGCCATTCAGCACCTCACTGAAGTGCAGTAAAGTGCTCTTCTGCTCTCAGCCAGCAGGGACATGCAGGTGAGCCATGAGAGGGAAGTTGGAAAATGAAATGGAAGTGAGGATCTCATCAAAGAGCTTCCACTCCTGACTCCTTGTCCCCCCCCCCCCCCACCCCCACAACCAGTCAGAGTACCACATTCTGCCTCCTGTCCCGATGGCTGTGTCAGGCCCTGCACAAGCGCAGGTAAGCCAGTCTTTAGCAGGGCCCTTATGTGCTCCAAAACCCGGAAGGTGACGGTCAAGGGCATCTGAGCTGTCAGAGCATGGAAACAAGCAGCCTGGCTCTGGATCTGCTGAAGCCACAGGGTTCGCATCACATCGGAGTAATAGGAAAAGGAAGAGAAAGGATCTGTAGTTGCACAAGGGTATTCACTTGGGTATTTAACAGTGCATGATATTTCTAGTTTAGTTGAGAGATACAGCACAGAAACAGGCCCTTCGGCCCACCGAGTCTGTGCCGACCATCAACCACCCATTTATACTAATCCTACACCAATTCCATATTCCTACCACATCCCCACCTGTCCCTATATTTCCCTACCACCTACCTAAACTAGGGACAATTTATAATGGCCAATTTACCTACCAACCTGCAAGTCTTTGGCATGTGGGAGGAAACCGGAGCACCCAGAGGAAACCCACGCAGACACAGGGAGAACTTGAATTTTTCAGTTTGACGTTTATTAGCCATATACTTTGTTTCAAAGTTCCATGGTCCTGTCCTCCCCATTGTTGTCTGCTGCCTGCCAAGTGGTCTTCTGCTTCGTGAAAAATGGTGTAACAAGAATAAAAGACAAGCAATCAGTGCCAGTGAGAAGGATGGATTGTTTATTGTGGAATTGCTTTTTGCTGGGGGTTGGGGGGCAGATACAGTGGGTTCAGTACTGGTGTGCCAGATGGTTTACTGCCTCAGATTAGCTGAAACATGCTTGAATCAGTCCATCCTGGACATCCTTGGCTGCTAAACAAGCGGCTACTGCTGCCCTTGGCACATCAATCTCCTCCTCTACTTCCTGCTCCTCCTGTTGCTCCTCCTCATCCACCGAAGATGCAGAGGTGTCATCACCTTCCTCCTCCTAGAGTTCCAATCCTCACTGTTGCACAATGTTGCGCAAGCTTCCACACACCATGATCATTCTGGAAACTCTTGCTGGTGCAGACTGAAGGACGTTCCCAGATCTTTCCAAGCACTTGAATCACATCTTCAGCAACCTGATGGCTTGCTCAAAGACAATTCCTGTGCTCATGTGGCTTCAGGAGTACCTTTCCTGGGCAACATTCATAGGGCGCATCACAGATGTCATTAGCCATGTCCTTAGAGGGTAGCCCATGTCTGCAAGGAGCCATCTGCTGACTTTGCTTGGAGTTGCAAATATCTTTGGGAGGCTTGCCTGGCACAGAATGAAGGCGTTATGGCAGATCCCTGAGTAACTTGCACAGACATGCATGATGATCTTCCAGAGGTTGCCGAGCAGCTGAACCTTAATTGAATGGAATCCCTTTTGGTTGATGAATACTGCTGGGTGATCTGGTAGTGCCTGGACTGTCACATGGATGGAATCTATGACTCCCTGAACCAGTGGGAATCCAGCCAGTGCACCAAATCCATTTGGCCTCTCATTCTAACTGACTTAATCAGCGGCAAAGTACACATGAGTACCAGCCCTGAAAAACATGACATCTGTCACCTGGGAGACCCACTTGTGGGCAGCAGATTGTGAGATTCTACAAATATCTCCTACAGATCCCTAGAAGGAGCCGGAGATGAAGAAATTCAGTGCTGTGATGACCTTGATGGCCACTGATTTTTTTAAAAAAATTGTTCTTGGGATGTGAGTGTCACTGGCAAGGTGTGCCGACCTGGTCTACTTGGAAGAGGATCTTTTTCCAGGAGGCTGCAAATGTCAGAAACCACTTGACATGAAGCCCTGAGCTTCCTGAGGCACTTATGCTCAGTCATGTCCATAAACTAATCCACTGCCTGTATACCCTGCGAGCTGGAGCTCTGAGCTTGTTTCTTCTGTCCTGTGGAGCAGCAGATAGTTGAGAGGAAAGCTGCTGCTACTACTGCTGCTTTTGGTGTTGCTGGTGCTGCTCTTCCTATTCCTCATCAGAGGTCCAAGGTAGAGCTGTATAAGTAGTTCCCATGCTGCTGACAGCTGGGAAGCACTAATCAAATGCAAAATATTCCAAGATAGCAGAAATATCCTCCAAATTATTAGAAATCGCCTCCACAGCAATGAAAGCACACTTTCAGAACAAGTCATGTGAACAAAAACAAGGAAGCTGCTGTCATATCTTAGTATTTAAAGGGTTTCTTGCCCGTCAATTACTCAAACCTGTTAATCCCACCGTCGCTCGCCTTGTTCAACTTGGCAAGTGCCAGAAGCCTGGGAAACCCTGACACACAGAGTTAAAGTCAGCATCCAGGGTTAGAACTCCACTTAATTGCCATTTAACATACGTAAACATCAGATCCGTCAGTCCCACAGGGGTTTCTCTTGTGCTTACGAACAAACTCCAATTAAATGTGGACGTCAGTGGGTCCGTACAGCTCCCTGACACACTGGCAGTTTCTGGTATATTGACCTGTCTCACACACACACAAACCCATCTGCTCTGGCATCTGAAAATTCAGCCCGAGAAGTCGATGATACTTTATGAAGAATGTTCACCTGTATATTTCACATTATGGACAATCAATCCAACCATTACCTCTATGGCCATAGAATTGCACCTGCGTAGAACAGTGGGCCATGACGAACTGGGAACTGCTGGCTGCTCAGAGGGGTGCAGGCGTTTTATATATATTCAGTTCAGCCAATGTAGCAACCAAATTAGAAGTATAAGAATCAGACAGTGGAGGCCGGAAATATCCACATGGATCTTGGACAATACAAGATTTGGGTTGTTGTGGGGGATAATGTAGGTCAGGCTAGGAGGGTCTGGAGTTATTGGCATAGATTTTCTTGATGGCACGGCTGATGGCAACTAATCTAAAATGAATGCCTTTGGCTTCAATTGGAAAAGCTAGCCCAATATGTTCAGGGCAGGCAAGGCAACAATTGTCAACAATTACAATGAACTGGCAAGTGGTAGTGCTAGCTAGCACTCTTTCACAGCTTTAGGGTGAGGCATCGTTCTCCCTTGCATTTGCTAGATTTGGCAGCTAAATAGTGAGCCCAAGGATTTGGAGGAGTGACCATTAGAAACTCATGTACTTACAAAACTCTTTCTGCATATGCACTGGTTTAATAGCAAATGACAGCCAGTATTCAACCTGTTGCATGGGTGACTACAGTAGATAGGTTCCACTTTAAATAGGAAAGGAAATATAGCACGTTTCATCACCTCAAGATGTCCCAAAGTTCTTTACAGGCAATTAAACATTTTTTATAGTGTAGTCACTGTGGGGAAAGGTAACAACCAATTTGCATACAAGGTCTTACAAACAACAATGATAGACAATATTGAGGGATAAATATTGGCCAGGATATTGGGAGAACCCCCCTGCATTTGTTCAAATAATACTATGAGAGCTTTTATGTCTACCCAAGAGGACGGATGGGGTTAACATCTCACCTCAAAGACAGCACACCTCTAATATTGTAGCATTCCCTCAACACTGCACTGAAGTGTCTGCAAGGATGGTATGCTCAAATCTCCTGAGTATGCCTTGATCTTTCGACCTTCTGACTTAGAGGCAAAAGTGCCACGACTGAGCCAATAAAAAGTCTTAGACTTTCTTTCTCCTTTAATAAGGTAAAATTGTTTTATACCTTTTTCCACCAACGACTAAGCACATCTCAATAAAATTCATAGATCCCATTAGAAAATTACAGTGAGGTCTATTCCCTAGTTCAATACCTGTAGCTGTGTCCTGTAGCACTATAGTTTAAAATGCAGAATGTGAAATACAGAACCAAGTTTCAACAGAATTGGTTTATTGGGCAAATCCCCAGCTAGTTTAGCTTTGCTGATAGCTTATGTGCTAGCTGATCAAGACATAATACCATCAAAGAGTTCTACTCTACCTCATTCCCTTCTTCCCACTATAAGGAAATAAGATGCACAATAAAATAGACGCTTGTCTTAACATTTGCAAAGTTCATCAGTCATATGCCTGTATTCACCCAAGTACATAATACTTTGTGCAAAGATTTAGACAAAAGTAGATATTCATATAAATGCATGCAAAAAAAGAATGGTTTACAGTATTTGTCACACCATCATTTCATACTGTAGAAACATTGTATTGTTATTTTCCCTGATTAATAAAAATACAATTGTATGGATCTGTCAAAAAAGGCTGTAATTACAGTGAAATGCTCAGTATACAGCACAGTGTAATTTGTACCTATAGATAAAAACATTTTTGACAAATATCTGACAGTTATTTATCCTATACAACAAACAATTTGCAATAACTTTTGTCAGGAATCAAATGCTTTTATCTTGTTTTTCAGTATTCAATTTGTTGATGTTGGCCAAAGTTACATTACTGAAGTATTATCCAGCTTCGAAACAAATTTCAATTTCCCTCATCTTTTCTGACATAATCCACTGAGAAAGCAACAATATGAAAATGGGAGGCTAAAGCAGATAGGGATGCAGTTAGAAAAATACATTATTTTTAAGTTGTCAATAACTCCATTGTTCTCAATCATCCCTGAAAATATATTAAGATCCCCTCATAATCAACTGAGATCTCATGTCAGAATTGTCTTAGAATCTCAGGCGTAACAAAAAGATTCTGAAGTAAAAGATTCTAGGGTATTATGCTGCTGTAATGGGTGCTAATGAGGAACTGATGTTAATGAATTAGGAGGTTTCTTAGGCCCCAAAGGTACAATAAGCCAATTATTGCATATTGTGTATTGAAAACATAAAAAAGCTTAGTAACATAACAAAAAGAAAAAAGGAGTTAGATAGATGACTTTATCATTCCCTGGCATTACAAATTTGGGAATGCTTACAACTATTTTCCTTGAAAACAAACTTTCAGAATTTAGATAACACTTTATAAGCAAACATTTAAAGGAAGCTTACTAGATATAACTCATATTATTTTAAATCATGGTAATTGCAATAAAACAGAAAAGATAAAATGCCTGGATTCCACATTGTTCCAATGTGGACATATTATAGTTATATTTATTTTGAGTTTGTGGAGTTGCACCCCAGTGCTGAATTATATTGTTCTGCATCCTTGTTTTCCACCACTGCTGTTGATCTTCAGCCTGTATTTGTCTTAAACCACATATATAGATATTTGCACCATCCTGGATCTGACTGCAGCTTACATAAAAGGCTACACCAAGACTGGTCTTTACAACATTATTGCAAATCTACATTTGGTTCAGGAAACAGGCGATAAATAGATGTCCAAGTAACTCATGCTGGCGTATGTCCAAGGTCCACAATTTCAAAATTCTTTGATGCATGTTCAAAATCATCCAGCAGCACATTATTCTCAAGCAGTCTATATAATGAAAACAATGTAGATGTAACACAATGAGTAGGTAGGTTAAAGCCACATTGCTGCTAACACATTGTACAATTTATGGAAATGGCGTTGACTAATAGTTGACATATAGTCGGGTAAATTTTTGTCTTCACTGCCAGAAGCAAATCTCCTACCTGTTATAGGACCTGCCTGAATTTTATTCCATGGACTGAAAATCAGGCAGTTTTTATAACAGGTGGGCAATCCATTCCATCAGATTATCATTGAAAACAAAACTTTGCCCCAATGAGTCTATTAAATAAATGAGGTACAAAGTATTTTCTAAAAATAGTTATTACCTAATAAATCTAGATAATTTCATTTCATGAGATCCATATTAATAGTTCTCACAGTCAGCACAGAAATACTTCATAACATTTTGATAATTCAGCAGATTCTGCAAAGTAAAGTTATAGGACTGAGGAGCTTGATGGTGATTGTGGAACTATTAATGTTTCTAGGTCAGAGTTTGTTGTTAAAATCTGCAGAAAGTATGTTTTTAATTATTATCTAGCACACCACTCTCCACCCTCATTCCAGTGATAGTCTTGACAGTGTAACTGGACCTATCATCAAACTCTGCCAGGTAATTGGCAGCAATATACAGAGTTCCCTAGGGAACATAACAGGAACACTGCATTATTATTAACTTTAGAAATAAATAATTAGTTTTTATTTGGAAAAAAAAACATTGGTGGTGATACTATAAATTTTAATAATAACAATACCAGTTACAGTATACTGGTCCTGTAACCATAGACCCCTGTCCATTGATACAATACTTTTCATGAGCAGGTCAGATTTAGGATTGCCTTTCTTTCTCAATGCAGGAGTTAAGTTTACCATTTTATAAGACTAAATGCTAGTGATTCCAATAGACAATGAATGAGCAATAGTTCAAAAGAATAATTCTATTTCATCTTCAGAATATGCAGCCTATGCTGGAATCCTCAGAATCTCTTGCTTCTAGCTCATGCTAATGCATTATTGATGTTGAGGGAAGATTTCCTCTGCATGTTATGTATATAAAAAAATCATAAACCTATTTATTATGAACACATTTACAATTTTGTTGCACACAGTAGACAAAATATATCTTCCCATAATGCTTAAATAAACACCAGGCCTGATGTTATAGCCCTGAGTTAACAACTCTGCTAAAATAGCAGGCAAGGGAATCTCAGACAAACGCGTTTATGCATTCATACTTTAGTATCCTACAGCACAACTTCAGGGCCATAGGGAGCTACTTGATTGAATATCAGGCAAAAAACTGCACTTGAGTCAAATGTGTGTTTCAGTTTCATTCTGGACAAGTTCAGTTTATGACTGCGGTAATACAGACGAAAATCAAATTGTATACTATGGATAGGGACAGGTCCTCAAAGGAGGTTGAATAAGGGCCAACACCTCGAAAAGGGGTTATATATACAATGGAATCATAAATGAACTAGGTCACTGCCTTCTATCGAGACACATTAGGGCATTTCTGCTACATGGATTTTGAGATCCAACTTGCACATGCAGTCTAAATCTAATATAATTGGTCTCTTTATATGCCCAAGGGACAGTGAAGTTACATACCTTTATATCACCAATGAATTTTTAATTGCTTCAAATTTGAAACACCTTGTACATTTTAAGCAAATATATCTGTTTTAAATAGACAATGCAACAGTTCACAAACTGGACATGACAGGTGAAGTCTTCCATCACACAGATATAGATATATGTGTAGTTCTATATCTATATCCATCTATATTTTGCTATGTATATCTGTATATATATACACGCATAAAGATAGATCCATGTTGTAACCTGAGTCAACTTGGTAAAGTCAACATCCAATTTAGAAACTGTGGTCAACCAAAGCCCAAAAGATCTAAACATCGGGAGAAGGTATGTCCCACTTGGTAAAGGGAAAGCCTCTCGTACTTGCTGCTGTAAAGCATATATGCACATCAAGGTTAAATATTGCTTACTCTTAGCTGCTGGAGGAATTATGGAAATAATAAAAAAATGCAAAGTGGAAAGATTTTGATACCCAAGGCTATCTGACATAAAACAAACAGCAGTTTATTTTTATTAAACAGGCATACTGATTCACTCGAAGAAAGAATGCTTGGAAGTTGGAATATTTCTCTAGGCTGTTTTTCTTTTTAAATTCCTAGTGAAATATCCAAGTCACAGAACACAATAAAAATAATTTCTTTTTCATTAGATTTCACCAAACACATTGGTTCACGCCATATCTTTTCTGTTTTATGCTGTAAAAAGCTTACATTGGCTGACATCACCTACGATAGTTTCAGTCATGGCTCAGTTGGTAGCATTCTTGCCTCTGAGTCAGAAGCTTGTGGATTCAAGTACCACTCCAAAGACTTGAGCACAAAATCTAGGCTGCCACTCCAGTGTAGTATTGAAGGAATGCTGCACCATCAGAGGTGCTGTCTTTTGGATGAGATGTCAAACCAAGGGCCTGCCCTCTTGAGTGGACACAAAAGATTCCACGGCACTATTTTGAAGAAGAGCAGGGCAGATACCCCTGGTGTCCTGGCCAATATATATCCTTCAATCAGCATCACTAAAAACAAATTATCTGGTCATTTTCGCATTGCTGTTCATGTGAGCTTGCTGTGCACAAATTGGCTGCCATGTTTCCTACATTAAAAATAGTGAATACACTTCAAAAGTACTTCATCGACTGTAAAGTGCTTTGGGACATCCTGAGGTTATGAAAGGTGCTATATAAATGTAAGTCTTTCTTGAATGCGGATAACATCTCTATGTGCTACACATGTAAGTGTGTATATATGCATATATATAGCCATATTTAGTTTACATCTGGTTTCGAGTGGCTTATATATCGACAAGGTGAGCAAAGGTATGGCCAAAGTCATCACCGTTAATTTGAAAAACATTATCATCATTGGTCTTGTAGAAAAAAAATCAAAATTTGGAAAATAGCCTTTTTTCCCCTTTAAAATCATGGCAACTATTTTAACCCTTAGGTCCTTCATAAGATAGACACATTATTTTGTTTTACAAACAGCTAGGTCAAAAAGCAAGATAGCATATTCCCATCCTATTAACATATGTATTCCGCTAGACAGAATTAAAACTTACACTACAAAACTTTCTTTGGTTTTAGTAGAAGCTCTACCTCAACATCATTGAATATTTTTTGTTGCATAGTGGAACCTCTTAAGCTCACTCCTGTTGGTATTAAAGTATTCTACGGTTTGATTATTTGATTTTCTTTCAAGGGGCCTTTTTACCTCTTCCTGTCTTCAAGGTACTGAATCTTGTTAATTTATGGATTGTACAATTAATAACCACACTCTTTTACCTCTCTGAAATGGCTGTTCTGCAGCTTTGGGTCTGGACATCCAGGCTGGATTTTAAAGTCCCTCCGCCGTCGGAAACGTTGGCCGGGGGCAATGAAGATCGGTGTGGCAGAGGCCTGCCACTGACCCTGACGGTGACAGGCCCCGTGCCAATCTTGGCGGCGGCAGAGAGGCCTCATGGCAGTCACCCCGCCACTCAGCGACAGGACCCCCATTTAAATATGTAAACTAATTAACATACCTGATTTAATGAGGGTCCCATCACCTCCAAAATCGCCGCACTGATCTTCATTCAGGCAGCTCACAATGCTGCGCCTTTGAATCCCCATTCGGGGAAATATGGTGCGACACCTGTGGGGAGGGGGGTAGCAGGAATTTTTCTCTGTGTGGGAGGGGGGAGAGTGAGGTTAAAACAATGTGAATTAGTCAGGGCGGGGGGTGTGGGGAGGGGCGGTTGGTGACAGGAAGAGGTAAAGGGCAAGGTTGCCGAACTTTGGAGGGAGAAAAGGACAAATCTGAGTATTCACATTCTGGGGAGGAAAAGGGCACGAATGGCCAGAAATGCCATTGGGGTGTGTGAAAATGAATTTAACGGTAAGTTAATTTTTTTTGGTCATAGAACTGACAGCCCTTTTAATTTTAAAATCTCCATTAAGGGCTGTAAGCCCTTTAAAAATGGCACTGGCACCTGAGGACTGGCGCAAACCTCGTTTGCCTGTGGTGGCTCACCCACCCCTCCACATCATCGCGGGGGGGTGGGCGCCGCAGCCATGCAAATGAGCTGCCGCATTTGATATCGCGGTGGATCCGTGACGCGGTGCCCGTGGGGGTGGGACAAATTTTTTTTAAGACCGGCGCCACCTTCAGTGGCGGACTCCTAGAATCCAGCCCGGACAGTCAGCAGGTTACTGGAACACAGGGTGAGGAAAGGGAGAAACTATTACAGCTGAGGTCAATCCTGTCCATGTCCATCATTTACAATTGTAAACTTTCCAACAAGAGTCAATGGCTGATTATTTTTCCCTTTCTTTGCTCAGGACCGCTGAGGTCAGTTCCCCCACCTGAGGTCTAATCTACATGGGACTACACCACATTGGGGAGTTTGCTTGTCACCTAAATCATTAGGTAAAATCAATTTTTATTTGATATATATCAGAAAATTGTTTCCTCATTTTCTGATTAATATAACTACTGACAAAGCTTCTCAAGGTTCCACAGTGCATTCCTGATACATTAGTTAGAAATAAAAAAGTAATTGAGAACTGAAGCAGAAAAGAAAGAGGGCATTTGACAGTATGAGTAAATATGGAAAATGGAGTTCATGCTTATGAACAGTCTTTATTAAAAATCAATTGATACTGACCGCTGGACAGACTTATCATTTCTGGATAGCCTGTGACTTGTAGTCGGGACTTCTTCGATTTCATCAATATCACATGCATCCGCTGCGTCCTGTGAGTAACTGTGCTTCATGACTAGGATACTCCGCCTGCTTAAGGACTGAACACTGGGCTTCACTGGCTGTGGCTGTATTTCTGAGAGGATGGTGGCATCACGGGTGCTGAGGTTGCTACGGCTACCTTTAATGCTGGATATTTGGGAACCACAGTGATGGTCATGAATGCATTTAGAAGATGATCGCCTTAGTTTATGGTAATTCTCAAAGTCATCGACAATGTCACCTAGATCAGCTGCGGCCCCTTTTCCTTTAAGCGAACAGAGTTCATAGTGTGTTGGCTCAAAAACCTCCTGAAAAACTGTTTGGTCAAAGTCTGGTTTTCTTTGGATGAATTTTTTGCGCGGCTGTTTGATCTGAACTATAACAGAGATAACAATAAGAATAATCACAATGAAAGATGTGATCCCGATTATAGTCCCACTGGTGTTGGTAAGCTGGTCCAGCAGGTTAGTCTTTCTTTTCTCTGTATGACAGAAAGAAAAGTGAAATTATTACAACTTTTTATTCAGAAAACAATAATAAAAGCATGAATTAAAGCTGTAGCATCCCTTTCTTGGGCACAGCCTAAACTCATAATGATAGCAACAAAAAATGCACCAACAATTACAATCCACTTAAGATCAATTGTCGTGGCTCAATTCCACTTCAAAGTGATGAATTACCATTCAATGCACATGCTTATTAAAACAATTCACTGTGGTTAACTTTTCTAAACTTGAGTTTCAGTCCCAAGATGTGTCAAATGGATGCACATCATATTTTTAATTGAAGGAAATGACTTGTGCAGGAAATTGGAGCATTCCTGGATATTTTCTTCTGTGTGTTCGCTTTATAGACAATCGACTGCAAATTTGTTAAAACTAATATATCCAAGAAAGTATCAGACAGTATCTTTAAACATCTACGAACTGGGCTTGAATCCAGACTGATTGCAAAAGTCCTGTATCTATTATTTTGATAGGGTCATTTGTGAAAAGAACTTAAAAAGTCACCAAGCAATTTACTGGCTCCACAGCACCAAACTGCCTATAATTCTGTACTAAGGGTAATTTTACACTGACTTTACACTGGCTTTGTAGAGATACGATGCATAGCAAAAAATCACGCATAATCTGCCCACCATTTTCCATCCACTAAAATTGATGGATAGTAAATTTTGAGCACTGTGCTTGCAATTTTCCAATATGCACCAGCTGGATTTAAGACACAATTGATGATGTGGGGACTTGAGAAATTTACCCTGACTCAGAAAAGTAAAAAGATGCCATTAGGAGAAATAGAAATGGAAATCTCACACTGGTACTGTAATAAGTGTTCTTCGAAGGTTTGGATGAAGGGACATTGCTTGCATTATGTAGAGCGTTTTTGATTGTGTCTAAGTTATGCTGTATCAGACCTGAGAATGTTTAATGTTTGTACTAAGTTCAAAACGCGCAAAGTATTTCATTCACTAATATTGAGCTTTTTCACCCTGATGAATATTTATCGAAAAGTTAAATATACTCGGACTAAACTCACCTTGTCCCCTTCCCACAGCACCTTTTCATGCAATCACAGGAGGTGTAATACCTGCCCTTTTACCTCCTCTCTCCTCACCAACCAAGGCCCCAAACACTCCATCCAGGTGAAACAGTGATTTACTGGTACTTCCTTCAATTTAGAACACTGTATTCCCTGCTCACAATGTGCTTGCCTCAACATTGGGGAGACCAAACGTAGATTGGGTGACCGCTTTGCGGAACAGCCTCCACTCAATCCGAAAGCATGGCCCTGAACTTCCGGTTGCTTACCATTTCAACACACCCCCCTGCTCTCATGCCTACATTTCTTCTTTGGCCTACTGCAGTGTTCCAGTGAACATCAAAGCAAGCTTGAGGAGTAGCACCTCATCATTCGATTCAGCACTCTACAGCCTTGCGGATTCAACATTGAGTTCAACAATTTCAGAGCATGACTGGCCTTTTCATTTCAGTGAAATCAGTGATAGGGAAAGTACTGGAAAAAATTCTGAGGGACAGGATTAATCTCCATTGGAGAGGCAGGGATTAATCAGGGATAGTCAGCATGGCTTTGTCAGGGGGAGATCGTGTCTAACAAATTGGATTGATTTTTTCGAGGAGCTGACTAGATGTGTTGATGAGGGTAAAGCAGTTGTTGTAGTCTACATGGACTTCTTTAAGGCTTTTGATAAGGTTCCGCATGGGAACTTGGTTAAGAAGGTAAGAGCCCATGGGATCCAAGGCAATTTGGTAAATTGGATCCAAAATTGGCTTCGTAGAAGGAGGCAGAGGGTGATGGTCGAGGATTGTTTTTGCGAGTGGAAGCCTGTGACCAGTGGTGTACCGCAGGGATCGGTGCAGGGACCTTTGCTGCTTGTAGTGTACATTGATGATTTAGATGTCAATATAGGATGTATGATCAGTAAGTTCACAGATGTTATGAAAATTGGTGGTGTCGTAAATAGTGATGAGGAAAGCCTTAGATTACAGGACGATATAGATGGGCAGAGCAGTGGCAAATGGAATTTAATCCTGAGAAGTGTAAGGTGATGCATTTTGGGAGGATCCTAGGAAATACAGTGGGTCAGAGAGTCCTTGGTGTACTTGACAATAGATCACTGAAGGCAACAGCACAGGTAGATAAGGTGGTTAGGAAGGCATATGGGATACTTGCCTTTATTAGCCGAGGCATTGAATATAAGAACAGGGAGGTTATGATGGAGCTGTATAAAACGCTAGTTAGGCCACAGCTGGAGTATTGTGTACAGTTCTGGGCACCACACTATAGGAAGAATGTGATTGCACTGGAGAGGGTGCAGAGAAGATTCACCAGGATGTTGCCTGGGCTGGAGCATTTCAGCTATGAAGAGAGACTGGATAGGCTAAAGTTGTTTTCCTTAGAGCAGAAAAGGCTGAGGGGGACCTGATTGAGGTATACAAAATTATGAGAGGCATTGATAGGATAAATAGGAAGAAACTTTTTTCCCTTAGAGGAGGAGTCAATAGCCAGGGGCATAGATTTAAGGTAAGGGGCAGGAGCTTGAGAGAGGATGTGTGGAAAAAAATTTTCACCCAGAGGGTGATTGGAATCTGGACACACTGCCTCAATGGGTGGTAAAGGCAGGAACCCTCACAACATTTAAGAAGTATTTAGATGAGCACTTGAAATGCCATAGCATACAAAGCTACGGGCCAAGTGCTGGAAAATGGGATCAGAATAGATAGGTGCTTGATGGCCAGCACAGACACAATGGGCCAAAGGGCCTGTTCCTGTGCTATTTAACTCTATGACTCCAGGCTGTTAAAATAAGCAAGAGAGGAAATAGCTGAAGGTCTGACCATCATTTTACAGTCCTCACTGGATACAGGTGTGGTGCTGGAGGATTGGAGGACTGCTAACATTGTACCTCTGTTTAAAAAGAGAGCCAGGGATAGACCTAATAATTACAGGCCAGTCAGTCTAACCTCAGTAGTGGGCAAATTATTAGAATCTATTCGGAGAGACAGGACAAACTGTCACTTAGAAAGGCACGGATTAATCAAGGATGGTCAGCATGAATTTGTTAAGGGAAGATCTTGTTTGACCAACTTGATTAAATTTCTTTAAAAAGTCACAAGGAAGATAGATGGGGGTAGTGCAGTTGATGTGGTCCACATGGATTTGAGCAAGGCTTTTGACACGGTCCCACATGGCATACTAGTTAAAAAAATAAAATCCCATAGGATCCAGGGAAATGCAGCAAGGTGGTACAAAATTGGCTCAGTGGCAGGAAACAAAGGGTAATTGTTGAAAGCTGTTTTTGCGACTCGAGGGCTGTTTCCAGTGGCGTTCTGCAGGGCTCAGTACTGGGTTCCCTGCTTTTTGTGGTATATATTAATGATTTGGACATAAATGTGGGGGACATGATCAAGAAATTTGCAAAGGACACAAATATTGTCAGTGTGGTAGATAGCGAGGAGGATAGCTGCAGGCTGCAGGAAGATTTTGATGGTCTGGTCAGATAGGCAGAAAAGTGGCAAATGGAATTCAACTTGGAGAAATGTGAGGTGATGCATTTGGGGAGGTCAAAGAAGACAAAGGAATACACAATTAATGGGAAAATACTGAGAGGTGTAGAGGAAGTGAGGACACTTGGAGTAAATTTCCACAGATCCCTGAAGGTAGCAGGACAGGTTGATAAGGTGGTTAAGAATCTTTTATGGAATCCTATCCTTTATTAGCCGAGGTATATAATAAAAGAGCAGGGAGGTTATGCTGGAACTGTATAAATCATTGATTTGGCCACAACTTGAGTACTGCGTGTAGTTCTGGTCACCTCATCACAGAAAAGATGTAATTGCACTAGAGAGGATATAGAGGAGATTTACGAGGATGTTGCCAGGACTGGAAAAATGCAGCTATGAGGAAAGATTGAATAGGCTGGAGTTGTTCTCCTTGGAACAGAGAAGACTGAGGGGAAATTGGATTGTAATTTACAAAACTTTGAGGGGCCTGGATAGAGTGGACGTGAAGGGCCTATTTACCTTAGCAGAGCGGTCAGTGGCCGGGGGGATAGATTTAAAGTGATTGGTAGAAAGATTAGAGGCGAGATGAGGAAAAGTTATTTCACCCAGAGGGTGGTGGGGTCTGGAACTCACTGCTGCAAGGGTAGTTGAGGCAGAAACCCTCAACTCATTCAAAAGAAGTCTGGATAAGCAACTCAATTGTTGTAATCTGCAGGGTTATGGATTAACTGCTGGAAGGTGGGATTAGAATGGGTGGAATGTTTTTCAGCTGATACAGACACAATGGATCAAGTGATCTCTTTCTGTGCCGTAAACTTTCAATGATTCTAGAATTTCCTAGTTTGGATGGTCCTAAAATTCCTCAGGGCTACCAACGGTCTGCCACCATAATTTCAACATTGGCCAGCAGAACCCCTGAGAAAGATACTCTTGAGCTAATTATATTGTTTTTCTGGAGCTTCCACTCGTTTTCCAGTGAAGTTACAATAAGAGACAGACTGTAGCTCCACAGAACTTGAAAACTAATAAGCAGAATTTTCCCAGTCTGGTGAAGGTAGTTTCAGGAGTGAGCAAGGTAGGAAAGTCCTGTAAATTGGTGTGGGGTTGGCATCCCGATGTGACCCTGCCTTCTTCTGGCTTTCCTGGGGGCCACATTAAAGTGGAATATGAAACCCCCTTGGATCTGTTGGGTAAGTAATTAAGAAGTTGTTGAGGTTGTAAAGAAATCAATTATGAGATGCTTTACCCTGAATCCTGGATTTCCCAGAAAGGGAATCTATTTCCAATCTGTCAGCAACTCACCAGGGTCACTGAGACAAGTGCACAATGGGAAGAGCTTCTTCAGTGAAATTGTCAAGCTTTAAAGGCTTTGATCAATTGCACTGAAGAGCTCCAGACACGGCCAAGTTAGAGTGTGCTGCTCAAAGCACTTTTTCTCTCAGAGTGCTTTCACTGCTTGACGGGTGATCACCAATTTATTCAAACGCATTTCACCTGTCTGGCACTTTGCTTACTTTGAGCTACATTTCCCTGCTGCCAGCCTTCACCACAGCATGGGAACAGCTTATGTCGCTCCATCTTCCATCTCTGCTGAGGGTCATCATGAGCAGAGGCCACGCCAGTGCCAACGGCTCCAGCAGCAGCACAAGCTGTCTTCGCCTCAATCACATGCCCCTTCACAGGGCAGATGGCATGGACACTGAGTTTCAACTGGAAAGAGGAGAGACCCACTAAAGGGTCTACTGGCAGAGGAACAACTCTCTCGACATGTCTCAGCACCAGTGCCTCAGGCGGCCCAGGAATGCACGGCAGGTCACTGCTGACATCTGCAACCTCCTGGAACAAGAGCTCTTTCCCAGTGAAGCAGGTGGACATGCATTGCCAGTGGCTGACAAGGTGCCATCCAATGGAGGGCAACCAACCCCCACCCCAGATCTCTGCCTATTGCCAAGTTATTTGCTCTCTTCTCTTGCAAGTAGAGTAGGTAAAGCAGTGTGAGTGGTCGTAATGGCTTGTGGGGAGAGGAGTGAAGGACACCATTTGTGGAGGGTCAATGTGAGGCACGGATGCGAGAGGGCAAAAGGCTGAGGGTGAGTGTGAGTGTTGGCTGCTCAGATGCGTATGTGAGGTTCCTGGAGAGAGAGAGTGGAGCTGTAAGGTGTGTTGATCTGTGTGTTGAGGAGTGCTGTGCAGGAGGATGCTGGGCAAGTCAGAGTGTGGGGCTTGGCACCTGAAAGTGTCATGTGATTCACCTGTCATACCCTCCTGAGGTTCTGGATCTTCTTGGTCCTCTGCCTCCATGTTGGAGGGAGCACACTCCTGCTGTTGACTTCCTTAGCCACTTCCAACTACGCCTGGTTGGTTGGAGAGGCTGTCTTCTTCCTATTGCCCATGGGAGAGCTCACCTCACTGGAGACCTTCAGATCCCATATCAGGACCTCCAGGTAACAGTAAGAGACTGGTGGGGAGGGTGGTGGGGGCGGGGTCTCGTTCGGACTGATTACATCCATGTATTTTAAAAGCATCTAGGGAAGATATAGCAGAGGCATTACTACACATGTTTAGTACCAGAAGTCTGGGGGATAGCTAGAGTTATATCTATATTTAAGAAGAGAGATAAAACATGTCCAGGGAGCTACTGACTAGTCAGCTTAACATAAGTGGTAGAAAAAAATCGAATTCTACTAAAGGAGACAATGCAAGAAAATCGATAAACCAAAAACATAACAATGAATATTCAGCATGGCTTTCAAGAGGGAAAGTCTTGATTGATAACTTGGTTGAATTTTTTGAAGAGGTAAGAAAGAGAGTGGATAAGGGTAATGAGGTAAATGTAATTTATCTAGATTTTAATAAGCCTTCGACAAAACACCACATTATAAACTAATGAATATGGTCAGAGAATGCAGAGTTGGGGATAAGTAGTAGAATGGATAGCTAGCTGTCTTCAAGACAGAAGGCAGAGAGTAGGGGTAAAGGATAGATATTCAGAGGGGCAGAAGTGGGAAATGGTGTTCCATGATGATGCTGGCACCACTGTTGTTCACAATTTATATTAACAATTTTGACTTTGGAATCAAAAACATTGGCTGGAATTTAATGGTGGGTGGGGAGGGGGGGAATCCCGTCCACCAGCCGAAAGGTTGGTGCGAGTCTGCCTCCGCCGGGCCTAGGGTTCTTGACCAGAGTTTACGCTCCCCGGGTCTTGGGCAGGACTTCCACCACATTGAAGTAGGAAGTCCCGCTTATGGAGCTGCTGGCCAATCAGCGGCCGGCAGGTCTTAGACACAGCAGCGCCCCACACCCAGCTGCAGGAAGATGATGATGGACGGCCCCGGAAAAAAGATAGGTTTTAGGGCCTCACTGGCGATATAGGATGTCCCGCCTCAGTGTGCTGCCGGCCAATCAGCGGGCCGGCAGCTGTTAGTCCCAGCAGCACCACCGGGAGCGGTGGCCACTGCTAGGACTGTAGCCCAGCCAACGAGGAGGATGCCATGGAACTGGGACTGAAGGTATGTTGGGGCTGCCTCGCTGGCGGGTATCGGATATGCCGGCGAGGCAAGGGTAGTCATTTGGGGGGGAGGGTGTGCATCTTGGGTCCCAGGGGTAGCTTGGGAGGTGGGGGCGGCCCTCAATCAGGCACCCCGTGCCCGACTGCCATGACACCCCCCCGGCACACGGAAAGACCGGCAGCTATCGCTGGATGGCCTTTCATGTCCCCAGCATGCCCGCTTGCCATGGGTAAAATACCCATGGAGGCCGGCGACGGCCCTTAAGTGGCTGTTAGGTAGCCACTTAAAAGCCTTGATTGGCCCTCGGGCAGGCGAGCCGTTTCCACAACCCCCCACCCCCCCCCGCCGCCCAACTGCCTAAGGTTGGCCGGAGGCGGGAGTGGGGTGGGAAGGCCTCCCGGTGCCTCCTGCTCAATTTTACACTGCCCCCATACCACCGTCCGACCTGCTGGGGCAGCGTAAAATTCAGCCCAGAATGTTTTCCCTTGTGGGGAAGAGCAAACTAGAGGCCATCAATACATGGGAGTCATCAAGAAATCAAATAGGGAATTCAGAGGAAACTCCTTTATCCTGAGAGTGATGAGAATGTGAAACTCACTACCAGAGGGAGTGGTTGAAGTGAATATTATAGATGCGTTTAAAGGGAGGCTAAATAAGCAAATGAGGAAAAGGGAATAAGAGGGTAATGCTGATAGAGGAAAAGACAGGAGTGGAGCATAATCACTGACATGGAGTGGTGAGGCTGACTGGCCTGCTTCAGTGTTGTACACCCTATGTAATCCTATGTAAATAAATAAATCCCAGTGATGGCAAGTATTTATCCCAAAAGAACAAGTGATACTGGGAAGGAGAATTATGAGGCATTTGACAGCCATCATCGCTGTCACAGGACAGTGGCGGTGTGGGGGGGAGGGGGGGGTGCAGCAGGGCGGAGTGGTGATGCTGGGAGTGGTGGGGGGAGAAGTGGGGCTATCAGCACGTTGGATACAAGCTCATGAAGTTGAAATAGTTTAAGGATAAAGTTGAAAACATCTAGACTTCTTAATAGACTGGATGCTCAGCATGTTCAACCGTTGCAGAGCAGCAATCATCAAAGCTAATACGATGTTGAACCATATAGCTAAATCAGTCAGATGAAGTCATCCTCAAACTCTGGTCTGACTGCCGCATAGGTTTGGAGTCTAGTTCTACGCATTTAGGGGAGGCGGTGGTGTACTGGTGTTGTCACTGGACTAGTAACCCAGAGACCCAGGGTATTGCGCTGGGGAGATGGGTTCGAATCCCACCACAGCAGAAGGTGGAATTTGAATTCAATTAATAAAAAAACAAATCTGGAATTTAAAGCTCGTCTAATGATGGCTATGAAACCATTGTCGATTGTTGTAAAAACACATCTGGTTGGGAAGGAAATCTGCTGTCCTTACCTGGTCTGGCCTACATGTGACTCCACATCCACAGCAATGTGGTTGACTCTTACATGCCCTTGAAATGGCCAAGCAAGCCACTCAGTTCAAGGGCAATTAGGGATGGGCAATAAATGCTGGCCTGGCCTGCGACGCCTACATCCCATGAAAGAATTAAAAAAAATTAAGACACAGGGGACAGATCCAAGGACTGAAGGCAGAGGAGAGGAAAGCTGCAGGCTGATCCCTCATATTAGAGGACTGAATTATGTGATACATTTGAGAAAATTGGGCTTTTCAGTCATAAAAGTTATGGCAATGAGATAATCTTATTGAATTATATAGATAGTTAACTGTATGGAGAAGGCAAATTCAAGAAATTACTTAAAGCTAAATAGTCTGAGTAGCAAATCTAATGAAAGGCATATTAAAGACTGATTGAGGACTGATTTTAGGACATTTTTCTTGTGTCATAGAGTCATGTAGTCATTTATGGCACAGAAGGAGGCCATTCGGTCCACAGAGTCCATGCTGGCTCTCCACTGAGGTATGCAGTCAGTCCCATGCCGTTGCTCAATCCCTGAAGCCCTGCAAATCTATTTCTCTCAGGTGACCATCCAACTTCATCTTGAATTCATTGATCATTTCTGCTTCCACCACCCTTGTGGGCATCAAGTTCCAGGTCATTACTGCCCACTGTATAAAAAAGTGCTTCCTCATATTCTCCTGCAGCAGAATACCAGAAGAACCCACAGAAAGATAGCACATGTTGATAAAAAGATCATTATGATGGGAGATTGGGAAAACTTCTGTGGAATTCCAGGACCTATACGTACATAAATGATGTGGATATAGGAATTTTGGGAACAACATTAAAATTTGCTGATGACACCAAATTGGCAGAATTGGAAAGTTGTAATGAGAACAGTGAAAGGCTGCAGGAGATGATAGATGAGGCAGAGGGGTATTAGTGCTCAGCTACATGGGTCAGTAAACTAGGAGTACATATAGAATCCTTGGTTTACTATCAAGAGATATAGAATATGAGAGCATGGGGGTAATGTTGTACAAGACCTTAATTAGGCTGCAGTTGAAGTATTATTTGCAGCTTCAGGCACCCTGTTATAGGAAGGATATGAAAGCAATGAGAAAGGTACAGCAGAGATTCACCTATATATCAACAGAGCTAAGGGGATGTAATGAATCCAGGTATGCCATGGATACCTTCTTGTGTTCAGTGAGGTCAGTCACTCCCTTAAGTAGTCTGAGCCTATTTATTATGGAACTTGACTCCCACTGCCACATATCTACACATGCAGTATTGTTCTCCGATAGTGTAATCATGAAACTCCCTTGTGATCCAGATCTTATCCAACAGGACTCCTTTAATCGCTCCAAAGGCAGACGTAATTATCATTAGGTTAATTCAAAGTTTGATTTGAAACATTAAGTAGCTAATTTTAACTATTTGCATTAGTATAAAATGGGAAATATCAGCGCAACTGTCCATTATACATTCCTCTTGATTTTCTATTTCATTGACGTTAATGGACAGAAATATCAAGCCTGGTGTAAAATGACAAACTCAATATCTCCCATTTTACACTATTGCAGAAGTTAAAATTACCCCCAAGTTTTTTTATTCAACAATAGGTAAAACATTAAGTACAATGAGCAGGATGGGAGTTACTTGATACAATTAGTACTACTTCTGTTCTCATACTTTCATAAAAACAAAGAATATTTGAGTGTTAGTCTACTTAGGTGGGTCACCTCATTCAATTTAAAACCATGAGGCCTTTCTTATTTATATGTCTCAGTATTGTATCCGGTGGTATATTTATGCACATAGCCATCGGGGTAAATTCATACAGATTTTAAAATACAGAAGACAAGCAAATGTAATCTATTATTTATCTCAACCTCTTCAGTTCATTTAGACCATGATGAAAAAATAAAAGGTATGGTGGAGTCTTTCTGTCTGTTTGATGCCTAGAACCGTCCATAATGAACACAATGCTGCAACTACAAATCAGCAGCTTCAATATCTGTCTTGCCACATACATTTACAATGTGACCCCTCCCATATGTTTAGAAAAACTATGATATAAAAATATCATAGTGTTACATGATATTGCTATTGAGTTGCTGATCATGTCATTGCGCTCTTGGCTCTTTTAATAGTTCTGGGGAAGTATCTTGGAAAAGAGATTATCATAACGACAGTGCACTTTAAACATATGTATTAAGTGTTCAAAATGTTCCTATTTTTATGCCAGGGAGGAAGAAATTATTGTGCTCAAGATACACAAAATGTTAAGTCCTGCCTACTTATTTCCCCATATTCAGCTCTGAAGGAGATCGCAGGAAGAGCTTTTTTTTTGTTCTTTCATGGGATGTGGGCATTGCATTTGTTGTCCATGCCTAATTATCCTTAACAACTGAATGGTTTGCTCAGCCATTTCAGAGGGCTGTTAAGGGTCAACCGCATTGCTGTGGATCTTGAGTCACGTGTCGGACCGACCAGGTAAGAACAACAGATTTCCTTACCTAAAGGACATTAGTGAACTAGATGGGTTTTTTATGACAATTGACAATAGTTTCATGGCACCATTACTGAGACTAGCTTTCAATTCCAGATTATTTTTCATTAATTAATTGAACTAAATTCCACCAGCTGCTGTGGTGGTGGGATTTAAACCCATGGCCCGAGGGCATTGGTCTGAGCCTCTGGATTATTAGCTCAGGGACATTACCGCTGCGCCATCCTCTCCCCTATACTGTAATAGCTATAATATATAACCTCATTACAACTTCTTGCTAAAAATATTTATACTGTGCATGGCATAACCCTAATTCACTAAAGCATTTTACCTATCGAAGCACAGATTGAAAGTGATATGATGTGAACAATATTCCTCTGTGAGGGTTGAGGTCATATGATGAACTGTGACATGGCACTACATCGATAAAATGGGTTTTTATTATGTTTATACTGAGCCTCACTTTTCTTATCTACAGGTGTTGCAGGGTCAACACAATAGGTGAAGCGGAGGGGAAGGAAGAAGCTGAAAATGTGAAAGTTTATACTGCACTGTTTTCAAATAAGTTTGCTGGATCATCCATGCCTGATATGAACTAAACGTAATAGATAATAATACAGATATTTTCCAATAATCAATGATAATACTGAATTTTCTCTGTTTTCCTTCCAGCTCGGAGATGTGAAGGCTAAAAGTAAATAATCTTATTCAATAATTCACGTGGTTAAAACATGTAATATCCGAGCCATCACTATCATAAACTTTCTACTGTGGTGAGTACTTCATGTAATATTAAAACAGTATAGCAGAGAAGGAGGCCATTTGGCCCATTAAGTCTGTACTGGCTCTTTCAAAGAACAATCCTGTTCGTCCCACTCCTGGGCTTTTTCCCTATATCCCTGCAATTTTATACTCCTTCAACTACTCATTAAATTCCCTTTTGAAGGCTATTATTGAATCTGTATCCACCACCCTAGCAGGTAATCCGTTCCAAATCCTAACCACTTGCGTTAAAAAGTTTTCCCTCATGTTGCCTCTGGTTCTTTTGCCAATCCCCTTTAATCTTTGACCGCTGGTTATCAAATCTTCAGCTATTGAAAACAGTTTCCCTTTACTTACTTACTCTATCGAAACCCAACATGATTTAAAAAAAACCTCTATTAAATCTCCTCTTAGCCTTCCCTGTTTTAAGGAGAATACCCCAGCTTCTCCAGTTTATCCATTGAACTGCAATCCTTCATTTTTGGAACCATTCAAGTGCATCTCTTCTGTATCCTCTCCAAATCCTTCACACCTTCATAAAAGTGTGGTTCCCAGGAATGGACACAATACTTCAGCTAGGACTGAACTACTGTTTGATATATGTTCAGCATAACTTCCTGGCTTTTCTCCTGTCGCGTCTAAAAATTGGTTTCCTCCCATCTTAGGGCACGGGGGTCACAATTCGCAAGCGGCCACGCTCAGTCCCACTGAGGCAGTCAGTATGTAAACTCTGTGCTGCTTCTTCATTTGAATGATTGTACCATTCAACTGGGTGCGACCCACACTGCTGGCTGTTGGAACTCTCAACAGGCGGTCCAGCAGGGTGCAGGCATGTGTTCCAGCTAGCCTGCACCTCTTAAAGACAACCTACCTCACCTAAAGGGGAGCTGCGCTCATTGTAAGGAAGCTGCTGCTGACTGTCTGGAATGCCAGTGGCTGTAAGAAGAAGCACACCGAATGGAGCAACGGCCAAAAGAGAGGGTTCCCACATTATTGGATACGGCATTGGAGGCCTTAGTTCAGCAGGTAACAGGAGGAGTGAGTCCAAGTGTCCATGGGGGGCCAGGAGGCCCTCAAGGGCCACCCTCAGAAAGAGATGGGAGCAGGTGGCCAGGGAGGTCAACTCCCAATATCTCACCCCAAGGACCTGGTAGCAGTGCTGTAAGAAATTCATTGACCTCATACGAGTTAGTTAGTTAGTTAGTTAGAGATACAGCACTGAAACAGGCCCTTTGGCCCACCGAGTCTGTGCCGACCATCAACCTCCCATTTATACTAATCCTACACTAATTCCATATTCCTACCACATCCCCACCTGTCCCTATATTTCCCTACCACCTACCTATACTAGGGGCAATTTATAATGGCCAATTTACCTATCAACCTGCAAGTCTTTGGGCATGTGGGAGGAAACCGGAGCACCCGGAGGAAACCCACACAGACACAGGGAGAACTTGCAAACTCCACACAGGCAGTACCCAGAATTGAACCCAGGTCGCTGGAGCTGTGAGGCTGCGGTGCTAACCACTGCGCCACTGTGCCACCCCGTGTGGTCAAGGTCAGTGAATGCATCCTCAAAGGACATCTCCTACCCATTGCACCACCATTCTGTCACACTAGTCAATGTACCACACCCCCATCACGCATTCATCAGCAGTCTCTAGCAGTCAGGACTCAAATCTAACATTCAGATGCTCCACTGCACCCTCACACACCTTCCAATAGTGCCAGCCTAACACCCATTTCCTGCTGTTCCCACATATCTCCAGTTATTCAGCTTTGGCAGGCACATCACCTACATTGCAACACACTCACTGACATTCTTCCCTTTCTTTTGCTGGACATGCTGAACCATAACTGTGCAAAGCAAAATCAGAGGGGGACAGCCACTTCTGCACTAAGAATGATTTGTACATAGAAAGAACAAAGAACAGTACAGCACAGGAACAGGCCATTTGGCCCTCCAAGCCTGCGCCGATCTTGATGCCTGCCTAAACTAAAACCTTCTGCACTTCCGGGGACCCCCCGTATCCCTCTATTCCCATCCTATTCATGTATTTGTCAAGATGCTCTTAAACGTCGCTATCATACCTGCTTCCACCACTTCCCCCGGCAGCAAGTTCCAGGCACTCACCACCCTCTGTGTAAAGAACTTGCCTCGCACATCCCGTCTAAACTTTGCCCCTCTCACCTTTAACCTATGTCCCCTAGTAACTGACTCTTCCACCCTGGGAAAAAGCTTCTGACTATCCACTCTGTCCAGGCCGCTCATAACTTTGTAAACCTCTATCATGTCACCCCTCCACCTCCGTCATTCCAGTGAAAACAATCCGAGTTTATCCAACCTCTCCTCATAGCTAATGCCCTCCAGACCAGGCAACATCCTGGTAAACCTCTTCTGTACCCTCTCCAAAGCCTCCACGTCCTTCTGGCAGTGTGGCGACCAGAATTGCACGCAATATTCTAAGTGTGACCTAACTAAAGTTCTGTACAGCTGCAGCATGACTTGCCAATTTTTATACTCTATGCCCCGACCGATGAAGGCAAGCATGCCGTATGCCTTCTTGATAGAATGGACTTCCAGCGAGAGCAATACAGGCAAACATCCTGGATTAGATTAACAAACATTTGAAGAACCCAATGGTCTTTTCAGATACATGAATGAAATGAATAACAGGGACAGTGGCAGCATGGATACAAAGTTGGCTGAGTGACAGGAAGTAGATATAATGGTGAGCAGTTGTTTTTCAGACTGGAGGAAGGTATACAATGAGGTTCTCCAGGGGTCAGTACTAGGACCACTGTTTTCCTTGATCTATGTTAATGACCTCGGACATGATTTCAAATTTTGCAGATTAACCATAACTTGGAAGTATTATGAACTGTGAGAAGGATAGTGATGGACTTCAGGAGGACACAGGCATGCTGGTGGAATGGGTGGTTACATGGTAGATGAAATTTAATGCAGACAAGTGTAAAGTGACACATTTTGGTAATAAGAATAAGGTGAGGCAATATAAAATATAGGATACAATTCTAAAGCAGGTGCAGGAGCAGAGTGGGTATATATGCACTAATCACTGAAGGTCGCAGGGCAGGTTGAGAAAATGGTTAATAAGGCATATGGGATCCTGAGCTTTATAAATGGGGGCAAAGTGTACAAAGGCAAGAAAGTTATGGTGAACCTTTATAGTACATTGGTTAGCCTCTAATGGAGTATTGTGTCCAATTCTGGGCACCACACATTACAAAGGGTGTGAAGGCATTAGAGAAGGTGCAGAAAAGATTTACTAGAGTGGTTTTAGGGATGTGGGACTTCAGTTATGTTGCTAGATTGGAGAAGCTGCAGCTGTTCTCCTTAGAGAAGTTTGAGAGGAGATTTGATAGAGGTGTTCAAAATCATGAGGGGTCTGGACAGAGTAGATAGGGAGAAACTGTTTTCATTGGCGGAAGAGTTGAGAACCAAAGGATACTGATTTAAGGTGATTGACAAAAGATCCAATAGAGATGTGAGGAAAAACTTTTTACACAGCGAGTGGTTAGGATCTGGAATGCACTGTACCTTTCAAAAGGAAATAGGACAAATGCCTGGAGAAAAGAAATTGCAGGGCTACGGGGAAAGGTTAGGGGAGTGGGATTAGCTGAGTTGCTGTTGCAGAGAGCCAGCATGGATATGATGGGCCGAATAGCCTACTTCTGTAATCATTCTATGATTCTCACTAAGATGACTCAAATGGTCTTCCTCATTCATAATCATCTTGTAATCTTAGAAGGCTGAGGGTGTAAATAGCAATATGTTGCCTCCTGGAAATTAATGGTAAATGGTAAGGAATTCATACACTTTAAGAGTGTCAGGCAAGTTCACGGTCAATCACTGAGATGCTTATTATCCTACAACCTTGCAGGTGCAGTTGACTCCTCTCACCTTGTTTGCTCTGATGAAGTCTTTAAAATGTTTCTGTCACTGAGCTGCTGTGCTTTGAGTGGTTGAATTGGCACTCATTGCCCTGGCAATCTACTGCCATTTTTATTGTTCTGCTGTCCTACCAGAATTGCGTCAATATGTGTCCCTCTCTTCTGCATGAACTCAAATAGAAGTATTTTCACAGTTTTAGCTGTGAACCTGTGGATTCTGGACTCTATTGCAAGATTCACAGAGCTGATGGAGGTTCTCGAAGGATGAAACTTGCTGTTGTGCAAGTAAAACAATTCTAGCTGGCATTGTCTTGTGCCATTATCCTGTCAAATTCTGCTCATTTGCCACAATTCAGTCAGGATGGTGGGAATAGTCTAGTACCTGAAAGTGAAACTGGTTGGTTTATAATATTTGTGTAGCTCAAGATAACCATTTGAGAAAGCTTCCTACCAAAGACAACAGTGTGAAAACATCTGGTAAATGAAAATAAAAGCTGCCAGTGTTGCCAATAAATACGGCGTTAGGTAGATGCACCTGAATCTATGTGAATGTACTGAATAACCTGATTAATATCCCTTTATTACACCAGAACTGATTTGCATTTCCTTACCCTTTTCTCCATTCTTCAAATGTTTATTGTTACTTTGTCCTCCCATCCTCCACAATATGTATGGCAAATACACATCCAGTCTGAGCCCAAATGCTGCTTTGCATGATATTCGAGCCCTCTGCTGGTAACATCTCAGCATGAGAGCTGAACTAACATGAGTTTAGGGCCACTCTGTGCTGTATATGGTGACTCAACAAAACTAGAAAAATAGACTTTGAGGCTTCCTTTTTTTCACTCTATTCCTCTACATGACTGAATTTAAGTTAGGGGATTCCAAATTCCCCTCTGCCGATTCTACGTGGGCTCATACTATTTACTTTTATGACAGATGTGGCATGCTTCAAAATCTACCTGTTCTTTAAACTTACTGGGATAAAAATCTGTCTTGGTTGTAATGTGAAACAGGCAGTATAGCAGCATACTCTATATTCAGTTCGATTAAGCCCCGAAGATAAATGTCTACCCATTAACTTAGGTCTGACCTGAAGCTAATTTCTGACTTATGATATGATGATCACTCTTCCCCAAGTGCTCCCCCACAGACACGTGGTCCACTAGGGCCACCTCATTCCCTAGCACCAGAGTCAGTAATGCCTCTTTCCAAGTTAGACAGAGATCATACTGGTCAAGGAGCTAGGAAGGAAGTTAAAAAGTAAGACCTTGATGGTAATCTTTGGATTACTCCCAGTGCTGCGCACTAGCGGGAATAGAAAGAGGAAGATAGAGAGGATCAATACATGGCTGAAGGCATGGTGCAGGAGGGAGGGCTTCAGATGCTAGGGGCATTGGGACCAGTTCTGGAGCAGGAGGCACCTATTTAACAGGGACAGGTTGCACCTCAACAGGACTGGGACCAAGGTCCTCTCAGGGAGGTTCACGAGTGTGGTTGGGGAGGGTTTAAACTAACTTGGTGGGGGGCATGGGCACCAGCATATTGAAGTAGAAAATGGGAATAAGGTGTATAAAGTGAGAGTGTTGGATAGTACAAGAGAAGGAAGTAGTACCATATTAGACAGGAGCAGACTTAGAAGGACTTCTAGAAATACAAAGACAGGTTTACAATGCATGTATGTAAACACACAAAGTGTGGTGAATAAGACTGGTGAGCTACAAGCACAAATTGTTGTGTGGGAATATAATGTATTGGCAATAATGAAAATATGGCTTAAAAATGGCAAGGACTGGGTGCTTAATATTCAAGGATACAAAGTGTTCAGAAAAGATATGGATGGAAAAAAGGAAGGTGGAGGGCAGTACTGATCACAGAAGTGTGGTGTTGGAAAGAGCGGATATCCTTGAGGGGGCAAAGACAGAATCCATATTGTTAGAATTGAGAAGCAAAAAAGGGATGATTACATTACTGGGGGTATTCTATAGGCCTCCAAATAGTAAGAGAGAGATAGATCAGCAAATCTGCAGGGAAATTACAGAGATGTACAAGAACTATAGAGTGGTGATATTGGGGAAATGTAATTGCCCAAATATCAATTGGGATAATGTTAGAACAAAGGGTAAGAAGGGGGAAGAAGTTCTGAAATGCATTCAGGAAAGCTTCTTTGACCTGTATCTTCTCAGTACAACTAGAGAAAAGCATTGCTAGATCTGGTGCTGGGGAATAAGGTGGGCCAAGTGGACCTAGTGTCTCTGGGGGAACACTTGAGGAAGAGTGATCATCATATCATAAGGTTTCATCTAGTAATGGAGAAGAGCAAGAAACATTCTAAACTAGAACTTTTAAATTGGAAAAGGGCTAACTTCAATAGGATGAAAAGGGATCTAGCCAGGGTAAAATGGAATCAAAGACTGACAGGAAAAAACTAAAATGGAACAATAGGTAATCTTTAAGGAGCAGATGCTTCAGGTAGAGGTTAGATGCATTATAACTAGGGCAAAAGAAACGGGAACCAAGCACTCCTTGGATGACAAGGGGGATAGAGATTATGATGAAACAACAAAAAAGAGGTGCATGATGCATGTCAGGTGAATTTTGCAAGTGAGAACCAGATCAAACACGTTAAGTTAAGAGGGGAGGTGAAGAGGAAAATAAGAATGGCAAAGAAAGAATAATATAATAGAATGGCAGTTAACATAAAAGGGAACCTAAAAATCTTCTACCAGTATGTAAATAGCAAACGGGTAGTAAGAGGTGGTGTCAGGCAACCACCGCTCCCCCCACCTGCCAAGACTGAGGCACAAATGATTTTGCCACATGAACATTAAAACGTAATATTGCAAGCCCCTGGCTGGAAGGACATTTGAATAGTACCAGGCAGTGTTGAAACAAAGGAACCAGTCACTGCCCCAATACACAGAAGAGGCCTGGTCAAACCAGTCAGTCACTTGACCAGCTGCTGGCCAACTAGGGGAGTTTTAAACTGGAAAAACAGAATTTGAACTCAGAACACCGTGTGCTCTTGGAACTGAAGCAAGAATTACCTCCTCTCCTGTCTGCCCTCATCTCACTCTCACCAGCTTCGGAAAGCACTGAAGACACGGAAACTCAAAGAGAGAAAAGTCTCCGACATGAACAAGGTTTAAGAAGAATACTAGGCCCCAACGAAACACAAGACCATATCTTCAATCCAGGACTACAGCGAGCTCGAAGCACAGTAACAAGATATTGCCTCAAAATGTTCCATTTTATCTTTTCTTCTCTTTTCTGTCCCTACATGCATGTGTATATCGCGTGTGCATGTCAGCGTGGGTGTGTCGTATATCCATAGGTGTGAACTGTATTATAGTTTAAGTAAGTTTAATAAATTTAACTTTTCCTTTTTAAATCAAAGAAAGCCTGTTTGTGCTCATTTCTTTGCCTTATAATTGGAAAGCTGTGAACAAGAATTCACAAAGGGGGAGCTCAAAACACAGTGTGTTTAAAATTAACCCTTGTTACAATAAGACCAGGTGATGATAGTAATAGACCCCTAGACACATTTCTCGCCTAGACGTAACAGGCGGAGTGAGCCCTATTTGGGACAAAGAGGGTAATAAATGCTTAGATGCGCAGGGCAAGCCTAGAATGCTTCATGAGTGCTTTGTATCTGTGTTTACAAAGGAAGAGGATGCTGATAAAATATTGGTAGAAGTGGAGATGGTAGAGGTAAAGGTTGTGGTGAAAATTGAGAGGCAGGAGGTACTGGAAAGGCTGGCTATTTTTAGAGCAGATAAATTGCCTGATCCAGTTGGCTTGCATCTACGGTTGCGAAAGGAAGTAGGGGTGGAGATAGTGTACGGTCTTACCATAATCTTCCAATCTTCCTTAGATATCAGGGTGGGGCTACCTTGGTCGGGATTTAACTGGACTCGGCAGGAAAGGGAGGGCAGAAGTGGAAGCCAATGATAAAGACCCTCACGCTCTGACTCCTGTTCCCGTAGCAATTTTGAACTGGTTAGTCGGCTGGCCAATTAACGGCTGGCAGGCAGGGTGACCAGCCATTCAATGCCTGAAGGTGGGCTTTCAGTTGGAGGCCGTGTTGTCACCTGACGCAGAAGGAACTGATGGTGCCATGTTTAAAAGTCTGCCGGCACCCGAGCCTTAATGCGAACATCCATTCTTGCAGCTGTCATCCCAGCAAACACTGTCTAAGGATAAGGCCTATCAGCACACAGCTGCCAGAGACCCTCTAGTTTGCATCACCCAGCTGTCAGAGACTCTCAAGCTTCCAGCACCCAGCTGCCAGAGATCCTCTAGCATCTTCCAAAGAAATGTGCAAGAGAAATGCACTTGTAGGCATGCCAGAAGCAAGATCCTTGGTGGCCCTATGGTTCAGTGATGACTCCATGCATGTTCTCCTCCAGGCTACTCAGGCAAGATGGGAGGTCCTCTTCTCCAGGGACAGAAGGAGGAGACCTCTCCACCTAACTAAGCAATACTGGACAGAGGTTGCAGAGGGCGCTAGCAGCGGTGGGGTCATCCAGAGAAAGTGGCTGCAGTGCTGCAAGCCGTCAATGACCTTCTCCACTCTGCAATGGTGAATACCCAACTCAGTTCCCTTTGGAAGACAGAAAATGGATAAATGTGAGGGCACGGATAGTGGGAATGATGACAATGGCAATGGGTGGAGACTGCAGCATCTCCTTCATAAGGAATGGCTATAGCTCTGTCTAGGGGAGTGATACTCACACTGCTGACCATTGCTAGATGGCTCAAGAGAGATCTAATGGCACATTCATGCCATTGGCCCCAGACACAGCAGCAGGCATGCAAAGTGCTTAGTGCATTTGCTCTGGCAACTAACATTCTTCTTCCATGTTCCAACAGGAGAAGAAGCCCCAGACTGTCAAGGAGAGGGCCCAGACCAGTGGCGGACTCCCAGTGATTGCCATCCTAACGCTCATAGAGGAGAAGGCTCTAGAGCTGGCAGGTGATCATGGTGGCTGCTCCATCACAGACGGTGAGGCTGGAGGACATTCACAGGTTAGCAATCTGTCAAGGATGTAATTATGCTGAAGTTTTGACTTTTTGTTCATCAGAGTGTGCAATATCACCACATTCTCCTGCACCCACCAGTGCAGAATCTTTCACCTCAGTGGGTATATGTTCATGAGAAGAATTGGGGTCACAACCTGGTGAGAGCACGCATATGAGCCTGACCAGCTGTCAGAGACTGTAACAGCCAAGGTCACTGAAACTCATAGAAGTATTGGAGATCAGGCCCATGCTGAGCCCTAGGCTGATGATGTGCCTTTGGAGTCATCCGTGAGGCTTCAGATGCTGAAAGTCCAGCATGAGGTATGTGAAGATGTGGCAGGGTTTCCAGAGGGTATGCGCACCCAAGCTCAGAGACTGTAGAACTCCATGGAGGCCTTTCCCTCTTGTCTGAGAATGTGGCCTCCTCTGTTGTGGCATGGCCTGAAGAAGGTATCACCTTAAGAGCACCACTTTAAGAGTTGCAAGTGAAGATCACCAGAGGAAGTCATGTCATGTCACACATGCCCAGTTAGTTGTAGGTGTAGCCCAACAGATTAGGATGTGTTTAGATAGGCCTGTGAAGTAACTATTGGTGTATATATGTTCTAGTTAAGTTACAATAAAACCTACATTTTCTTAGGATATTACTTACAATAGTTCACATACTGATATTACATGGTGGCAATGTTTAAGAATTTTTTTCTGAAGACCACCAAATAATACATCATGGTGATGCTTGATTTGTTTCTGAAGAACATACTAATGAGAACAAAGAAGTGAGTGAAGATTCAGCAGAACAGCAGTTAACACGAGACCCCACAACACTGCAGCAAGCTAGGCCACAGAGAGGACCCCAGGCAGAGTTGAAACTCTATGAGTGCAGCAGGCAATTTGACAGGAGATTGGAGCTTTCGCCTAATCTGGCAATGGGTTGACAAATTTGAAAAGCAGTAGCTGAAGCCATTACTGTTTTAGTATTTCTTTTTTTTTTGCTTTGTGGAAGGGGCCTAAGCCAAAAAGAGTAGGAAGAACTTGACAGTGCCACTAGAGGTCGAGAACAAAATAATAGGGTGGTTGTGGCAGCTTCCAATACTGCAAACTGCAGCTCTCAAAAAAACCTTTCAGTTTAAAAAAGAACTAGCATGCTAGAGTTTTTAAAAATCGAATAGCTTTGCAAACAACATGTCGATCTCTTGGTTTAAAAGAAAAGCTGTGTAAACAACAAAATCTGTAGTCTCTCACTTTTAAAAGGGGCAGGCTTGCAAAAAAAAATTTGCCTTAAAAGTAAACAAAAACAAGTGTACCTGTAAAAAAGAAAACCTGTATAAAGTCCTATATTTATCAAGAAAAAAAGTAGGACCATTAAGACAATGGCTTTCAGGTATCCAATTATGAACTGGAGACGTCTGATTTCAAACTGTTCCTACAGTGAATGGAACTGTGCTTCCTGGATCAAGAAGTGAGAGAACCAGAGAAACAAGCTAACAAAATTCAGATCGCACTGGATAATGAGGGCCTGCAATAGACCAATACATCAGGATTGTCAGCTAAGGATCAGAAGGACACTAGCAAGCTACGGGCATTCCTGGAGGAACAACTCAAGGTAAAGGTAAATTTCTGAGTACATAGGCTTGAGCTTAAGATCTATTGACAAAGGCAAGAGGAGTCCATTGACCAGTTTGATACAAGGTGCTGAGACAAAGCTCAATGTTTTGACTTCGCAGATATTGAATTGTCAACAGATTATAGAGCTAGTAATCGTGTCTACCCCAATCGAGGCCTTTCAAAAAGACCTGCTAGAAAAGAAGTAAGGGCACAACATATATGCACTACTCAATGATGGAAGGAAATTTGAAGCCAGTATGATTGCACACCAACAGGTACAAGCGCTGGGAGTGGCTATGGCAATTTGTATGGCAACCAAGGCTCAGAGGTCTGCTAAGCCTTGTGGCAATACGACTTGACTCACCCAATTCGCCGGCATAGAAGACAAACGGAAAGCTTCAGGCATGCGAAGTCATTGGGCAGGGCAGTGCAGAAAGCCGAGCTCACATACTGTACACAAGAATGGTGGCAGATCACGTGCAGAGAGAATGTTTGCAAGACAGGATGGCAAATGCAGCAAAATGAATGCCAACACACAACAAAAGGCCAAGCAGGTATGTCAGGTCATCAGAGAGACTGATTACTAGGAGGACATGGATGAAGAACAGCGAGTAAGCATTTCATATAGTTAAATTGGATCAACATGTCAATGCTATTATGCAAGCTGAGGCATTTTCCATGATTGGGGTTGTATGTCCGCAGAAGAGTGGGAAGCTAAGCTCAGAGTGAAAATCAACACCTGAGCAAGTGTTCTGGTGCTCTGAATACAGAAGGACATGTATCTCAAGAAATGGGAATCTATGTTGCAACACACCATAGCTAGGCTGACTGCCTACAATGGTTCTCCAATTGAGCGCATTGGAATGATAACCTTGCAGTGCAGCTTTAGGGGCTCCAAATGGTTACCACACGCTTTATTTTGCAGCTACAACTGAACTAGCTGTCACAGGACTTCCAGTATGCAAAGATTTACGAATTGTCACAATACATGAAGTCAGTAACGCACTCTAGATGGTCCAGAGTATTGGGTTAGTCTATGTAAAAGATGACACAAAGGCTGGGAGTCTTGACACGAAGAGAAGATATGACTGAGAGTCTCTCCAAGGGTTTCCATTCATTGCAGTAAGTATATGCCAGAGGGCTTGCCCGTGATTGGTGAAATCGCCAGTCATAATTTTTTCTAACCTTTCGAAATAAGTCAAGATGAAGCCATCGTATGACAGGCTAGCAGGACTAGAATTAGCTCAATTGCAAGTAGAACAGCAAGTCAGAGTCCTCAATCATGCGTCAGGAACTTGGTATCCTGCAGAGATGTCTAGGATATGCGACTAGCCCAGATCATGCCCATAGTGCAGTTTTCAGATGGAACCAAAGTCAACTCAGAGAGCTGTATGACAACACTACATGTGACTGCCCTGTGGTATTGTGGACATGTTCAAAGACAGAGTCTGAAGATAAATGTGCACTGGTTACGGGCACAGAGAAAGAACATGATAACCAGAGTTTTGAGTCACCAGAGTCTCAGAGGAGTCATCAAGATTAGCTTAGCTCCTGGAATAGGTTTACGATAACAAGATCGAGATGAACAAGCAAGCCTTCTCTGCGTTTTAGAGTGTGTTAAATTTGATCACTTGTAAATAACATTTTGTTTTAATCATGTATAGTTAGTTCAAACCACAACGTCATTGTATATTGTACATACATATTCTCTTTGGAAAAAAGGGGAATGTTATGGGATGACCTTAAGAAGATACCACCTTAAGAGTGGATTACCTTAACAGCTGTAAGTGAAGATCACCAAGAGAAAGTGATGTTGCATCACATGACCAGTTATTTGTGGGTGGAGCCCAACAGAATAAAATGTGTTTAGATGTGGATCGTGCAGTAACTATTGTGTGTATATATATATATATCTATATAGTGGCTGAAGATCCAGCAGCAGCAGTTAGCAAGAGACCCCACATCACTGCAGCAAGCTAGGCTACAGATATGACCCTGGGAGGTTGAAACTCTGTGAGTACATTAGGCAATTTGCAAGGGGATCAGAGATTTCACCTAATCTGGCAGTGGGTCAAAAATTTGAAAAACAATAGCTGAAGCCATTACTATTTTAATTTTCCTTCTCTCTTGCTTTGTGGGTGAGGTCTAAGCCGAAAGGACAATGAAGAACCCAACAGCACCACTGGAGGTCTAGCACAAAGTAAAAGGCTAGTTGCTGCAGCTGCTGATACTGCAAGCTGCAGAAAAAAACTTATCTGTTTGGGAAAAAAAACAAGGTAGTCCCACTGTTAAAGGAGCAGGCCTGCAGAAAATGAATCTGTCTAAACAAGAAAAAAATAAGTGTGCCTGTAAAAAAGAAGACCTGAATAAGTCCTGAATTTATTTTTAAAAAGCAGGATTAAGACAATGGCATTCAGATATCCAGTTATAAATTGGGTGGCGTTGGACATAGCCTCTTAATTTAAACTGTATCGATAACGAATGGAACCGTTTTTCCTGGATCAAGAAATGAGCAAACTAGAAAAACAAGCTACCAAAATTAAGATTGCACTGGGCAACAAGGTTCTGCAATGGATCAATACGTCAGGATTGTCAGCTGTGGATCAGAAGGACCCCAGCAAGATATGAACATTCCTGGAGCAGCAACTGAAGTAAAAGTACATTTCCAGCAAGATGAGTCAATTGACCAGTTTGTTGTAAGGTGCCGAGACAAAGCTCAGGAATGCACCTACATAGATATCAAATTGTCAAAATGGGTTATAGAGCTAGTAATCACATCTACCCCACAAGAGGCCTTTCAAAAAGACCTGCTTGAAAAGAAGAAAGGGCACACCATAGATACACTACTTAACGATGGAGGAAATTTGAAGCCATCATGTCTGGACACCAACAGTAACAAACTGTAATATTACATTTTCCAATGCCGGTGAACTGAGGCATGACAGAGTCGGGCAATGTTATAGAGTGGAGCAAAGTGATTTTCTGCTCATTTAAAGCATTACTAAGGACATGAATGAGGAACTCACACAGTTTTCCACAACTGTCCACAAGTTAGTGTCATAGAGTCAGTCAGAGTCATAGTCATTTGCAGCACAGAAGGAAGCTATTCGTCCCATCGAGCCCAAGCCAGCTCTCCGTAGAGTAATCCAGTCAGTCACACTCCCCTGCTCTATCCCCGTGGATCTGCAAGTTTATTTCCTTCAGGTGGCCATCCAGTTTCTTTTGAAATCATCGATTGTCTCTGCTTCCAAAACCCTCATAGGCAGGAAATTCCAGGTTGTTACCACTCGCTACATAATAAAGTTCTTGCTCACACTCCCTCTGTGTCGCTTGCCCAATATCTTAAATCTGTGTCCTGTAGTACCTGTACCATCAGCTACTGGGAACAGAATTTCTTTGCCTATCTCATCTAAACCTGTCATAATCTTGTATACCTCTATCAAAGCTCCCCGCAATCTCCTGTGCTCCAAGGAGAACAACCCCAGCTTCTCCAACCTAATGTTGTAGCTAAAATCCATCATCCCTAGAGCCATTTTGGAAAACCTACTCAGCACCCTTTCAAGGACCCTCATAGCCTTCCTAAAGAGTGGTGACCAGAACTGGATGCAATACCCTTGTGTGGCCTAACCAGAGCTTTATAAAGGCTCAGCGTAACTTCCCTGCCTTTGTACTCAATACCTCTATTTATGAAGTCCAGGATCCCATATGCTTTACTGGCCACTCTCTCAATATATCCTATCACCTTCAAAGATCTATGCACATGCACTCCCAGGTCCCTCTGACCCTGTACATTCTTCAGAACTGTGCCATTAAGTGTCTTTGACCTTTCCGTTTCCCTTCTACCAAAATGCATCACCTCATACTTCTCTGTATTAAATTCCATTTTCCACTTGTCTGCCCATTCTGTTAGCCTATCTATGTCCTGTTGCAGTGGATTTGTATCATCCTCACTGTTTGCCACTCCTTCAAGTTTTGTATCAACCGCTAAGTTTGAACTGTTGCTCTCTATTCCAATATCCAACTCTTTTATCCATCAAAAAAGCAGTGGTTCTAGCATTGACCCTTGCGGAAAATCACTACCATCCTCCATTCTGAAAAATAACCATCTACCGCGACTCACTGCTTTTTGTCCTTAAGCTAATTTTTTATCGAAGCTGACACTGATCCTCCCTATTCCATCAGTCCCAATTTTGTTAATCAGCCTTTTATGTGGTAATTTGGGAAATGCTTTCTTAAAATCTAAATAGATAACATCAGTTGCATTTCCTTAATCAAACTTCTCAGGTACTTCATCAAAAAATTCAATCAGATTAGTCAAGTCTGATTCTGCCTTTCACAAATCCATGTTGGCTATTCTTAATTAGCTCAAACCTCTCCGAGTATCTGTTGATTTTGTCCCTGATTATTGTTTCTAAAATCTTACCCACCACTGATGTTAAACTGACTGGCCTGTACTTACTAGGACTGTGTTTACACACTTTCTTGAGTAAAGGACCAGGATTTAAAGTTTCAGAAGCAGACAGCAACAGAGGAGGGGTTGCTGTAAAATTGCATGGGATGGCGTCAATATGGATATATACCAAAGTTAATGCACAAGCCACATCTAAACACATCGCACTCTGTCGGGCCACACCCACAACTCCCTGGTCATGTGTGACACAACATCATTTCCTCTGGTGACCTTCACTTATACCTGTTAAGGTGGTCCTCTCTTAAGGCGGTCCCTTCTTATGGTTGTCCCACAGCAGAAATCTTCATCCATGCCTTAATTTCCTCTAGATTAGACTATTCCAATGCACCCATGGCTGGCCTCCCATCTTCCACCCTCCATAAACTTAAACTTATCCAAACTCTGCCACTCATATCCTAACTCGCACCAAATCCCATTCATAAATCACCCATATGCTTGATGACTTAAATTGGCTCCCGGTTAAGTAACACCTCAATTTTAAATTTTTCATTCATGTTTTTCTCCTTGGTCTCACCTCTACCTATCTTTGTAACCTCCTGCAGCCCTACAGCTTTCTGAAATACCTCTAATTGTGGCCTCGTCAGCTTCCCCAATTTTAATTCCTTCACCATTGGCAGCCGAGCCTTCAGCGGCCTAGGCCCTAAGCTCTCGAATTTCCTCCCTAATCCTCTCTGCCTCTCTACTTGTTTTTCCTCCTTTAAGACACTCCTTAAAACCTACCTCTTTGACCAAGCTTTTGGTCATCTGCCCTAATATCTCTTTACGTAGATTAGTGTTGTTTGATAGCACTCCTGTGAAGCGCATTGGAGCATTTAACTACATTAAATGTACTATATAAATGTAAGTTGTTACATTTTGAATAGGCAACTACTAAATTGTGCTCTTCATCCATAGGCAGACTGCATAGCTTTTATATAATAAAACCAAGAAATGCTGGAAATACTCAGCAGTTCTGGCAGCATCTGTGGAGAGAGAAATAGAATTAACATTTCAGGTTGATGACCTTTTGCCAGAACTGTATTCCTGAGTATTTCAAGGGTTTTGCGGTGTTTTTATTTCAGATTTCCAGCATTCGCAGTACTTTTCTCTTGTATCAAAGCCTTTATGGGAAGTGATGGTGCGTGAGACAGACAGTAGACAAACCTATGTGTCAACCCCTTCTTTTCCCCCATCACCAGCCCCCACACAGCAGACAGGGAAGCAGGGAAGACCAATCAATAGCAGTTCTGGCAGAAATGGAGAGGGAAGGAATTTTTTTGTTGGGGCAGTAAGGGAGTGTTTGGAGTTTACACCAGAATGTTTGCACACTCTCTGCCAGATTCTGGCCCAATTTTGATTTCAGATGGGATTTATGAAGATTACCCCAAAAAACTCCCATCAGTAATAAGTGAAGTCTGCTTTCCAAATGGAAAATGCAGGTGAGTTTTGCCCTCTCCTGCTCCAATCTTCATTTCGTGCGAACGGGACCTATTTCTTAATTGCCTTGTACAATCCAAACAGTCACTCTTTGGAAGGCTCCAGTCCTGTTTCAGGATCCAAGCTCTATCCTCTTATAGGTCAAACAACATCTCTAACTTTCCTTCAAACCCAGTTTTCAGATAACATTGATAATACTATGGATTTACACAAGAAGTAAATACAATGTGGAGCTGAACCGAATCAGTACAATATAAAGAGTAACATCAGTCTGTCTGTGGAGAGGAAATCAGTGAATAAAGGAAACAAGCCATTGTGTTGTATAGATCCAGAGCTACGGTCTGTTCTTTAATTAAATGGTGCAAAAAATTCAGACTTTTTGACATGTGCCTACAACAAATTGTTCTACTATGACCCCTCTCTTGTCAGCTGATCACCAGATTTCTCTGATCAATAGCAGGGAATTCGCTCCCTCTCCAGTGTTTTCATATTTTAAAGTAGGTCAAACAGGGCTATCCTTGAAAAAGTACAGCATAACCCAAAATGGATCTTATGTAGCCAAAGCTGGGTGAGCTAAATATACATATATTGTTAAATGGAGCTTGCATTTAACCAAATTACTGATTGCATTTCTACAACACACAGTTCTTTAAAAGTATACATCTTGCTTGAAGAGGTGGGAAGTCAAAAAGGAAGAAAGTCCACATATTTTATTGGACATTTTATTCACAAGGAAAAGGGAAGAGGCCATTACCTTTACAGTGATTCTCGTCCCAGGGATACACGCAGTTTTGCACGCCATTGCAGACCAATGTGTCATTGATACACATGTTGCTGTGACAAAAGAAAGCGCTAGCTTCACAGGGAGCTGGAAAAGAAACCGGAATAAACACAAGTAAGTTCAAAAGCATCTATAGGTAGTGTGGGGTGAGACAGATGCTGCCCAACAGATACTTTCAGCAACAACCACCTCTCTGGCTACAGGCTGAAATTTACTTTTTCCCATGCCCTTCCCCAAATCGCAAACTTGCTGAATGTTTAGTTGCCCTGTTATGGACAGTGCGACTGGGTGAATTTTCCATTTTGAGTTCATTCTTTTATGCCTGCTGGACAAGCTATCCATAACTTTCCATACCAGGAGCAGAAGACTGACCAGATCAAGTGTTCCTTTGGAAACAAAGGACTCAAACATGTTTCAAAAAACATTTTTCCAATAATAATAATAATGTAACACTATAACACTGTCTGAAAACCTGGAAAACTAAGTCTTTTAAGTACAAAAGAAGAATAGTTATATCCCAGCATCTATGTTTCTTTCAGAATTTTTTTTTCAAATATACCCCAAAATGACTTTTATATTGGCAAATGAAAATGCAAAGTTATGTTAAAAATCTAATAAATCCCACTATTTCTTTTTGAGAGCAAAATCATTTAACTTGTGTGTTACAAATATGAAACAATAATTGTCACACCGCTGCATCTATGGACAGTCTGTTAAAATCTCCAGGTAAATGTAAAAGATCCCATGAGACTATACAAAGCGGATGAGAGAGTTCTGCAAATGTTTGAGTAATATTTCTCCCTCATCACCAAAAACAGATAGATTTTTCATCTCACTTGTTGCTTGTGAGTTCTCGCTTTGTACAAATTAGCTGCCATGTTTCACGACGTAACAGCTACTGCACTTCAAAACAGATTTTATGTGCAACATTTTATGATGCCCTGAGGACATGATAATGTCCTATACAAATGCAAGTTTTTTTTTTGTTCGGTAACTGCTTTCCACCCCCTCCCTAGCCACTATCTCAGGCTAAATCACACTGCTTGCCACCTTGGCATGCTATCTGACCTGAGCTGAGCTTCCGACCCCATATCCTCTCCATCACCAAAACCACCTACCTCCACTTCCGGAATATCACCTGTCTCTGTCCCTACCACAGCCCATTTTCAGCTGAATTACTTTCCATGTTTTTGTTACCTCCAGACTCACCTATTCCAATGCTTTCAGGGCCAGCCTCCCAACTTTCATGCTCCATAAACTCAAGTTCATCCAAAGCTCTGCTGCACATATCCTTATTTGTTCCAAGTCTTATTCAACTATGACTCCTGTACTCTCTGACCTATGTTGCTTCCTGCTCCACTAATGGCTTAAATTTAAAAATCTCGTCCTCATGTTCAAATCCCTCCATGTCTTTGCCCCTCCATATCACATTAACCTTCTTCAGCCCCTCAACCATCCAAAAACTCTGTATTCCTCTAATTTTGGCCTCTTGTCCATCCCTCACTTCCTTCACCCCGCCATTGGTAGTCATGCTTTCAGCCTTTAGCTCTCAAATTTCCTTCCACACCTCTCCACCACTCTCAAATCCTTTGAGATCTTGTTAGACCAACCTCTTTAACCAAGCTTTCGGTCAATGATTTAGATCCAAATGTAGGGGACATGATTAAGAAGTTCGTAAATGACATGAAAATTGGTTGATCGAGAGAAATAAAGCTGTAGACTGTAGGAAGATTTAAATGAACTGCTCAAGTGGGCAGAAAGGTGGCACAAAGGTAGATGACTAATGTCCTTTAGGGAAGGAAACCTGCTGTCCTCACCTGGTCTGGCCTACATGTGACTACAGACCCACAGCAATGTTGTTGACTCTTTCATGTCCTCTGAAATACCGCTACAAAGTCAATAAAAAGGAATGAAACTGGACGGACCACCCGGCATCGACCGAGGCACTGGAAACGACAACGGCAAACCCAGCCCTGTCAACCCTGCAAAGTCCTCCTTACTAACATCTTGTGCCAAAGTTGGGAGAGCTGTCCCACAGACTAGTCAAGCAACAGCCTGACATAGGCTGTTCATGGGCAGCACAGTGGCGCAGTGGTTAGCACTGCAGCCTCACAGCTCCAGCGACCCGGGTTCAATTCTGGGTACTGCCTGTGTGGAGTTTGCAAGTTCTACCTGTGTTCGCGTGGGTTTCCTCCGGGTGCTCCGGTTTCCTCCCACAGCCAAAGGACTTGCAGGTTGATAGGTAAATTGGCCATTATAAATTGCTCCGAATATAGGTAGGTGGTAGGGGAATATAGGGACAGGTGAGGATGTGGTAGGAATATGGGATTAGTGTAGGATTAGTATAAATGGGTGGTTAATGGTCAGCACAGACTCGGTGGGCCGAAGGGTCTGTTTCAGTGCTGTATCTCTAAATAAATAAAATGTAAGTAAATAAATAAATAGTCATACTCACGGAATCATACCTTACAGACAATGTCCCAGACACTGCCATCACCATCCCCGGGTATGTCCTGTCCCACCGGCAGGACGGACCCACCAGAGGTGGTGGCACAGTGGTATACAGTAGGAAGGGAGTTTCCCTGGGAGTTCTCAACATTGACTCTGGACCCCATGAAGTCTCATGGCATCAGATCAAACATGGGCAAGGAAACCTCCTGCTGATTACTACCTACCGCCCTCCCTCAGCTGATGAGTCAGTACTCCTCCATGTTGAACAGCACTTGGAGGAATCACTGAAGGTGGCGAGGGCACAAAATGTACTCTGGGTGGGGGACTGCAATGTCCATCACCAAGAGTGGCTCGGTAGCACCACTACTGAACGAGCTGGCCGAGTCCTAAAGGACATTTCTTCTAGACTGGGGATGCGGCAGGTGATGAGGGAACCAACAAGAGGGGAAAACATACTTGACCTCGTTCTCACCAATCTGCAGATGCATCCGTCCATGATAGTATTGGTAGGAGTGACCACCGCACAGCCCTTGTGGAGACGAAGTCCCACCTTCACATTGAGGATACCCTCCATTGTGTTGTGTGGCACTACCGCCGTGCTAAATGGGATAGATTTCGAACAGATCTAGCAATGCAAAACTGGGCATCCATGAGGTGCTCTGGGCCATCAGCAGCAGCAGACCTGTACTCAAAAACAATCTGTAACCTCATGGCCCGGCATATCCCCCACTCTACATTTACCATCAAGCCAGGAGACCAACCCTGGTTCAATGAAGAGTGCAGGAGGGCATGCCAAGAGCAGCACCAGGCATACCTCAAAATGAGGTGTCAACCAGGTGAAGCTACGACAAAGGACTATCTGCGTGCCAAACTGCGTAAGCAGCATGCGATAGACAGAGCTAAGCGATCCCATAACCAACGGATCATATCTGAGCTCTGCAGTCCTGCCACATCCAGCCGTGAATGGTGGTGGACAATTAAACAACTAACTGGAGGAGGTGGCTCCACAATTATCCCCATCCTCAATGACGGGGGAGCCCAGCACATCAGCGCAAAAGATAAGGCTGAAGCATTTGCAACAATCTTCAGCCAGAAGTGCCGAGTTGATGATCCATCTTGGCCTCCTCCTGAAGTCCCCAGCATCACACATGCCAGACTTCAGCCAATTCGATTCACTCCGCATTATATCAAGAAACGACTGGATAATGCAAAGGCTATGGGCCCTGACAATATTCCAGCAATAGTACTGAAGACCTGTGCTCCAGAACTTGCCGCGCCCCTAGCCAAGCTGTTCCATTACAGCTACAACACTGGCATCTACCCTGCAATGTGGAAAATTGTCCAGGTATGTCCTGTACACAAAAAGCAGGGCAAGTCCAACCCGGCCAATTATCGCCCCATCAGCCTACTCGCAATCATCAGTAAAGTGATGGAAGGTGTCATCAACAGTGCCATCAAGCGGCACTTGCTTAGCAATAACCTGCTCAGTGATGCTCAGTTTGGGTTCCGCCAGGGCCACTCAGCTCCTGACCTCATTACAGCCTTGGTTCAAACATGGACAAAAGAGCTGAACTCAAGAGGTGAGGTGAGAGTGACTGCCTTGACATCAAGGCAGCATTTGACCGAGTATAGCACCAAGGAGCCCTCGCAAAACTGAGGTGAATGGGAATCAGGGGGAAAACCCTCCACTGGCTGGAGTCATACCTAGCACAAAGGAACATGGTTGTGGTTGTTGGAGGTCAATCATCTGAGCTCCAGGACATCACTGCAGGAGTTCCTCAGGTGAGTGTCCTAGCCCCAACCATCTTCAGCTGCTTCATCAATGACCTTCCTTCAATCATAAGGTCAGAAGTGGGGATGTTTGCTGATGATTGCACAATGTTCAGCACCATTCGTGACTCCTCAGATACTGAAGCAGTCTGTGTCGAAATGCAGCAAGACCTGCACAATATCCAGGCTTGGGCTGATAAGTGGCAAGTAACATTCGTGCCACACAAGTGCCAGGCAATGACCATCTCCAACACGAAAGAATCTAACCATCTACCCTTGACATTCAACAGCATTACCATCGCTGAATCCCCCACTATCAACATCCTAGGGGCTACCATTGACCAGACACTGACCTGGAGTAGCCATATAAATACCATGGCTACAAGAGCAGGTCAGAGGCTAGGAATCCTGAGGCGAGTAGCTCACCTCCTGACTCCCCAAAGCCTGACCACCATCTACAAGGCACAAGTCAGGTGTGTGATGGAATACTCTCCACTTGCCTGGATGGGTGCAGCTCCAACAACACTCAAGAAGCTCGACACCATCCAGGACAAAGCAGCCCGCTTGATTGGCACCCAATCTACAAACATTCACTCCCTCTACCACCGACGCACAGTGGCAGCAGTGTGTACCATCTACAAGGTGCACCGCGGCAATAACACCACCACCTGCAAGTTCCCCTCCAAGTCACACACCATCCTGACTTGGAACTATTTCGCCGTTCCTTCACTGTCGCTGGGTCAAAATCCTGGAACTCCCTTCCTAACAGCACTGTGGGTATACCTACCTCAAATGGACTGCAGCAGTTCAAGAAGGCAGCTCACCACCACCTTCTCAAGGGCAATTAGGGATGGGCAATAAATGCTGGCCTGGCCAACGATGCCCACTTCTCATGAATGAATAAAAAAAACATAGAATTCCATCCAGAGAAGTGTGAAGTAATGTATTTGCAGAGGACAAACAAATCAAGGAAATACACAATAAATGGTAGGATTCTGGGAAGTGTAAAGGAACAAAGGGATCTTGGAGCATATGTTTACAGATACCTGAAGATAGTAGGAGGTAGATAAGGTGGTCAAGAAGACGTATGGGATCCTTTCCTTTATTGGCCAAGGCCTAGCATATAAGAGCAGGGAGGTTCTGCTTGAACTCTATAAATCAATAGTTAGATGACTGCTAGACTACCTTATTACAGGAACGATATGATCACACTGGAGAGGGTACAAAAGAGATTTTTGAGGATGATGCTCGGAATGGTGAATTTTAGCTATGAGGAAAGATTGGATAGGATGGGATTGTTTTCTTTGGAACAGAGGAGGCTGAGGGGAGATTTAATTGAGGTGTATAAAATTATGAGGAGCCTAGATAGAGTGGATAAGAAAGACCTATTTTCATTAGCAGACAGGTCAATAACCAGGGGGCATACACTTAAATTCGTAGAAGGATGACAGGGGAGTTGAAAATAATTTTTTTTTGGAAAGTGGGATCAGACTGGCTATCTTTTTACCGGACAATGCGGACAGGACACGATGGACCAAATGGCTTTCTTCTGTGCATTAAATCTTTCTACGTTTCGTTGTTTCTATGTATGTCACTGTTCTCATTACTCTTTCTTTGCCTCGTGTCTGATTACACTCCAGTGACACACTTTGGCATAGTATATTATATTGAAACCACTACATAATTGCAAGTTGGTTTTATTGGATATAGTGGGGATGAAACTGAATTGTTTGGAAGAATAGGTACATGATTGTGGTGCGTAATTAACCAATGCTGCTTGAAAGTGATGCATGCAGAATCCATGGTATTTACTCATTAAAATGATTGTAACTTGCAGCTGGTGCTACTTGTACTGATCATTGACTGCCTGCATGAGGACAGGGCCTAATATCGGACTCCACGATGCTACTTAAATGCAGTCAGTACCTTCCAAAGGGGAGGTGCATTGTGGCTGGAATACCATTGAAAATAGTTTTGTGAGCTGAGATGGTTGAAGTCAAGAGACTGGGAACCAAGGTTTTCATGTGCTGCATGGGAGGCCTTGGTGCTGGAAGTGGCAAGGTGGAGGACATCCTTTATCCCACAGGGGACAGGAAGCCCTCCAGGCATCTCATGCATGGGCAGTGAAAGCAGGTTGTAGATGAGGTCAATGCAAGGAGCAAGGCATCTAAAACATGGATGGAGTGCAGGAAGAAGTTCAATGATCTGACAGGAGTTACCAAGGAAGGAACAATCTTCAAATGGCATTGCATAACAGCTGTAGTTGAGCCTCATTAATTGCTGAATTCAGATTTCCCTTCCCTACTAACCTGAAACCTGCTAAAATCAGTACAGGACACTCCAATTATATTTTTCATCTCATTATCATACACGTAGCACTATTACAAACATCACACTCACACCTCACACACATTGGCAGCTATTCATCATGACAGCCACATTACCCAAACATCTCACAAGACTCACACTAACATACTTCCCTCTTTCTATAGAGGAGGCACCAGGCTGGCACTGGGGTCGGGGTGGGAACCAGCATGTCGATACACCCTGTCTCCACTGAAGAGACAATGCTGACAGTGATAAGAAGAGACAGAGTGGAGGCGCTAACCACTGGCGATGCCAGAGAACATGCTGAGCAGGGTTTCTTTATGCCTAATCATCTGTCTCTCTTCTGACTTCTCCCTTATCCAGCACACTTTGCACGACAAGCTGCAGATGCTTACACACACACACACACACATCATCCTCTTTGCTCTCTCCTCAGATCACAACCTATGCCTTGTACCATTTTCATTTCAACTGCGGATGTCCTGCCACCAGTGGAAGAAGAGAATAAGAGTGATTACGAAGTTGCACTGACATCTGATCTCACTTTCAGAGTCGCCAGCATATATATTGACACTACACTGGCCTTAATGGCTAGGTTAGAGAAGGGATTTGAACGTGTTGACACTGAACACAAGTGCAGAGGAACCTGGATTGGGGAGGTGGGGTGCAGGATGTCACATGTGACAGCTTGGTCACAGGATGAGGTTGGATACTGTGGACAACTGTCCACAGGACTGTCACTGACCTCATCTCCTCTGGAGATCTTCCCTCTACAGCTTCCAACCTGATAGACCTGCAACCCCGGACAGCCCGCTTCTACCTCCTTCCCAAAATCCACAAACAGGACTATCCCTGCAGACCCATTATTTCATCCTGTTCCTGCCCGACTGAGCTTATTTCTTCCTATCTTGACTCTATCTTTCCTCCCCTGGTCGCACCTACATCTGTGACTCTTCTGACGCACTACATCATTTTGGCAATTTCCAGTTTCCTGGGCCCAATCGCTGCCTCCTCACTATTGACATCCAATCGCTCTACACCTCCATCCCCCACCAGGATGGTTTGAGGGCTCTCCGCTTCTCCCTTGAACAGAGGCCCAACCAGTCCCCATCCACCACCACCCTCTTCCGCCTGGCTGAACTTGTTCTCACATTGAACAACATCTCCTTCAACTCCACTCACTTCCTTCAAGTAAAAGGTGTTGCTATGGGTGCTCGCATGGGTACCAGTTATGCCTGTCTTTTTGTGGGATATATCGAACATTCCCTGTTCCGGTCCTACTCAGGCCCCCTCCCCCAACTCTTTTTCCGGTACACTGATGACTGTATTGGTGCCGTTTCCTGCTCCTGCCCAGAACTGGAAAACTTTATCAACTTTGCTTCTAATTTCCATCCTTCTCTCACCTTTACATGGTCCATCTCTGACACTTCCCTTCCCTTCCTTGACTTCTCTGTCTCCATCTCTGCGGATAGGCTGTCTACTAATATTCATTATAAGCCCACCAACTCCCACAGCTACCTCGACTACACTTCTTCACACCCCGCCTCCTGTAAGGACTCCATTCCATTCTCCCAGTTTCTCCTTCTCTGACACATCTGCTCTGATGATGCTACCTTCCATGACAGTGCTTCTGATATGTCTTCCTTTTTCCTCAGCCAAGGATGCCCCCCCCCCCACTGTGGTTGACAGGGCCCTCATCCGTGTCCGGCCCATTTCTCGCACCTCTACCCTCACCCCTTCCCCTCCCTCCCAGAACCGCGACAGGGTTCCCCTTGTCCTCACTTTCCACCCCACCAGCCTTCATATCCAAATGATCATCCTCCGCCATTTCTGCCACCTCCAGCGTGATGCCACCACCAAATGCACCTTCCCCTCCCCTCCCCTGTCAGCATTCCAAAGGGATTGTTCCCTCCGCAACACCCTGGTCCACTCTTCCATTACCCCCACCACCTCGTCAACTTCCCACGGCACCTTCCCCTGCAATCGCAGGAGGTGTAATACCTGCCCATTTACCTCCTCTCTCCTCATTATCCAAGGCCCAAGCACTCCTTTCAGGTGAAGCAGCGATTTACTTGTACTTCTTTGAATTTATATACTGTATTCACTGCTCTCAATGTGGTCTCTACAATGGGGAGACCAAACGCAGATTAGGTGACCGCTTTGCGGAACACCTCCGCTCAGTCCGAAAGCATGATCCCCAAGCTTCCGGTCGCTTTCCATTTCAACACATACCCCTGCTCTCATGCCTGCAAATGTGTCCTGGGCTTGCTGCAGCGTTCCAATGAACATCAATGCAAGCTCGAGGAACAGCACCTCATTTACCGATTAGGCACACTACAGCCTGCTGCACTGAACATTGAATTCAATAATTTCAGAGCATGATGGGCTCCCCTTTTTGTGTTTTTTTTTGTTTATTTAATTTTAGTTTGCGTAGTTTGTTTCTACTGTGCCTACCTACTGTTTTTTTTTCATGTTGGTGCGTGGGGCCAGACTGTTCATTTTTCTGTCAATTAACACCCTCTCTGTCCTAACGCTTTGTCTTTCACCGCACCATTAACATACCATTTGCCTTTGCTCCATGATCTTCTGGTCAGTTATTCTCTATGACCTTGTCCTATCAACACCTTCTATTTGGTTATCTCTTGCTCCATCCCCACTTTACTTGCCTAAAACCTATTGCATTTCTAATATTTGTCAGTTCTGATGAAGGGTCACTGACCTGAAACGTTAACTCTGCTTCTCTCTCCACAGATGCTGCCAGACCTGCTGAGTATTTTCAGCATTTCTTGTTTTTATTTCAGATTTCCAGCATCTGCAGTATTTTGTTTTTAGCTATTTGAGGTTGGATACTAGTTCTGTTGCAGACTTTGATGGGATAGGCTACCAAAGAATGTGAATGTACATACATCAGGAAACGCTTGGTGCAGAGAGCTTATGTATAATGTCACAGGGCATGGAAGAGTCCAACTCCAACTTGGTGCAAGCTTTGTGCAGAGCATGGAGGCCATTCTTTCCAATGTGGAACAGGTGGTCAGCTCCATCAGCAACACAGTGGAAGCCATCATGATGGAATACCTCATGGCGAATCTGACAGATTCCATCACAATGTTGCCACGATAGCTCAGACAGCTGCCATATTGGCTCTGGACGCCATTCCAAAGAGTCACATTGCACCAGAACTCTATTCTCTAACAGAACATGAGGACTTTTGATGCACCACACCAGGAGTGTGACCTTAGCTTCATGGGAGAGGAACCTGCTGTTCTGTGTTATGGTGACAGCATATCTATATCCAGCTCTGCTACTCTGCCTGTGCCCTTGCTGTTGCCCATTAGCCAGGTGGGTCTGACTGCAGCTGATCAAACCAAAATGATGTCTTCTATGTCCAGAGTTGCTTGAGGTTGATGCCCAAGGTGATCTGCAGTTTCCTTAAATGAAAGCCAGCAGCCTCTCACCACCCATGCACCAGTCATTGGGGAAACACCTCGCAGGAACACCAGGATAGGCAAAGGAACAGAAAAGACAGTCTCTAAGGAAATGCATGAGGGTGACCAGTTTAATATTGTGGAAAGTATGAGATTATTGATTTGATAAATTTGCTTTTGGATTTATTTTTTGTTTATGTTTGCAGTAAAGGACAGAACAATAAATGCTAAGTAATGAGAATTGTGAATGATAGTGATTATAAGATGAATGATAAGGAGTATAGATCTGTTGGTGAATTGGGACTTGGAGTTGAGGTTAGCGAAACTGCTCCTCAGTCTGCTGATCTCACAGTTTGCACAGAAGGGGGCTCTGGGTAAGCTGCCTTGCCTCCTCCTCAATTTTTTGGTGGTAAAGACCAACACCTCAAGTTGGCAAGGTTGTTGAGCATGCAGCTCACGATCACAAATCTGAATATCTACTTAGCAGTATACTGTAGGACTCTTCCTGAACTGTCCAGGAAGCGCTAGTGTTGTTTGAGGATTCCAATTGTTTTCACAGTGATGTTCCTTGTGGAAACCTGGCTCTCATTGTCGGCTTATTGTACAGCTGTGCCTGAGCTCCTAACTGGAGTCATGAGCCATGTCAGGAGGCAATAACCCTTGTCACTCAGCAGGTAGCTTTTAACTTGGAAGCCTGCTTGGAATAAAGGTGGCACGCAGGACTGATGGAAAATGAATCAGTCATGACTGCCACCAGGAAAGCGGGGACAAACCTGCATGATGTGCTGCCTATGGTTGCAAACTGGTTATACATTGAGGAATAGAATCCTTTTTGTTTGATGAATATTCCAGGATTCTGATGTGAAGCATGCAAGGCAATGTAGGCACAGTCAATGGCACCTTGCACCCTGGGGAAGCCTTCTATGTAGACAAACCTGGTACTTCCTTGTCCTGCTTCACTCTGTTCATAGGCAAGGAGATGTAAGTGTTTCTCATGGTGTATAGAGCCTCTGTGTCCTCCCTAACACAATGTTGTACTGCATGTGATACACTCCTTCCTACCCCAAGATGGTGCACTTTCTGTCAGAAGGGTGCATGCGTATCTTGGATGCTGTTTTCTATGGTCACGTTGCACCTAATTAACAGGTGCTATGCGGCACAATTTCTAGGCCAATGTATTACTCTTAATCACAGGCTTGTATTAAAATGTGTAACCACCAGATGGTGCTCTGATCACACTCCTGTCGAGCAACTTCTGACAAAGCTCAATTTTCAACTGCAAAGAAAGTCCCTTGCTTGTCTTTGTAAACTTACAATTAAACTCTCCAAATATGTTAATAAGTGAAAATTCACAAAGTAGGAACTTTTATTTTTCAACAAGTGATCATGTTTTGCTACTGTCTAATTCAGTCTACCAACACTGTGTTGTTTCCAGCGCTCGGTGATGAACATCATGATTCTGAGCTAATCTCGTTTCTCGGGTAATCCTCACCCTACATTTGGCATGTTGGGAAATAAGGCTTAGCTTAGGAATGTTTTACCACTTCAGTCTCAATGCCAGCACTAATCATGCCAGCCATTGCAAGAAAAATAAAGACCTTTGACATCAATACTCAAGGTTAAAATTACTCAGCTGTGGAATATTCTTTTTAATATCTAGTTATGATTTAAAGCCTAAGATCATGCATTCAATAAACAAATATCAACCACGCAATGCAGTATTTTCTTTCATTAGTAATTTTTTTTTCATTCATTTTTTTTCTGCCAATTATTTTCCCTATTCAGCAATCTCATAGATGTCACCTCTCAGAGATTGATTACTTATCCACTTATCGCACTAATTTCCAGTATTGAGGTCTGCAGAGTCATTTATAGCAATCTTTAATCAGCTATAACTGTCTGCCTCCACTCCAACTTTAAAATGGACTCCCAAATGCACCAATGATAGTTTTCTATTTGTAGTGTCAGTCATACTAGTGTCTCCTATAATTGAGATAATGCTTTAATGGATTTAGTATTGAATTAGGGGAAGAATTTTATTTTAGTATGAACTTCTGCCAACTATGAAACAGAATTAAGACCACCATCACCCTCATCCAAAATATGAAAGGGCTGTGTGCTACACAACCAAAACACCCAATCACCTGCCTTCTTATAGGCACATAAATAGTAAAAGGGTGGTAAAAGGAGGAGTGGGGCCGATTAGAGCCCAGAAAGGGAATTTACACATGGAGGCAGAGGGCATAGCTGAGGTATTAAATGAATACTTTGCATCTGTCTTTACCAAGGAAGAAGATGCAACCCAGGCAATATTGAAAGAGGAGGTAAGTCAGACACTGGAGGGGATTAAAATTAATAAAGAGGAAGTATCAGATAGGCTGCCTGTACCTAAAGTGGATAAAAAACCAGGACCAGATGAGATGCATCCAATGATACTGAAGGAAGTGAGGGTGGAAATTGTGGAGGCACAGGCCATAATTTTTCAGTTTTCCTTCGACTCTGGGATGGTGCCAGAGGACTGGAAAATTGCAAACATTACACCTTTATTCAAAAAAGGATGTAAAGATGAGCTCAGCAACTACAGGCCAGTCATTTTAACTTCAGTGGTGGGAAAACTTCTAGAAAAAATAATTCAGGACAAAATCAATAGTTACATGGACAAGTACGAGTTAATTAAGGAAAGCCAGCATGGATTTCTTAAGGGAAAATCATGTTTAACTAACTTGCTGGAGTTTTCTTGAGGAGGGAACAGACAGGGTTGATGACAGCAATGCTGTTGATGTGGTGTAGATGGACTTTCAAAAGGCATTTGATACAGTGCCACACAACAGACTTGTGATCAAACTTGTAGCTCATGGAATAAAAGCGACAGTAGCAACATGGATATGAAATTGGCTGAGTGACAGGAAACAAAGAGTAGTGGTTAATGGGTGTTTTTCAGGCTGCAGGAAGGTTTGTAGTGGAGTTCCCTAGGGATCAATGTTGGGACTCTTGCTTTTCCTGATATATATTAATGACCTAGACCTTGGTGTACAGGGCACCATTTCAAAGTTTGCAGATGATATGAAACTTGGAAGATTGTGAACCATGAGGAAGATAGTGTAGAACTTCAAAAGGACATAGACAGGTTGGTGGAATGGGCAGACAGGTGGCAGATGAACATCAATGCAGAGAAATGTGAAGTGGTTCATTTTGGTAGGAAGAACATGGAGAGACAATATAGAATAAAGGGTACAATTCTAAAGGGGTGCAGGAGCAGAGGGGCCTAGGTGTATATGTGCATAAACCATTGAAGGTGGCAGTACAGTGACCTGAGCTTTATTAATAGGGGCATAGAGTACAAGAGCAAGGAAATTATGTTGAACTTGTACTAGCTCAACCTCAGCTGGAGTATTGCGCCCAATTCTGGGCACCGCACTTTGGGAAAAACGTGAGGGCATTGGAGACAGTACAGAAAAGATTCATGAAAATGGTTCCAGGGATAAGGAATTTCAGTTATGAATATAGGTTGAGAAGTTAGGATTGTTTTCTTTAGAGAAGAGAAGGCTGAGAGGTGATTTGATAGAGGTATTTAAAATCATGAGGGGTTTGGACAGAGTGGATAGACAGAAACAGTTTCTACTCGTGAAAGGATTGAGAACAAGAGGGCACAGACTTAAAGTATTTGGTAAGAGAAGCAAAAGTGACATGAGGAAAATGGGGGACATGTGGCAGATGAAATTTAATGCAGAAAAGTGTGAAGTGATTCATTTTGGTAGGAAGAATGAGGAGAGGCAATATAAAATAAACAGTACAATTCTAAAGGTGGTACAGGAGCATAGGGACCTGGAGGTATATGCAAACAAGTCATTGAAGATGGCAGGAGAAGTTGAGAAGACGGTTAATAAAGGATGTGGGATCCTGGGCTTTATAAATAGGGACATAGAGTACAAAAACAAGGAAGCTTGATAAACCTGTATAAAACACTGGTTCAGCCTCAACTGGAGTATTGTGTTCAATTCTGGGAACAGACTTTAGGAAAGATGTGAAGGTATTAGAGAGGGTGCAGAAAAGATTTACATGAGTGGTTCAGTTATGTGGATAGCTGGATTATCTGGAGAAGCTGGGGCTGTTTTCCTTGGAGAAGAGGAGGTTAGGAAATTTGATAGAGGTGTTCAAAATCATGAATGATCTGGACGAAGGAGATAGGGGGAAACTGTTCCCACTGGCTGAAGGATCCAGAACCAGAGGACACTGATTTAAGGTGATTGGCAAAAGATGCAATGGTAACGTGAGGAAAAACTTTTTTATGCAGCAAATGGTTAGGATCTGGAATGCACTGCCTGAGAGTGTAGTGGAGGAAAATGCAATTGAGGCCTTCAAAAGAGAATTGGATAATTATCTGAAGAGAAAAAGTTTGCAGGGCTACAGGGTAAAGGCTGGGGAGTGGAACTAGCTGAATTGCTATTGCAGAGAGCCAGCATAGGCATGACAGGCCAAATGGCCTGCTTCTGCTCTGTAACCATTGTAGGATTCTATAATTCAATGAAGATCCAGTTCACTTCCAGGTTTTATTGGTTGCGTTTGTAAATGTGCAGAAAATCCCCGTGAAGTTGCCGGTTCTGTAATTTCAATATGCAAATAGCTAATTAATTGAGCCTTTAACCCAGCATTCGGGCTTTAACAACCAGTGCACAGGTTTCTCAAGCTGTGTGGAACTCGTCAGGGTCAGCCAAGTGTGATCACAGCAGGGAGTCATTGATCATTAAAACTGACAGGTTGGAAAGCCTTTAAAGTGTGAAACTTCATAGCTGCTTTCCTGCCAATGTGAAAGGTTTGTTTTCAGAGGACTTGTTCTGAGAGTGTGCTTTCACTACTTTACAGGTGATTTCCAACTTTTTGGAAGTCATTTCTCCAACCTGGACTTTGGCCATATTGATCTGTACTTTCCTTTCTGCAGCAAGGGAGCAGTTTAGAGTCATAGAAGGAGGCCATTCAGACCATTGGGTCAATATCGACTCTACACTGAGCTATGCTGTCAGTCCCACTCCCTGGTTCAATCCCCATAATCCTCAAGTCTATTTCTCTCAGGTGGCCATCCAACTTCTTCTTGAAGTCATTGATTATATCCGCTTCCACTGCCCTTGTGGGTGGCGAGTTCCAGGTCATTACCACCCGCAGTGTAAAAACGTTCTTCCTCACATTTCCCCTGCATCTTTTGCCCAAAATAGTCAATCTGTGTCCCCTAGTCCTTTTACCATTTGTTAATGGGGCCAGTTTTTCTTTTTCTAACTTATCTATCTATGCCTGTCATAAGTTTGTACACTTCTACTAAATCTCCCCTCAACCTCCTTTGTTCTAAGGAGATCAAACCCAGCTTTTACAACCTAACCTTGTAACTAAAATCCTGGTAAATCTCTGAACCCTCACATCCTTCCTGAAGTGTGATGACAGAACTGGATGCAATATTCCAGTTGGGGCCTAATAAGAGCTTTATAAAGGTTCAGGACAACTTCCCTGCTTTTTTACTCAATACCTCCATTTATGAAGCTCAAGATCCCATATGCTTTACTAACCACTCTCTCAATATGTCCTGCCACCTTCAAAGATCTATGAATATGCACCTCCAGGTCCCTCTGTTCCTGAACGTTCTTTAGAACTGTTCCATTAAGTATATATTGTCTCTCCCTATTCCTTCTACCAAAATGCATCACCTCACACTATCAGTATTAAATTCCATCTGCCACCTGTCTTCCCATTCTGCTAGCCTATCCATGTCCTGTTGCAGGCGGTTCATATCATCCTCACTGTTTGCTGCATCTCCAAGTTTGATGTCATCAGCAAATTTTGAGGTTCTACTATGGATTCCAAGATCCAAATCATTTTTTAAAATTCGTTTATGGGATGTGGGCGTCACTGGCTAGGCCAGCATTTATTGCTCATCCCTAATTACCCTTGAGAAGGTGGTGGTGAGCTGCCTTCTTGAACTGCTGCAGTCCTTGGGGTGTAGGTACACCCACAGTGCTGTTAGGAAGGGAGTTCCAGGATTTTGACCCAGCGACAGTGAAGGAACGGCGATATAGTTGCAAGTCAGGATGGTGTGTGGCTTGGAGGGGAATTTGCAGGTGGTGGTGTTCCATGCATCTGCTGCCCTTGTACTTCTAGGTGGTAGAGGTCACAGGGTTTGGAAGGTGCTGTCAAAGGAGCCTTGGTGAATTGCTGCAGTGCATCTTGTATATTGTACACACTGCTACTACTGTGCATCGGTGGTGGGGGGAGTGAATGTTGAAGGTGGTGGATGAGGTTCCAATCAAGTGAACTGTTTTGTCCTGGATGGTGCCGCGCTTCTTGAGTGTTGTTGGAGCTGCACTCATCCAGGCAAGTGGAGAGTATTCCATGACACTCCTGACTTGTGCCTTGTAGATGGTGGATAGGCTTTGGGGAGACAGGAGGCGAGCTACTCACCGCAGAATTCACAGCCTCTAACCTGTTCTTGTCACTGCAGCATTTATGTGGTTGGTCCCAATCAGTTTATGGTCAATGGTGACCCCCAGGATATTGATAGTGGGGGATTCAGCGATGGTAATGCCATTGAACATCAAGGGGAGATGGTTACATTCTCTCTTGTTTGGATGGTCATTGCCTGGCACTTGTGTGGCATGAATGTTACTTGCAACTATCAGCCCAAGCCTGGATGTTGTCCATGTTTTTCTGCATATTGACATGGGCTGCTTCAGTATCGCGGAGTCGCAAATGGTGCTGAAAATTGTGCAATCATCAGCGAACATCCCCACTTCTGAACTTATGATGGAGTGAAGATCATTGATGAAGCAGCTGAAGATGGTTGGGCTTAGAACACTCTCCTGAGGAATTCCTGCAGTGATGTCCTAGGACTGAGATGTTTGACCACTAACAACCACAACCATCTTCCTTTGTGCTAGGTATGACTCCAACCAGTGGATAGTTTTCCCCCTGATTCCCATTGACTTCAGTTTTGCTGGGGCTCCTTAATGCCACACTTGGTCAAATGCTGCCTTGATATCAAAAAAAGCAGTGGTCCCACCACTGACCCTTGGGGAACACCACTACCATCCTCTAGTCTGAAAAGCAATCATTTACAGCGACTCTGCCCTGAAGCCATTTTTAAAAATCCAGTTGGACACTGACCCTCCTCTTCCATGAGTCTCAATTTTTTTTAACCACATTTTTATGTGGTACCTTATCAAATGCTTTCTTAAAATCTACATAAACAACATCCACCATGTTCCCTTCATCAAGTTTCTCATTACTTTATTAAAAATTCAGTTAGACTAGTCAAGCATGATCTGCCTTTTGCAAATTCATGTTGGCTAAACTTAATTACTCAAACCTCACCAAGTGGCTGTTGATATTTTCCCTGATGATTGGTTCTAAAACCCTGCTCACCACTGATGTTAAACTAACTGGCCTTTAGTTGCTTGGACTGTCCTTACACCCTTTCTTGAATAAGTGTATCACAATCCTCTGGCACCTCCCCCATATGCATGGAAGACTGGAAGATTATGGCAAGTCCTTCCACTATCTCCATCCCCAGTTCTTTTAGCAACCTGGGATCCAAGCCATCCGGACAAGGTGACTTATCTATCCTAAGCATGGCCAGCCTTTCTAGTATCTCCACCCTCTCAACTTTTATCCTATTCATTGCCTCTACTCTCCCTGCTTCTACCAATATTTTGTCAGTTTCCATTTCCTTAGTGAACACTGATACAAAGTACTCATTAAGTATATTAGCCTTGCCCTGCACCTCTAAGCATATATTACTCACCTATGCAGTTATACCATGGACCTCTGATGAAGAACAATAGGGGCAACAACACCAACAGCAGCAGGAGCAACAACAACAGCACCAGCAACACCAGAAGCAAGAGCAACAACAACACCAACAGTACCAGCAGCAGGAGCAACAACAACACCTACACCAGCAGCAGGAGCAACAACACCAACAGCACCAGCAGCAGGAGAAACAACATCAACACCAACAGCACCAGCAGCAGCAGGAGCAAGCACACCAACACCAACAGCACCAGCAGTAGCTACAGCAACCACACCAACATCAACAGCACCAGCAGCAGGAGCAAGCGCAACATCAACAACACCAACAGCACCAGCAGAAGCAGGAGGAGCAATAACATCGCCAACACCAACAACACCAGCAGCAACAGGAACAACACCAACACCAGCAACAGCAGTAACAACACCAACAGCACCCGCAGCAGCAGGAATAACAACAACAGTACCAGCAGGAGGAGCAATAACAACACCAACACCGCCAGCAGCAACAGGAACAACAACACCAACACCAGCAACAGCAGGAACAACAACACCAACAGCATCAGCAGCAGGTGCAACAATAACAACACCAACACCAACAGCACCAGCACCAGCAGGATCAATAACAACACCAACACCAACAGCACCACCAGCAGCAGAATCAGCAATAACAACACCAACACCAATAGCACTACCAGAAGCAGAAACAACATCAACAGCACCAGCAGCAGCAACAACAGCACCAACAGCACCAGCAGCAGGAGGAAGAATAACAACAGGAGCAGCTGCCTTCTCTGCAGCCACACACTGCTCCACAATACAGAGGGGATGGACACAGAGCTGTAGCTCAAAGGAAACTCTCCCCCCAGCACAGCACATATAGCTAGAGGATCAACTTTAGAGGAGGAGGATAAGGAGGTGACTGATGTGACCAGGGTGCCTGCAGCTGCTCAAGTAGCTGCCAGAGAAACTCATGACAGACTCATCCAGGCCCGGGTCAATTAACCTGAGCACGTGAAGCCATATAGCACAACAATGCTGAAACCACTGCCCAAAATCCCCCACCCACCCCATCACCCCTGCCCCCCCTCCAAAAAAACACAAGTTGTTCCGACAGTCAGAAATCCTCCACCTCATTTACACTCTTTGCTCATCTTCCACTCTGGTCACACCATTCTGATCACAGTTAATGTCCATTTAGAAGACAGGAAAGAATGATGGAGATGAATGGACAATGGAAACTTGAAATAAAATGCATGATTCCTTTACAGTTTGCAATAAATTAACAAACTGGCATTTCTATGATTATCCATGTGAATCAAAATCCCCTTGAGCAACTAATAAATCTTACTCTTCTTTCTATTACTCCAAGTGGTGCAACCCCTGTGGCTTCAGCAGAGCTGGAGACAGGCTGTTCATTCCCCTGTTCTGACAGATGAGATGCTTGTGGAGGATGTCCTATGGGCTTTGGAGGCCATGAGGGCCTCTCCAAAGACTGTCCCACCTGCACATATGCTGGGACAGACTCAGTCATTGGGGCAAGAGCCAGCAAGTGGGGCTCTGACTGATGGCTGGGTGCAAGGGATGAGAAGTGGGAGCGCCTTGAGTAGAGTCCATATTTCCAAGTTCCCTTTTTCTATCTTCCCTGTTCTGGCCCACCCGTACTTGCTTGCTAACCAAGATCTGGAGAGCACTTTGCTGCACTACAGTGAGACCCCAATGATTAAGGGGATGCTTTCTTCCGTCCTTCTTAAAGAGGGAGACTAAGTGTGCAGACCATTGGTTAAGGGAAGCAGACACTCAATTTCCGACTGCATCTGATGCTCCACACTTTCCATGGAGCAGGACATCAGTGCATAATGCCTGAGACATCATGGCATTCATGTTTGAGATGGATTCCACCAATCTCACTCCAGTGCTTCTGCAAATGCTGATAGAACCTCACACATTTTCTGTTGCTGTTCCAGAAAAGTCCTCTTCCTGGATGACACCTGAGACTCAGCACGTGCGGCCTACTGAGTAGAGTCTGGAGTGTCTGCACTCTCTGACGGGCACTCTCCACTGCTGTCCCTGACTCCAGCACGGGCTCCTGCACACACGGGATGTGCACCTCACCATGTGACAACCTATCTCTCTCCCTTGGAGTCCCCACTGAGGTGTGTGTAACTGAGCTGGTGAAGGGTGTGCATGTGTCACCCTCCTCTGTGAACTCTTAGGCCACCTCCTGCTCTAACTCCCGTGTCACACTTGATGGGCATGTGGGAAATAAAAGAAATTAATCAGAACTGACATGGAGAAAGGGTAAAACATCACCATTGTGCAGGTGTTCACATTTCAGTTAGTGGTGACAGCAAACCGACAATGTTGATTGTTATGTACCAAGTGGCAGTGTGATTTCTAATTCTATCACCAGGTATCTGGGAGACCCCCTCCTCTCCATCGCCAATGGCCATGTATTCTAACCCTGCCGATTTCCATGGCCACTTCCCCAACAGTGGACAGCGTGGCAATTATTGGAGGGTCACCCCCACCCCCCCCACCCCGGTTCTCTGTCTCTGCCTTGAGTTGTGCGCTCTTTTCTCCTGCATGGAGAGAAATCAGAGAATTATAAGTGCGAGAAATGGATTGTGTGGAGAGGAGGGAATGACAACATTTGAGCAGGGTGACTGTGAGGGATGGGTTTAAGAAGGCAAGAAGGTAATGGGGTGTGTGAGTGCTGGCTGTTCAGATGGGGATGTGAGCAGGTTCTTTGAGAGAGGGAATGAGTGGAGATTCAGGGTGTATTGTTCTGAGAAGTGCTATGAAGGGGAATGCTGGTGAAATCAGAGTGTGGGGTTGGGCACCTGGAAGTGCTATGCCACTCACCTTTCCTGCCCTAATGAGGTCATTGAACCTCTTGCTGCACTGTATCCAGGTTCGAGGGAACACACTCCTGCTGCTCACTTCCTTGGCCACTAACCTTCATGCTTGGTTTGAGATTCTAGACGCTTCCTCCCATCCATGGGAAACAGCACTTCACTGCCAACCCTCATAGCCCACAGCAGGACCTCCAGGGAAGAGTTTGAGAACTGGGTAGTTGGGGGATGCGGGAGAGGCGGCTTTCCCACGTCTCGCGATTGGTCAGGAAATCCAGAATGGGATGCTAATGTTATGGCTGAGTTAAACAGCCATGCCAAAGTGCATTTCTCCCACAATCAGGTTCCCAACCCATCGCTGGCACCACTGCTGCAAGTGGGCCATTTCCATTAAAATTCTGCCCATGCCCCCTGAAAGTGGAGTTGAAGAGGGGAGAGTGACAGCTGATGTTATACTGAGGTTCACATGTGCTATACTCTTTCAGAGTCTGCAAAAAAATACAGTCAGTTCATCAGAGCAAGCAGCTAGCTTACTGTGCAAGATCGGCTAAAGGTAAACAAAGGATACTTGATCTTTGCTGACTTTAAAACTACTACATGCTGCTTTCCATTCTGGCTCCTGACTTTAATGCTTTGTACTGTTGCTTTCTGAAATATGACTACTGACTTCAGTGTTGTCTCCTGATGCTCTCTCCCACCCTCTTGTGGACTTTAACACTCTCATGCTGCTGCTTTCTCCTAAGTTTCGTATTGTCTTTCGATGACCTCTCGACCCTCCTCCTGAATTTGTACTGTCTTCTAATGTTCTCTCACCCTACTCTTGCCTTCAGCCTCGGTGTCAATTGTTCTGTACTGTCAAACTCACACCATTTTTACTGACTCCAAGTACACTATTCATCTGACTCCCAACTTCAGTCCCCATGCCCTTGCTGTATCTCACAATTACCCCTAGATATGGCATAATTTAGAAGTGCACTACTTCAAGGATATGACAATACTATGTTTGTTCTGATGAAAGGTCACAGACCTGAAACATTAACTCTGTTTCTCTATCCATAGATGCTGACAGATCTGCTGAGTATTTCTAGCATCTTCATTTTATTTCATGTTTGTCATGATAGGTTGTAAAGTTCATGGAATTTGGCATGAGATATCATGTGACAAATCATTCCCTTTAGTTCTGACACAATAATATGCTTAAAAGAAAACAATTCAGAGATATGAAAATGTTGTTACCTGTGTAATTAATATGTACAATGTTACAGATTCAAAGGTTTCAATGTTTTATAATGATAATGTTGTAGAAAAATTATTACTATGGTATTGATTTATGTGGGGAGGTGTTATAAATGCTCGACTTTGTAGTATGGTTATGTTTTAAAAACTGTGATCTTTAATGCAGTGTAAAATGGACATTTGGAGGATACATCTGTCCAGGGACAGGCCAAGGGTCTTAGTGACCATTAGAACAAGGAACCCAGATCAAAGACCCTTTTGAAAGCAGGGTGCAATCTTGCAATATCTAGAGGGCAATGGGTTTTGCTCTCCCAGACTTGAAGATTGTAAACAGGGAGCTAGGGGCTCTGAAAAGCAAATTCAAGTTGCAATTTTTAATATCTGGAAACAAAGAAAGGTTTTGCTATTGTCATATTTATGGTCCCTGAGATTTGCAAAAGACTATTGACTTTTAACCTGGATAAATTCAAGAGGCTTTCATAGGTCTGGAGGCTAAAAGGAAGATCAGCAATCAACAGTGCAGCCTAAAGAGAGAGAGAGAGAGCGAGAGAAACACTAGTGAGCTGGGTTTTTTTCTGGCAGATGGATAGATTGCTGTATCACCAATACAACAAAAGGCTTCTGAGATTTGAACCTGGTTTGAAAACTGAGGTTTGCAGAGGAGAAAAGACAAACAAGGTCACCAAAGATTGCCTTATTAATGAAAGTACAGTCAAAGGGGCTTGGAAGACGTGAGCAAAGATGATACTGGTTTTGAGAAGGACACTGGGAGATTTAACCCATTGCAGCTGGGAAGAGTTTGGGACTTTTAACTGCAAGTGCACCTTTTTGATTAGAACACCGTGTAACGCATAAATGTAATGGTTGATCGAGTGTTTTAATAAGTTAATGAGAAATATCTTTCTCTGTAATTTAGTGCATTAACTGTCTACAAGTATTGTTTAGTTAAAATTGATTTTTAGTTTAATTGTAAAAGTCTTAAAATGTAGCTGGTGGCCTCTGCAGGTAGTGGGGTTGGGGGGTGGGGGGGTGGTGGTGGAGGGGACACTACATACTGGCAAAATGCCAGCAGTCCAAGGCTCTAGAGCTGCCAGCCCTCTAACTGGGCTGGAAGCAACGGGAGCCCACCCACCATACCTCATTAGACGGCCAGCACAGAGGCAGCCAATTAGTTAGCCGCCTCCAGTAAAATTGCTGAGCCAGTCCCACCGTTGGCAAGTGCAGACTCAGGATATCATGGGTTTCTTTGTGTTATCTTAAGCAATACAATGAGGTGCGTGGATTCCAGTTCCTTGAAGATCTCTGGAAGGTTTATTAACAGCTAAACTAGTACATACAATACAGAGCAAACTAAATACAGAATATTTGTCCAGGGCGTTACAGTGCACAGTGACTATGGCTTCTAGTCACATGACTACATCCTGGTACTTAGTTCATTAGCATACTGAGTTCCTAAAGGGATATCACTCTTAAAGCAATCATAAAACACAGGACCCCCAATTCATCTCAATGTCAGGCTTCCAAAGCCCTCGGTACAATCCTTCCCAATAGTTTGAATGGAGCTGTCTGTTAACAGCAGACCTGGCTGTCTTGTGTGGTATTGACTTGTCTGCTGAGGCTTTACTTCACTATACCCTGTGAAATTGGGTATTATGATGGCAGTAAAGGGGAAAAAATAGAGTGGAGAGACACATTACAATGTCATTGCCTCTTAGAAGTCCACTAGAAAATGTAATCCCCTCCCCCACCCCCAATGCAGGCATCTCAGCCATCCATCACTTGACTGCTCCATCACATTTAAATGATAGTAAGGGCAAGACTAAAGAAATTAACCAAGTTTCCTGCCCTGTACTTTGACTCCCTCTGAGACCAGAAGAGCAATGGTGGCATTTGCGACGGAAACTACAGGAAAAATTGGTAAAGGAATAGGAAGAAACTTTTCCTGCAGAAAGATTTCAGTACAGATTTTCTCTTTAGTGCTTGACCAGACACGTGATAGAAAATCAGATAGCGAGAATTGCACGACCATAATGGAGCTGATCAAAATCATGCAATAAGTAACCAACACAGGGAAGTAACTTACTTGACTTCACCTTTATCAATTTGAGACCAATATCACAGACATTGTGCGGAATCTTCCAAGTCCCACGGAGGTAGCTGTGAAGGTGAGACCAGGAGCAAGTTCAGAGTTAAGGGCATCTGATAGTGCCCCAACGAGTTCCTGCTTCCCAGCAATCTTGCCTGAGGCAGGTGAGCATTGGTAGCAGGGTCTCCTACTTTGAACAAGGTTTAAAAAGAATACTGGGTCCCAATGAAAAGCAAGACCTACCTACAGTCAAGGACTCTACAATGAGCTCCAAGAACAGTAACCAAAACCATATTCAGAAATTGCATCTAACTTTTCCACTTTATTTTTCTGCTCTTTTCTGTCTCTATCTGCATGTGTGTTTAACACGTATGCATGCTAGCATGGGCGCTTTGCGTATCCTTAGGCATTGACCGAATTAGAGTTTAAGTTTAATAAATTTCAACCTCTCTTCTTTCAACCTAAGAAAACCTGTTTGGCTGGTTTCTTTGCCTTACAATTGGAAAGCAGTGAACAAGGATTCACCAAGGGGGAGCTAAAAACACAGTGTGTTGAAAAATTAAACCCAGTTACGGTAAGACCAGGAGAAGGCTGAGAGGGAACCCCTAGACCCCTTTCTCACCTGGTCGTAACATGGTGAATAACGAATCAATCTCTCTGATGAACCACGGCAGAGCCCAGTATGTGGCAAGAGACCAGGCTGAAGTTTTGCCCGCAACCACCTCACACAGTACCACCTTCACTTCAGCAACCACCAAACAGGGAGATGAGTTTTGGGAAGATTCATCACTTGCCTGCAGCCACATGCCTACATCTTGGGTTTCCTGCCCTTCATTTTTACCTGCCGCTTCTTAGTCCCTACCCCTTCAGCCCTGGTAAAGGCACTGATGAGTTGCAATGCTTTTTGAGACTGAATTGAAGGTTTTCAGAATATTTGTCACCCTATTGGGGCACATTCATTGGTACTTCCTTAATGTGCTGCCTATACCTACCTATTCAAATATTCTCACAAAATTATGCCAATGAGGCTCAGACAATTGGGTGCAAACAGCACAATTCCATTTGAGTCTGTTTAAAAATCACTTCTATTCATATAGGTGTAAACTACACCAACATCAGAAAGACTATGATCTAATCTCTTAATCATTGGCCCAGAATTAGCAGGAGCCGAGCATTTTGTTGCACGCCCCGTGAATTGGATTTGTTTCTTTACCCTTCAGCTCGGAGATTTTTTGCACTGCAAATTGCTGGAATTGTGAGTTGCTAATGGAGCATCTGGAACCTTGGCGAACAAAGGGACCAATAGTTTATCTCCTTAACCAATGAAATTTAAGGATAGGGAAAGAAACAAAAGCACAACAGAAAAGGAAATAGCATGAATTAGAGTTAAATTAGATACAGAAAGAGAAATAAGGAGGGAAAGAAAGAATGTACTATCTCATGCAGGCCCCCACCTGCCAAGAATGAGGCACATATGTTTCGCCACATGGACAGTAAATTTTAAAATTATGGCTGTGAAGAAAAGACGGCCTATTACAAGGGGTTGCCAAGCCCCCGGCTGGGAAGACATTTTTTTCATACGAGCAAACAGTGTTGGAACAAAGGAACCAGTCCCTGCCCCAATACACAGAAGAGACCTGGTCAAACCAGTTGTCACGTGACCACCTGCTGGCCAACTAGGGGAGTTTTAAATTGGAGAAACAGAATTTGAAGACAGAAAGCTGTTTGCACCTGGACTGGAAAAGACCTCTCTCCTGTCTGCTCTCGTCTTGTTCCCACCAGCTTCAGAATCCACTGAAGACATATGAACCCCAAGAGAGAAAAGTCTCCTACAGTGAACAAGGTTTAAGAAGAATACTGATCCCCAACGAAAAGTAAGATCTACCTACAAGCAAGGACTACAGCGAGCTTGAAGCATAGTAACAAAAACCCCTCTTCAGAGATTGCCTCAAACCTCTCTACTTTATTTTTCTGCTGCTCTTTTCTGTCTCTATTTGCATGTGCGTATCGCGTATGCATGCTAGCATGGGGCGCGGTGTGTATCCGTAGGCGTTAACTGAATTAGAGTTTAAATTTTAATAAATTTTACTTTTCTTCTTTAAACGTAAGAAAGCCTGGTTGTGCTCATTTCTTTGCCTTATAATTGGAAAGCGGTGAACAAGGATTCAAAAAGGGGGAGCTCAAAACACAGTGTGTTTAAAATTAAAACCCTGTTACGGTAAGACCAGATGAAGGCTGAGAGGAACCCCTATACACCTTTCTTACCTGATCGCAACAATTAAAAGTTAGAGACAAAAGAGACAGAAAGAAAAATGAAAGATATTTTTTTAATTTAAGGTTACAAAAAACTTCTCGAAACAACTTACTACCTCACACCGCAGCCTCACAGCTCCAGCGACCCGGGTTCAATTCCGGGTACTGCCTGTGTGGAGTTTGCAAGTTCTCCCTGTGTCTGCGTGGGTTTCCTCCGGGTGCTCCGGTTTCCTCCCACATGCCAAAGACTTGCAGGTTGATAGGTTAATTGGCCATTAGCAATTGCCCCTAGTATAGGTAGGTGGTAGGGAAAATGTAGAGGACAGGTGGGGATGTGATAAGCTTCCGACCTCATATTCATGCCATCATTAAGACTGCCTATTTCCACCTCTGTAACATCGACCGACTTCGTCCCTGTCTCAGCTCATCTGCTGCTGAAACCCTCATTTGATGCCTTTGTTACTACTAGACTTGACTATTCCAACACACTCCTGGCTGGTCTCCTGCATTCTATTCTCCATAAACTTGAGGTCATCTAAATTCTGTTGCCCATGACTTAACTCGTACCAACTCCCATTCCCCTATCACCTTTGTGCTCCCGGTCAAGCAACATCTTGATTTTAAAATTCTCATCCTTGTTTTCAAACCCCTCCATGGCCTCTTTATCTCTGTAATCTACTCCAGCCCACAACCCTCCACGATACCTGCCCTCCTCTAATTCTGGCCTCTTGTGCATCCCTGATTTTAATCGCTGTGCCTTCAATCGCCTAGGCCCAAGTTCCACCTCATTTTCCTCCTTTAAGACACTCCTTAAAACCTACCTCTTTGACCAATCTTTTGGTCATCTGATCTCATATCTCCTTTTGTGGCTTGGTATCATACGTTGTTTTATAAAGCTTCTGTTTAGCCACTTGGAATGTTTTATTACATTAAAGGCACTATATAAATATAAGTTGTTTTGTTTCTGGGTCGGAGAGGTTGAGTGGCATTGCAGGAGCCCGCCATTCAAAGTTTTTTATGTTAACAAATAGCAGCCCTAACAGTCAATGGTGAGTTTAATTCATATTTACTGTGTAAATGCAGCAATTTGACAGTCATGGGGAGATTGAGGGTGAGCTGCCACTATTGTGAGGCTAATGGTGGAGTGGCAATTTGTGGCGATTTACAACTCACAGGACATCACTTTCACACCACAAATCGCTGTTCATTTTTAGTTTTTTTTAATATGGTGATATTTTCCCAGCAAAGTTTGGGCCAATATGCCAGCCTTCCCTCAATGCTTCAGCACATGTCTTTTTGAAAGGAGGCTACCCAAAATTAGGCATGTGGCCTGACCAATGATCTCCGTCGAATTGGAGCAACTGCTTTTGATTTATTGTCAAATTCCATTAAGGTGGATTGTAGCAATAATAACTGATTGAATCCTGCTGCATAAAGCTACAATTTTAAAAGGAAATGGGCATATTTAAGTACTAAAACAGCTAACATTATCAAAAAATCACACTTCTCATAGAGTACAATTGTTACATTACTTCAGCTTTTCTGTGTTATACAGCATTATACATTAGGGGATTCTTCTGATGCCATGGTCCCAGTAGAAAACCTGTACTAACTATACACAGCATGATCTGATAATGCCAATTCCAAGAATTAAAAACAATCTAAATATTGCTTTTCAAGCTTACGTTCTTGAAAGGATGTGAAAAGCATCTGGAAGTGACTGTTCCGACTGCCTTCATCAGCCCACATGCGAACAACGCCAAGCCCGGTGCGAAGCATCAAATCGTTGGCCACGGTGCTGCAGAATTTGGCTTTAAGATCCTCCACCGCACTGCTTCCATCATAGATTGCCACAAAATTGCGCTTACACTCATTTGAATTCTCCATCTCGTAGTCAAGAAATCTCAAGTAAATCTAATGAAAGGAAAAAAATGGTTCACATAAGCCTCAGAACTGAGATCCTTCAAAGTTAACCAAGGAATGTGTGTCAGCCAATGATCAAACAGATATGATCTAAAATTGAAGCAATACTGGAGGTGTATGTAAGCTGCTTTACCAAACTGAGGAGAAGTTGGATGACTGAAAGAACGGACCAAAGGCTGCTTCCATCAGTCATTCACCCTGTTCTCATTTGCCAAAATACTACTTGTAGAGCACATTTCTCCTATTCTTTCTCATCTTACTGGCACTAGTTCCATATTCTCCAGTATTCAAATAAATTAAAATCAGTGGTTATAAAGTTCTGCCCATTGATTCTTCCCACTGTTTGTAGGTTAACTGACTCAATGATATTGTCAAAATGCTGCAGAATCTGCTTAGTGCAAATCCACATCTGACCACGCTAACCAGCTAACAACATTAACTCAATGTTTTGTGGAAAAAAAATCAACAGTGGTTGTCTAGTCTAAACCACTTAATGACTCAGACTCAAAGGGAGAGATTGTAACTCATTCAAAACCTGTACGCTTATAAACCGTTAAAATCAGGCCGTTCAAGTCACCCTCTGATAAAATGTCACTATATACATTATCATTGCAACCACTGTTAATTGATTGTTCCCCATTTCCATTTTAAAACCTCTGCTTACATTCAAGTGTTAGGTAGCTCAGCTGGTTGAGTGCAATTCACTGTTTTGAATCACTAAGCCTTTTATCCTCTGAAGCCCATAAAATGACTATTACATCTTGGGATATGGAAAAAAAAAGAGATTGCACACAGTGCTCATCACCCTATCACAGTAATTAGAGTGGGTGTTCAGCATTAAAAACATGGATCAGCACTGTACAAAACAGACGTCTGTGTCTAATGGAAACTGACTCCTATTTCTTTCTTTTGCTTAGATTCTCCACATGCCACGCACCATTCTCCAGAAAACCAGGTGGACAGATAGTCAGAGTACAGACTCTGTTCCACTGTATTCAAACTGGGTACATCTGACTAATGTCCCAGCAAAGCCTGGGGAGTCACCAGCAACCTTTATAGCACTGGCGACCACACTGCTTCACTGACAGTTCCTTTCCACTTCACTCACCCTCATCAACCCTCACCATTATAAACTTGTGGGGACCAGTATTGCATGTGTTACTAGGTTGAAAGCTTCCTTTACTGGCTGAAAGGATATTTGTAATAACTGGGTTTATATTAATAAGCTTTCATTTACCTATATTCTTTGATGAACACAATGACAATGACAAGAATATGATTATCTTATTTCGCTTTACTTAAGATGTGGAGAAGGTATTGATTACATGGTCCATTGCTCTGATTCATAAAATTAAAATCAACCCTTTTTCGAAACAATCACACTAACTAAACAATGCTGTAAATAATTACAACAGAGGAGGCAGTGGCCTAGTGGTAATATCACTGGACTAGTAATCCAGAGTCCAGGCTAATGCTCTGGGTGCATGGCTTCGAATCCCACCACGGCAGATGGTGAAATTTGAATTCAATTAATAAATCTGGAATTAAAAAGCTGGTTTAATGGTGACCATGAAACCATGGTCAATGGTTGTAAAAACCCATCTGATTCACTCATGTCCTTAGGGAAGGAAATCTGCTGTCCTTACCCAGTCTGGTCTACAACCCACTCAGTTCATGGGCATTAATGGGCAATAAATGCTGGCCTAGCCAGCGACGCCAACATCCCACAAACAAATTTTTAAAAACACGATCAATTGAAATCAACAAGCAAATGAAGGTATATTCCAAGCTGATCAGCTGCCAGTATTGAAATATATATCAATGAACCAGCAAAGATGTTTACCTCATCAATATTCATCGTGTAAATGACTTCTTTGCTGCATGCATATTATCAATTGCATGTAGTATTCAGAGTGTCTATTGTCACCACTGTGTCATCCAGTGAATTGCACTATGTCAGCTAACGAGTTTGAGGCTGGCAATTGAACAATCTATTTTACAACAACGTTTATTTAAACAGCAAACAGCAAAGTAGACAAAGTTTATTTACAGAGTCTATTTATAAAAGTGTGTCTATGAACTGCAGCAAACAGATCTCATGACTGAAACTGTAGCAACAACTATCAATAAAAACAGAATGATTTCTCCAGCAAAATGCTGTCGGTGGAGGACAGTTGCATATTGCAAAAATGCAGTAAATGGAGGATACCTCCATAAAACTAATCAATCCCAGTCATTTACAGCAGTTTGATCTCCAGGTATGGTTTATGGGGATATTACCCAATCAGCTCTATCGTGGCTGGGAATAGTGATGTCACTGTATGCAGATGAAGGTAGCCTCCCTCCCCCCACTACCTCTGATATGCAGCCACACAAGCTCAGGCCCAGAAACAGTGAATGGCTCTCCAGCTAAAGAGACAGTACAGAAACTGAATTAGGGTCTGGAGCAGAAAGGAGGAATGTACCGGGGCTGCTCTCAGCAGGATCACCATCAGAAGTTAAAGGAATATGTTATCTGAACCCATCTCCACTCTCTCCCACAAAATGCAAGAAATGCATTGGGTCCCTGAAGCTACCTGGAAACCATAAGGAAACCTTCAAGTCTTATGTACATTGTACTGTGACCGTTTCAGGCTCATAATGCATCAGCACGGAAAGCACATGCAGGTTGAACCATTCTTCCCCTGCAGAGCACTCTCCACTGGTCAGGTCACTTGCAATTGGCTTCAGGAAATTTCAGGCTTGAACCCCTCAGCTCTACAGGCAGTGATCTCAAAGAAACTCTTGTCAATGGCACCTCTGGTACAATGAGGGAGCTCTCCTCCGAAAATCCCAGAACAACTACAACTGGTGAACTTCTGGCCTCTGCCCCGCCAGCTTCCCTTGCCCCACTGCCAGAAACCCATACCACAGCATGGACAACCAATAGCACCTCTAGTTCTGAGACTAACAGCTGGCAAACCACAATAAAATAGATTGTATGGTGAGGGAGCGTTCATTTTTGTCAAACTAATGAAGATACAGGGCTGTGTGGTGCATTGACAGGGCAAATCAGAAATAAGATTCAATTTCCTCTATGACAATGTGAAGTGAAATAAATATTAAAGTACACTACTTGCAATTTATTTGAAATGTTGACACAGAATTGCTGTTTGTACATAAGGTGTTGTAACTAGAGCTGGCAAATCAGGTCCTGTTGGAAATCACTGACTCCCTGCTACACTCACACATCGGGGCGATTTTTGTTTCCTTGCTGCCTTGTTTGGCCCCAAAAATGATGAAGTAGTGGGTGGAAAATGTGTAGTTTTGATTGGTCCCAAAAGTCGTCTAATGTCTGTGTGGTGTGGGGATTGGGGCACGCCTGGGTGAGACAGCTCCCTCCTGAATCTGATTGGAGCCTCATAAACACATTCCAATTGCTTTTATAATACTTTATTAAGCTGCCGACAAAATTTCCAATTGGTGTGAAATACAATCCCTTCTGATGGCATAAAGTGTAAAAGGTCTGGACTGCTCTGACCTTCCAGGAAGTTTCTTGCGAAAGAGTATTTTTTGGTGCTGTAATGAAATTTGTTGCAATGGCTATTGCTCTTTGTGCTCCTTTCTATTTATGGTTTTTGGAGGCAAAGGAGGAAGCAAGAAAGGATGCCAGAGAGGTTTACTTGCACCACAGATCGACTACCTGCATCAGCCATTGTCCTCAGATCCAGCTCAGCTAGTTGGGAATTTCTGCAGAGAAGTATGCTTATGGGCTGAGGTCCATCAGTGATGGTGTTGTGGTATCTGCAGCAACCTGATCTGGAGATAACCTCCACCACAAGAACTGTACTGGCAGTAAAGGTCATCACTGCTCTGAGTTTTGGGCTTCCAGTTTCTTTCCTGCTAGCAGAGGGACATCTGCAAAATCAGTCAATATGCAGCATAAAGATGCATCAAGCAAGTCACTGATGCTTTGTTCATCAGGCAACTTCAGTACTTTCCCAGTGAAGGAACAGCAACAGAAAGATAAACCATCACAGTTTTTCAGGAGTTTCAACCTCCCAAAGGTTATTGAAATAATTCATGAAGCCACCTAGGCCTCTAGACACAATGCCATGGCTTTTAATGAATTGCAAGGGTTTCTACTTTATTGTTATCCAGGTAGTCAATGACTAGCAACATCAAATTGTGCAAGGGAATGTCCACTTTCCAGGTAATCTGCACTGTTCCCACCTACTCCGCATTCACTGCAGAAATGATATTCTGTTAAGTCTATTGAGTATAAGAAATCTACATGGAAGTGTATGTACAACAATTATTCATTCCTGTCTGACGCAAAAATAAAACCGGAAAGGTGGCTCAACCGTGGCTTACAAAAGAAATTAGGGATAGTATTAGATCCAAAGAGGAGGCACATAAAATTGCCAGAAAAAGCAGCAAGTCTAAGGATTGGGAGCAGTTTAGAATTCAGCAAAGGAGGACAAAGAAGTTGATTAAACGGGGGAAAATAGAGTATGAGAGTAAACTTGTGGGGAACATAAAAACTGACTGTAAAAGCTTCTATAAATATGTGAAGAGAAAAAGATTAGTGAAGACAAATGTAGGTCCCTTACAGTCAGAAACAGGGGAAATTATAATGGGGAACAAAGAAATGGCAGAACAATTAAACACATACTTTGGTTCTGTCTTCACAAAGGAGGACACAAATAACCTCCCAGAAATGTTAGGGAACCAAGGGTCTAATGAGGGGGAGGAACTGAAGGAAATCAGTATTGGTAAAAAAAAATAGTGCTCGGGAAATTAATGGGGTTAAAGGCTGACAAATCCCCAGGGCCTGATAATCTACCTCCCAGAGTACTAAAGGAAGTGGCCTTGGAAATAGTGGATGCATTGGTGGTCATCTTCCAAAATTCCATGGACTCTGGAGCAGTTCTTACAGATTGGAGGGTGGCAAATGTAACCCCACTACTTTAAAAAGGAGGGAGAGAAAAAATGGGGAATTACAGACCAGTTAGCCTTACATCAGTAGTGGGGAAAATGTTAGAGTCTATTATAAAGGATGTGATAACAGAACACCTGGAAAGCATAAACGGGATTGGACAAAGTCAGCATGGATTTACGAAAGGAAAATCATGCTTAACAAATCTACTTGAGTTTTTTGAGGATGTAATTAGTAGAATAGATAAGGGAGAAACAGTGGATGTGGTGTATTTGGATTTTCAGAAGGCTTTTGATAAGGTCCCACATAACAGACTAGTGTGCAAAATTAAAGCACATGGGATTGGGTGTAATATACTGGCATGGATTGAGAATTGGTTGACAGACAGGAAACAGAGAGTAGGAATAAACAGGTCTTTTTCCAGGTGGCAGGCAGTGACTAGTGGGGTACTGCAGGGATCAGTACTTGGGCTTAGCTATTCACTATATATATAAGTGACTTGGGTGAGGGAACTAAATGTAACATTTCCAAGTTTGCAGACAACACAAAGCTGGGCGGGGAATGTGAGCTGTGAGGAGGATGCAAAGAAGCTCCAATGTGATTTGGACAAGTTGGGTGAGTGGGCAAATGCATGGCAGATGCAGTATAATGTGGGTAAATGTGAGGTTATCCACTTTGGTTGTAAAAACAGAAAGGCAGATTATCTGAATGGTGATATATTGGGAAAGGGGGAGGTGCAACAAGACCTTGCCCTTGTACACCAGTCGCTGAAAGCAAGCATTCAAGTGCAGCAAGCAGTTAGGAAGGCAAATGGTATGTTGGCCTTCATTGAAAGAGGATTTGAGTAAAGGAGCAAGGATGTCTTACTGCAGTTATACAGGGCCTTGGTGAGACCACATCTGGAGTATTGTGCGCAGTTTTGTTCTCCTTATCTGAGGAAGGATGTTCTTGCCATGGAGGGAGTGCAAAGAAGATTTATTAGGCTGATTCCTGGGATGGCAGGATTGACGTATGACGAGAGATTGGGTCGACTAGGCCTATATTCCCTAAAGTTTAGAAGAATGAGAGGAGATCTCATAGAAACCTATAAAATTCTAACAGGACAAGACAGGCTAGATGCAGGGAGGATGTTCCCGATGGCTGGGGAGTCCAGAACCAGGAGTCACAGTCTCAGGATATGGGGTATGCCATTTAGAACCGAGATGAGGAGAAACTTCTTCATTCAGAGGATTGTGAACCTGTGGAATTCTCTACCGCAGAAGGCAGTGGAGGCCAAGTCATTAAATATATTCAAGAAGGAGATAGATATATTTCTTGATGACAAAGGGATCAAGGGATATGGGGAGAAAGCGGGAACAGGGTAATGAATTAGACGATCAACCATGATCTGTTTTGCATGGCGGAGCCCCGAGGGGCAGAGTGGCCTACTCCTGTTCCTATTTTCTATGTTTCTATGTATGGAGATTGGTTGAGTGTAGGAACAGGTTCAGCTGTAATGCTCCCTGGAAGAATAGTGCACTTTGCTCGCACTATCCATTTGTACATTATACATTTTTCAACATGGTTCTCTACATGACTGCATATGCCCATCTTTGATCTACTGCTACATTTTTCTACAACAATAGAAGTAAATTCTCTGGAGAATGTTCAAATAGAAGTTGAACCTATTTATATTTCTGCAAGAGATTGCTTTTACTGCTTTACTGTTCTTCATCACAGAATGCCCTCTTGGTGTCAGTGTAGAGTATACATCATACTAAAGTCTTGCTACCCGACCCGAACCCGATGGGATCTGACGACGTGTTGGGTTCTGGTCGGGTCAGGTTGCACTTCTGGGTCCGGCATTCGGGCTCGGGTCGGGCCGGGTCGGACACGGGCTATCACAGGTAAGTGGCTCCAATGTTAATTTAATTTTTGGCATTGGAAAATTGGACTGGTTTTGTTAACAATTATCTGAAGCTTGTGCAAATCAGCAAGAAAGTGAAAAACGGAAGGTAAGTGCTGAAAATACTCAGCACGTCCGGCAGCATCTGTGGCGACAGAAGCAGAGTTAACTTTTCAGGTCTGTGACCTTTCATCAGAACATGGGTGATCAAGGTCAGTGAATGCATCTTCACATGACATTTCATACCCAGTGCACCATCAATCTCTCACACTGCTCAATGCACTACACCCCCATCACTCATGCAGAAGCACTTCCCAGCACTTAGGATTCACACCTAACATCCAGATACTCCACCTTACCCTCACACACACCTACCAATGTTGCAAGTCTCACAGCCACCCCTGGGCCTACACACACATCCAGCTTTTTAGCTATTACATGCACATCACCCAAACACAGCACTAGACAATCATTGGTATTCTGCCCTCTCTCTTGCAGGACAAGGTGGCACACAATAGAGGGAGCAGAGTGGAATGGCAGGGGACAAAGACACCTGTATCTCCTGAGCCGTGTAGAGGAAATAGGTCTCAGCATCAGGGGAAGCTGCAATGGAGCCATGGAATCTGACAACACTGAGAACATTGAGGCTGATGGCATGTTCTGGGCTATGATCCTTTTCAACTCCGAGCACACCCTCCTCCTGCTATCTGGCATGATGATCAAGCTGCTAATGGTTTGACCATTGGACCTCCTATTTCCCACCTCAATCTTCTTACCTGAGTTCAACCTTCCCTTTCTGATTTCCTGCTTTCAGACCCCAAGAACTGCTGCCTTCCCAGCTACAATAGCCCATGGAGTAAGAGAATGTGCAATGAAGAGACCCTTGTGGTATAACGGTTGAAAGGGTGAATGTCTGGGACAGTGTGAGTAACACCTCCCATTGTGATGATGTAAGAGATCATAGGAGAGAGAGAGACTTGAAGAGAGAGGCAGCATGCCATCTGAGGAGTTAGACCCTGAAATAAAACGGGATATAGTTCTTTAATATGTAATAAACTAGTTATTGTTAAAACTTTCTGAAGACTCAGTAATCTCTCCTAGCTAGACTAACCAAACATACAATATGGTGAACAGCAGTGGTTCCTGCCATACAACATCACGGCAGCTGTGAAGGACCCAAACAAATTTGTAAACAACTTTAAAGAAGGTTGGAAATTCAGACCTGAAAAAGTGCCACCAAAATTGCAGAACTTGAGAAGAGGCTGTGAGGAGCTCCAGGGCTGCTCCATGGACCACGTTGAGACATGGAGTGTCAGGGAGTCAGTTTGCAGAGGCATTCAGGCTGCACCACAGAGGCGGGGTAGTCTGTGGGGAAAAAAATCCCAGTCCATTGCCCACAGGTTTTGACTTGGAGAACTAAGCAATGGTCAAGGATCTGGTGAGCAACTCTTAAAAAGGGTAGAAAATTGATTTTAATGGTGCAATGGGCAGGCAGCATAGGAAAACCAGATCGTTAGCAAGGGCGGATCCAAAGTCAGTGCCATTACACTTGGCGACCACAAGGCAGCATGAAAAAAAGTAGCTACAAATACTCAATGTTCCAAGGGAAGGAAGTGATTATTAAAATAATGCTGCAAAGCTGCATTCAAGAAATAAATACCTAGCCTCGTAGAGAGATTCCCCAGGGAAAGACAGTGACTGCAGTGGGAGTCAGTGCAAGGCTGAGCAGCACGGGAAAACTTCCAATGAAGGAAGGCAAATTTAAAATAGCAAGTAAAGTACCGAGAAAGCTTAGTAAAGCCATGGATCTTAAATTTACACTACCAGAGAGGTTTAGACACACGGAAGGACCAAATCAAACTCAAAACAGTCACTTTGGAGAAAAAGATTTTTGAGGTACAGAATTGCTTCAACATTAGACAGCAAGGCTGAAGCAGAACAAGGCAACACATTACTTTATATAGGAGCAATAGCAGATGATGTTATTGCAAGACAAGGCATTAATGAAGCATCAGATAAGTTTGAAGAAGTCTTAAAAGCCTTTGATAATTATTTCAACCTGAGGAGTAACAAGATTCTAGCAAGGGTGAAATTCAACAGAAGGGTCCAGCAACCAGGTGAACCGGCAGATGTTTTATGACATTTACAGGCTAGCTGAAGGATGCAAATATGGAGACCTAAAATCAGAATTACTACAAGACCACATTGTAGTAGGTATTGCTGATGAATCTCTATCAGATTTATTGCAGTCTAAGGAAGACCTCACACTAGAAAAAGCAATAAAGCTGCTGAGACAAGCAGAGTTTTGTAAGCAGAACAGAGCAGACCTGAGAGGTGAAGAAAAACCTTGCTTCAGGAAACCTCCAGTGAGCATACAGTTGTTTAAGCACAGGACTGTAAAAGAAGTATGGGCGGCACAGTGGCGCAGTGGTTCGCACTGCAGCCTCACAGCTCCAGCGACCCGGGTTCAATTCCGGGTACTGCCTGTGTGGAGTTTGCAAGTTCTCCCTGTGTCTGCGTGGGTTTCCTCCAGGTGCTCCGGTTTCCTCCCACATGCCAAAGACTTGCAGGTTGATAGGTTAATTGGCCTTTATAAATTGCCCCTAGTATAGGTAGGTGGTAGGGAAATATATAGGGACAGGTGGGGATGTGGTAGGAATATGGGATTAGTGTAGGATTAGTATAAAATGGGTGGTTGATGGTCGGCACAGACTCGGTGGGCCGAAGGGCCTGTTTCAGTGCTGTATCTCTAAACTAAACTAAAGTACCAGAAAAGAAGGTACACTTGAGAGGGAAAGTACAAGACACCATGAAACCCTGCCACTGCTTTGGTGCCAAAAAGACACCATGTCCTGCAAACAAAGCAGAATGCTTTCACTGCAAGAAAGTTGGCCATTTTGGGAAGATGTTCCAAAGTAAAACCTCTACTTTCACAGGTTCTAACGGAAAAGTCTTCATGCACGGAGCTATTAGTGCAGTTGAATAATCTCCATCAAAAGAAAAATCAGAAAACTTCCTTGGTGAGATCAATGACCCCATTCTGGACTGCAGATATATATGTCAATGAACATATCAACAACTTTAAACTAGACACTGGAGCAAGTGTAACAGTTTTATCAGACAAGGAACTGTGACTATCGACGCATTGCTTGAAACCAACAGAAACTCAGTTACACGGTCCAGGAGGGATTGAACTGAAAGTCAAGGGAAAGCTACAGGCAACACTCCAGTATAAGGGAAAGCAAATATCAGAAATACTGTATATTCTACAGAATCAATAAATTCCTCTTTTAATTAGTAGAACTTGTATAGACCTTAATCTTATCAGGAAAGTGGAAGAAGTTGGACAGCAAGAATCCAGGAGTCACTTCCAAAAAGACTTTCTAAAATTATTTACTGGTCGAGGAAGACTTAAGACTGAATATAGCATGACTTTGCGAAAAGGTGCGAAACCTGTATGTCTTTTCATGCCTAGGAAGATACCACACCCGCTAATGAAGCAAGTCCAATGTGGATTAGCACCATCAAAACTTGATGGGAAGGAAGCTCAAAACACCACTTTCCATCTGAACCAAAAAATTACTTTCAGGAATTGAAGTTCAGGATTATCAGAGAGTTCAAGACAGAGAAAAGTCTTCTCGAAAACATCAAGCTTACAACTATAACAGGAGATATCGTACCAGGAACCTACCCAAGTCGATGGAAGAAGAAAAGTTATGGGTACGAGACCAAGGCAGAGAAGAAGTAATCGTCCAGAGAGATGATAATCAACAGAGATCTTATTTAGTACATACTTCAGAAGGTACTATAAGAATAAACAGGAGAAATCTTATTTCTATTCATCAAAGATGTCAATCAGTCATACATTTGGATGAACCAGATGTTGAACCTGAAATTCAGAAAGCACCGGATTCTACAAACCTCAATGAAGGCCATCCAAGCCAACAAGCAAGAGCTCAGAGAAAGACTACTGATCTTCTGCATCTGACAACACCACCATCAGGGAGAGTCATGAAGCCTCCTGACAGATTGAATTTGTGATGCCAGAGACTTGGCGGGAGATGGCATTTTATGTAAAAGTAAAAATGAATTTATATACAAAAAAAAATGGACAAAGACTTGGGAGGGGATGTAGTATAAGAGTTTGAAAGGGTTAATGTCTGGGACAGTGAGAGTAACACCTCCCATTGTGATGATGCAAGAGATGACATGAGAGAGACTTGAAGAGAGAAGCAACATGGCACTAGAGGAGTTAGACATACTTAAGAAAAGATTCTTTAATATGTAATAAACTAGCTATTGTTAAAACCTACCAAAGACTCAGTAATCTCTCCTAGCTAGACTAACAAACATACAACAGCCCTCTTATTTGATCTGACACTCGTAGCCACCAGCTCAGATATTGGCACTGCACGTACCTTGGAGGCGAGTATAGAGTTGGGATCAGCACGTCATGAATCATGTGGGCATAAGCGGGCTGCAGCCGGCCATGGGTAATGGATGGTTCACTTTCTAGTTCACCAGAGGACCTCAATGGAGCAGTGTATAGGAGAGTGCTGATGGGCATGCACACTGAGATGCTGGGTCCATTGGTTAGCCTGCCAGACACCCTCCAATCACTGTCAAGAATCATGGAGCAGCCAGATCCAAGTTGTTTGAGGGCATCATGCAGAGCTTTCCCTCTCTGCAGCATTTGCTCCATCTCTGCTGCAGACCCATAGGCACTGTCACTGCTGCCTCCATACCTGTTGCAGCCTTTGTGTGAACAGGCCACCTATCCCTCTGCCATTCCTGTGAGGATGTAACAACATTTGCTGGCAAATGCTGAAACTCACCACAACACCTCTAAAAATACTCCTGTGTACTTCCAGACATTTTGAAATTGCAGAAGCTCTTAAAATTACGTTACCTACAATTTAGGTGCCTGTCTCTTTGGTGCACGGCCCATTTTGCACCTTAACATGTTTTTTTCAGCAAAATGATATACAAATACGTTGCATGGACCTGCATTTAGTCCAAATTTGGTATCCTGGCATTGCATCAGTCGATTGGGCTGGGTGACATCAAAAGATAGCGTTCTTACACAGCCTTCTGGTGTCACTGGCGACCTCCTCAAGATGGCACGCTGTGCGAGCCAAACTGGAAACTGCTGGTGATGCAGTGGCCCCAGCAAAACTGTGGTAGGCGTTCATAGTGCCACTGAAGGTAGCGTTACAGAGATGAATTTATTTCCCTTTGTGTCCTAAAATCATTCTTTCAGCTTAATTATTTTTGCCCTCCAGGCTTGGCCACTTACCTTTAAGTTGCCATTCCCTTTGAAATAGGAGTGGCAGCCCTCATGTTGCTTCAGCAGAGCATTAACGATGTTCCTCTCACTGTGCAAACTCCCAGTGCTACACATATTTTGGCAGGTAATTAAGATTTGCAAATCCTGGAACTGCACATGCAATCAATCACGGTCAACTGAGACAGATGCAAAGTCTGCACAGCTACTCATGGCACAAATTCTGTTAAGTCTAATAGATATAAGAAATATACATGGAATATGCATGTTTGGAGATTGGTTAAGTGCAGGAACATGGTCAGCTGTGATGCTTCTTGCAGTTGAATAGCCTGGTGATCCCACCATCGAGCTTACATTTGAATGAGGTATTGGATGGTGATTGGCACCTGTGGATCATACCCAGAATGAATTCAATTACTTCAGGAGAAAGGAGGAAGTGAAACGATTTGGCAGAAAAAAAAGGTGGAGAAAAAATCTGAACACATAAAGATGAGCTATCTGGGATGCATTCAGATGTCTACAACATGAAATAGAATGAACACATGTCATCAAATGAGGCTAAAATTCATGGAACAAGGTGCCTGGAAAATATTTACTAAGTGACAACAAAGAGTTCAGAACTCCAAAGATGCCCATGAAATTGGATTAACACACAGGGAACACGGACACCAGACTGAGTCACAGCACGAAGTCAGGCTTCATAAACCAACTTGTGATCTCACCTGCTAGGTGCAGATCTCGTGAAGTTTGAAAATCTTGAGATTTTGGGATGTAAATTGAACACAGCATGCTCCTTTTTTAAGGGGAGAAGTCTCATACTCCTGCCGTGTTGCTCAACTCACCACTCTTACTGGATCTCAGTTAGTCTCAGGATCCTAACAGGATTCATCCACAGGTTTCAGGAAGCTCCTGGTCACCTCCCACCAACCTCTCACACCCACCCACAACCCCTATCACATTCCCCAGTCCCAGTGTGCTGCAATTTCAGCCATAATGAACTCAATTAATAAATAGGAAAATTATGATAAAATGGGTTGCTACATTTCATTGATTTACCCCAGTTACCTCCCTTCTGCCTTTCCACCTCTGATCAATCCTTCCTCTGGCCCCACATGATCAAAGTCTCCTGTCGCACCCTTCAAAGACTGATCATTCCCATGGTCCTCTAAAACAGATTGCACACATGATTAATGCTCCTCAGAATTTCCATGTCAGTTTCTTGTAATCCCCACAGCTTTCGCTTGTAACTCAACTCCCAAAAAAACTAATGTGAAACTATCCAGACAGAGCATGGCCCAGCACCTGCTTTACAATCTCTTAAAAAAATAGGTGGTGTTTAAACACAGTTAAAAAATTGTTTAATGAAAATTAAAGGAGGTAATGATGTTTTCATATCTTGGTTTAAAGCAGATGGATTGTTTTCTTTTCAAATTCAGTAAAGTATGTTTGGAGAACAGAAAGGGAAGAACATGTTTCATGGCACATTTGTCTAGATGCCTAGATTGCTCTCTGCATGTTGGATGATTAGGTATTAGCTGTGCATGGTTAATATTCACAAATTTGGGTTAAATCTGTGCTTCTGTACCACCAAGAGGAACGCATCTTAGATATTAACAGACACACAGCCCATGATTTTCCTCCATTAAAATTAACCGATGGGAAAATTTCAAGCTGCGCACTTACAATTTGTTCTCTATTAAGGCTATTCCCTGCAGGAAACACAAAATCAGCTCTCTTGAGCTGTGCATGGTCAGCTTTTATACAATGAAATGTACAAGGTCATTCACACACTGAACTGTATATAAACAACATTCATACATTGATTTTCAGATTTCCAGCATCCGCAGTATTTTGCTTTGTATTTATTTTTTTTTATTTAGAGATACAGCACTGAAACAGGCCCTTCGGCCCACCGAGTCTGTGCCGACCATCAACCACCCATTGCTACTAATCCTATACTAATTCCATATTCCTACCACATCCCCACCTGTCCCTATATTTCCCTACCACCTATCTATACTAGGGGCAATTTATAATGGCCAATCTACCTATCAACCTACAAGTCTTTGGCATGTGGGAGGAAACCGGAGCACCCGGAGGAAACCCACGCAGACACAGGGAGAACTTGTAAACTCCACACAGGCAGTACCCAGAATTGAACCAGGGTCGCTGGAGCTGTGAGGCTGCGGTGCTAACCACTGCGCCACTGTGCTTTGAGCTTTACATAGTGAACATGCACACTGTGAACTACATAAAGTCAATATTCAACACATTTATTGAGTTGTATATAATCAACATTCACAAATTGAACTGAAGATAATCAACATTTACACGTTGAGCTGTATATAGCCAACATTCACACACTGAACTGCAAGCAATCAACAGTCACACACGTACTATATATAATCAACATTCACACATTGACCCATATATAGCCATTAATTACACATTGAGTTGTAGATGTTCAACAAGCACAGGTGCAACTGTATATAGTGAACATTCACAAACTGAACTGTATACAATCAACATTCACACTTTGAGCTGTATGAAATAAAGATTCATAGATTGATCCATACATAATCAACATGCACACATTGAATTGTATATAATCAACATTCATGCACTGAGTGGTGCATAATCCTCATTCACACATTGAACTGTGTATAATCAACATTCCCAGATTGAGCTGTATATAAATAACATTCAAACATTAAACTATACATATCCAACATTCACACATATGAATGCTGTGCCTACAAGAGCAGGTCAGAGGCAGGAAATTTGTTGTATTATCTCCTTCTAGACTAATACGACCAAAGCTGAAGGACAAGCATAAAGGACAGGCTGAGTCTCGTGTATGCAGAATTGAAGAGATCGAAAGTGGCTTGCAAATCTGGTGCAGAGTAAGCAATGACACTGCAATCATCTGCAAACTGTAGATCATATATGTATATGGTGGTCAGTTTAGTTTTGGCACGGAGGTGACTGAGGTTAAAGAGTTTTCCATCTAAGTGTTATTTAATACACACACCAGAGGGCAGTTGATCTTTGAATAGCCACTGTCAGGTAGATTGTAAATAGTATGGGAGCTATCACACAGCCTTGCTTGACCCCTGTCTGGATTTTGAAAGCATCTGTTTCAGATCCCCAACTCAAGACAGTTGCAGTCATATCATCATGGAGCAATTGCAGGATTGTGATGAAGTTTCTTGGACATCCTGGAACATAATCCATGGAGCCTCACAAATTACAGAGTCAAATGCTTTGGTCAGGTCAATGAATGCAATGAAAAGTTCTTGGTGTTGTTCTAAACATTTTTCTTGGATATGTCTGGCAACAAAGACCATGTCAGAGGTTCCCGTGGAAGGTCTAAAGCCACACTGTGTCTGGGGGGATTTCCTCAGTCACAGGAAGTCATCAATTCAGAAGAATGTGTGTCAGGATTTTCCCTATGGACAAGAGGAAAATACCTTGATAGTTTCCACAGCATGATTTATCTCCCTTCTTGAAGATAGTTACAATTGTTGCATTCCTGAAGTTGGAGGGGTGGGGAGAGTTCTTTATCCTCCCAAATCCATTGGATGACTGCATGAAGTCTTGATGTGAGCAAAAGCCCACCAGCTTTGCAGACCTCAGCTGGAATACCATTTGGGCTGCAGGCTTTGTTATTTTTCATCCATTTGATTGCGTATTACAGCTCTTCCATCGATGGTGGTTCACCCATGGATTCTACCACAGGGGATAGCCTGGAGAGTATCAGCTGCCACTGTGGATTCACAGTTCAGGAGTTGTTGAAAATGTTCTTTCCAATATTGACAAATAGCATTGTCATCCTTAAGAAGAGAGACACCATCTTCCGAGGGAAGGGTATTTTGTCCATTTGACCTTAGTCTATAGGTGGCCCTGGTGGCTCCAAAAAAACCTTTGCATGTCACAATGGCTAGCATATTATTGGATTACTCGGGCTTATCTTCTGGATTTGTCTTTGGGAATCAGCCTTGAGCTGTTGGAATGCTGCCTTCTTAACTTGCGACTTTGGGGTTTTCTGCCAGGCAATGATCCAGGAGGTCACATATTTCAGCATCATTTTTGTTGAACCATACTGGTGACGACAATGCTCAAACTCAATGGTCTGGGCAAAGAAGTCTAGTAGAATAACTTTATTTGTTCGCACTGTTCTGAAATTGAGTTGGATGTGTGAAGATTTTCCAGATTGGGTGTGAGCTGCACTTGGAATTCCTCACTTCAGTCAACTGGCTTTAGGGCTGAGACCTTGATCTCCTTCCTCTTGGACTTTTGGGTCTTGTGATGTCTTGGTGCTAGGTGGATGTTGTTATGACGGTGCTTCTATATTTTTGTGAAGTTTTTTTTGAGGACTCATGTAGTTTAGAATTATGCACATTGATTCCATGAATTTTTTTTCACTGGGGTCACTGAAAGGACACTGGGGTCATTGAAAGGACACTGAGAGGTCTTGTTTGAAAAGACACTGAGAGGTCTTGCTTGAAAACAACATTTACTGGAAGTCACCTGTCTTCAGATAAATACCCATCAAGGGCTTTTTGACTTGGGGGAGATGTTTACAGAGAAGTGACAGGTCAAGATTTTTTCGGGGTCAGGAGGCTTGACTCTTGAGATATTGTTTTTGGTTTCACTTTGGACAGTGTGTTAAGGTGTGAACTGTTTTGAAGGCAGTTGGAGAAAACCAGACAAGAGAGTATTCACCATCAGCTCACCCTCTTGCATCTCTTTGAGAACTTCCTGAGAATCAAGTGTAAGAAATACTGATGCTGCATTGCTCCTGAAAAGCCTGCCAGAAACCCCTGTTGTCACATTTCTCCTGGAAAACCTGCCAAACTGATCTTCGACATCGCCTGAAAGGAACTTCTAAAAAGATCCCAGTGACAGCCATCTAAATGTATTTGGGATGCCAAACCAAAAAGGGATAACTGACATCTTTCCGTAACTTCTCTTTTTTCTTCAAGAATTAGAATGTATTTGGCCAAAGTGTTCTTTTTTTTCTTTTTTTTTGTAACAGAGCTCGAAAGAGAAACTCTCTATTTTGTCGGTCAACCAGCAAATGTGTGCGTGTGTGGGGCGGTGGGAGCGGTGGGGGGGGGGGGGGGGGCTAAAGGAAAAGGGAATTTTCATATTTCACTCTGTGTGTTAATGGTTTGCTCCATTACCGGTTATGTCTTGTTTTATAATAAACTGATAATTTTTTGTTTATTAAAGAAACCTGGTTGGTGAATTTTGTTCTGGGATAAAGAGTAGAGTCTATGATTGACCATATCAGTAACTGGGTAAACATTTAAATACATGTTGTGACCTTTGGAGAAGTGAAACTAGAAAAGACAGTGCACTCCGCCCAGCTCGGTCGTAACAATGTTCATCACTGATCGAACAAGTCGATGATTTGTCCAGCAGGCATCAGCCTGGATCGAGCGATACAGACATCACTTAGATTTTTTTATTCGAACAATGACATAACCCAGGAGGTGCCAGTGCTCTGAGCTAGGATATCGCCATGTGGTTTTGTACTTTGTATTTGTCCTACTGGTGGAAGAAGGTGCTTGTTATAATGAGGCCATGCTGAGTAGACATTGTCAGTAGGGGGACACCATTTGCATTGACTTTTCCCACCCCGATTTTCCCAATGGTTCATCTCCAGACATCGGAGTCACGGCCAAGCCTGGCATTAAAAAACCCAAGAAGGATGATCTTTTCTTCTTTTAGGATGTCAGTGAGGACTTCATCAAGGTCAGAATAGAATTTTTCCATAGCATCTTCATTAGAGTCAAGGGTTGGGATATAAGCGCTGATGACAGTGGCATATTGATTGTGGCTGAGCTGTAGGTGAAGTGTCATGAGCCTTTCACTTACACAACTGGGGAGTTCTGGCAGTGCATCCAAGATCCTATTGCAGGTGGCTCCAACTCCGTGGACACAAGGGTCACTGTCAGCATTTCCTTTTAGAAGATATAACCCCCTTCTTGTTCATTCAGTAATCTCTCCCCCGAAAGGTGGGTCTCACTGAGGGTGGTGGAGTCAATTTGGAGTCTTTATAGCTCACCTCCTGTTCACCATCTACTAGGCACAAGTCAGGAGTGTGTTGAATACTCTCCATTTGCCTGAATGAGTGCAACTCATAAAACACTCAAGGAACTCCACACCATCCAGGACAAACCAGCCTGCATGATCAGCCACCCATTCACATCCTCAAACATTCACTCCCTTCACCACGGGTGCACGGTGGCAGCAGTGCGTACCATCTACAAGATGCACCAGAGCAATTCACCAAATCTCCTTCAACAGGATCTTCAAAGCCCATGACCCCTACCACCTAAAAGATCAAAGGATGCAGATGCATGGCAAAACACCACCACTTGAAAATTTCACTCCAAGTCACACACCATCCTGGCTTGGAACTATTTTATCATTCCTTCACTGCTACTGGGTCAAAATACTGGAGCTGCCTTCCTAACAGCATGGACTGCTGTGGTTCAAGAAGATGGCTCACTACTACCTTGTCAATGACACTTAGGGTTGGGCAATAAAAGCTGTCTTTGCCAGTGATGTGCACATTCTATGAACTGAAAAAGTAACTGAACTTTATATAATCAACATTTGCACACTGAAATGCATATAATCACCTTTCACACATTGTGTATAGTCAGCATTCACATGTTGAACTGTACATAGTCAGCAGTCACACGTTGAATTGTGTGTGATCAATTTTCACATGTTCTGAGGTATATAATCAATATTGACACATTGAACTGTATGTAATCAATTTTCACACATTAAACTGTGTATAACCAACATACACACATTGAACTATATGTAATCAACTTTCAGCATTCATATAGCATGATGCACATAATCAATATTCTCATTTTGAGATGTATATTGTCAATATTCACAAATTGAGATGTATCACATCAACAATCTCATATTGTGATGTGCATTTTCAAAATTCGTATATTGAGCTCTATATTGTCAACTTCCACATTTGATGGTGTATACTGGCAACATTCACATATTTTGATGCATACTGTCAACATTCATACATTGAGCTGTCTTTGGTTACTTTTTACCCACTTAAGAGTTCGCCTTATCAGCTGTGCAGATCGTCAGTGGAACACAAAACCCAATCGCCCAGGAGTTGCAGTGAGAGGCCTCGATCATTTCATGAGTTGGGCCTCACTTAAATTGAACAGGTGACCTGTCGACCCAAACTGGCATCCCAATGCATCTTGCTGGAATTGGGCTGCAGCAATATTGGGCAATGCAAAGGTCACCTACCTGGCAACAGATTATGTTCCTAGGAATGTGTTGGGGTAGTTTGTCAATGGCCAAGATTATTTTTGTGGGGCCCTTTCTCCTTCAAGCCCAATAAAATTATTTTTCTCACTGGCCTGCAGTTTTGACTGAATGGAGTGTCTGGTGGACTTTCTGCTCAACGGGCCATAAACATTGGTTTGGGGTCCTAGCTGTCGGGAGCGGTGGCACCAGGCTTTGGACCCAGGCCCAGCGCTGCAGACCCAACTTGAGATAAGTGAGGCGGGGTCACCAGGGCCAATCTGGCAGGCCCCGGCGATGAGGGCAATGGGGTGGGGGAGGATGGGCGTTGAGTACAGGGGAAGTGTGGTCCAGGGAGGTGGGTTGTTCGCTGGAGGGAACCCTCCATGGACCAAAGATTTCCCACAGAGGAGGCCCCCCTGAAGCCCGCAGGGAGGTTGCCTCGGTGTACTCGACAACCTCCCCAAGTAGTGGAGCCCCCATGACCCGCCCCCCACCATCGCTTGCTTAATGCTGTTAATAGGCCTCTTAAGGGCCTCTGTTGGCCTCTGAGCAGGAAGGCCATCTTCGGTCTATCCCGTCCCTGACAAAATTGCGGTGTAATGGGAAGGCTTCAGTCCATCTACACCATCCTCACTTCCAGTCACAATTCTATGGGCTCCCCCCCGCCTCCTAGCCTGTCTCCAGGGGGCCCATAAAATTCAACCCTGTCGGTGCAATAATGTACCCAAGATTGAATAAAATCACAAACACCAACACAGAAATAACATACAAAGTAACATGTCCTGAATTGATGCAGGCCTGAACCATCTGAATTATCAATTAGATCAGTGCTTTGAAATGGTTGTTTTCTTGTTATGCTTTGTGCTTTGCTGCTCATTCTCTGGTTGAATTTGTAAGAGAGTTTTTGTATAAGATGAATTATCTCTTTTTAATCCCTTCATGGGATGTGGCAAGGCCAGCTTTTATTGCCCATCCTTGATTGCCCATGAGAAGGTGGTGGTCAGCCGCCTGTTGAACGGCTACATTTTGTGCGTAGTCTGATAACGTTATTATTTTCTAAGAATTAACTTTTTAGGCTCACATATGGAGATTGGGCACTTGGACTTGATTCTTGGAGGTCCATCAGAACTTGTGGAACCATATGCTAGAAAAAGTCAGGATGAGTCAAGCAAGGAAAAAACTTTGGGTAAAATTAACAATATGAACAAAAGAAATCAAGATGTTCCAAAATTTGAGGTGACTTTTACAATGGACCTCAACTAAATAACAATTTTTTACAAGAAAAGTGATTTCCAAATTTTCCTATTGCTTTCTGCCTTCTTAGACTAGTGCAGGAGTTTGTTCAACGCAGAAGCAGGTCATAGCAGAATGCAACAGCTAAGTGTGAGAGCTGTGGGGGTTGAGAGACTAATGAGTCAGGATGATTGGCCGAACTTTGTTGAGTGCTTATAGAACATCAAAGCTGACTGAGCAGGAAAGCAGCACTGTTAGAACATTATAGATCATTCAACAGTCATAGCATAGTGGACTGAAATGCAATAACTATGAGATATGGGTGAGTCTGGGGAGAGTGCTGAATTGAAGTGAGATCACGCATTCATGGAGGTTTATTTTATTTATTTAGTTTTTTTTAATTCATTCTTTTTTTTTTCTTCCTTTATGGGATGTGGGCAACACCGGCAAGGTGAGCATTTATTGCCCATCCCTAATTGCCCTTGAGAAGGTGGTGGTGAGCTGCCTTCTTGAACTGCTGCAGTCCATGTTGGGTAGGTACATCCACAGTGCTGTTAGGAAGGGAGTTCCAAGATTTTGACCCAGCGACAGTGAAGGAAGTGACATATTTCCAAGTCAGGATGGTGTGTGACTTGGAGGGGAACTTGCAGGTGGTGGCGTTCCCAAGCATCTGCTGCCTTTGTCCTTCTAGGTGGTAGAGGTCGTGGGTTTGGAAGGTGCTGCCTGACTAGCTTTGGTGAGTTGCTCCAGTGCATCTTGTAGATGGTACACACTGTTGCTGCTGTGCGTCGGTAGTGGAGGGAGTGAATGTTTGTGGATGGTGTCCCAATCAAGTGGGCTGTTTTGTTCTGGATGGTGTCGAGCTTCTTGAGTGTTGTTGGAGCTGCACCCATCCAGACAAGTGGAGAGTATTCCATCACACTCCTGACTTGTGTCTTGTAGATGGTGGACAGGCTTTGGGAGTCAGGAGGTGAATTACTGGCCACAGGATTCCTAGCCTCTGACCTGTTCTTGTAGCCACGGTATTTATATGGCTACTCCAGTTCAGTTTCTGGTCAATGGTAACCCCCCCCAGGATGTTGATAGTGGGGGATTCAGCGATGGTAATGCCATTGAATGTCAAGGGGAGATGGTTAGATTCTCTTTTGTTGGAGATGGTCATTGCCTGGAACTTGTGTGGCGCGAATGTTACTTGCCACTTATCAGCCCAAGCCTGGATATTTTGCAGGCCTTGCTGCATTTCTGCACAGACTGCTTCAGTACCTGAGGAGTCACGAATGGTGCTGAATGTTGTGCAACCATTAGCAAACATCCCCACTTCTGACCTTATGACTGAAGGAAGGTCATTGATCAAGCAACTGAAGATGGTTGGAACAAGGACAATACCCTGAGGAACTCCTCCAGTGATGTCCTGGAGCGGAGATGATTGACCTCCAACAACCACAACCATCTTCCTTTGCGCTAGGTATGACTCCAGCCAGCGGAGGATTTTCCCCGATTCCCACTGACTCCAGTTTTGCTAGGGCTCCTTGATGCCATACTCCGTCAAATGCTGCCTTGATGTCAAGGGCAGTCACTCTCACCTTACCTCTTGAGTTCAGCTCTTTTGTCCATGTTTGAACCAAGGCTACAATGAGTCAGAAGCTGAATGGACCTGGTGGAACCCAAACTTAGCATCACTGAGCAGGTTATTGCGAAGCAAGTGGCTCTTGACAGCACTTTCAATGTCACCTTCCATCACTTGACTGATGATTGACAGTAGACTGATGGGGCAGTCATTGGCAGGGTTGGATTTGTCCTACTCTTTGTGTACAGAACATAGCTGGGCAATTTTCCACATTGCCGGGTGGATGCCAGTGTTGTAGCTGTACTGGGACAGCTTGGTTCGGGGCTGGCAAGTTCTGGAGTACAGGTCTTCAGTACTATTGCGGGAATGTTGTCAGGGCCCATAGCTTTTGCAGTATCCAGTGCCTTCAGTTGTTTCTTGATATCACTCGGAGTTAATCGAATTGGCTGAAGACTGACATTTGTGCTGCCGGGGACTTTAGGAGGAGGCTGAGATGGATCATCCACTCAGCACTTCTGGCTGAAGATTGTTGCAATTGCTTCAGCCTTATCGGTGTTCTGGGCTCACCCATCATTGAGGATGGGGATATTTGAGGAGCCACCTCCTCCTGTTAGTTGTTTAATTGTCCACAACCACTCACGACTGAATGTGGCAGGACTGCAGAGCTCAGATGTGATCCGTTGGTTGTGGGTTCGCTTAGCTCTGTCTATCGCATGTTGCTTATGCTGTTAAGCACGCAAGTAGTCCTGGGTTGCAGCTTCACCAGGTTGACACCTCATTTTGAGGTATGCCTGGTGCTGCTCTTGGCATGCCCTCCTGCATTCTTCACTGAACCAGGGTTGGTCTCCTGGCTTGATGATAATGGTAGAGTGGGAGAGATGCCAGGCCATGAGGTTACAGATTGTGGTTGAATACAATTTTGCTGCTGCTGATGGTCCACAGCTCCTCATGGATGCCCAGTTTTGCATTGCTAGATCTGTTCGAAATCTATCCCATTTAGCACGGTGGAAGTGCTACACAACACAATGGAGGGTTATCCTCAATGTGAAGATGAGACTTCATCTCCACTAGGACTGTGCGGTGGTCACTCCTACCAATACTGTCATGGACAGATGCATCTTAGACAGGCATACTGGTGAGGACGAGGTCAAGTATGTTTTTCCCTCTTGTTGGTTCCTTCATCACCTGCTGCAGTCCTAGTCTAGCAGTTATGTCCTTTAGGACTCGGCCAGCTTGCTCAGTAATGGTGCTACCGAGCCACTCTGGTGATGGACATTGAAGTCCCCCACCCAGAGTACATTTTGAGCCCTTAGCACCCTCAGTGCTTCCTCCAAGTGCTGTTCAACATGGAGAAGCACTGATTCATCAGTTGAGGTGGTGGGCAGTGGGGGCGGGGGTGGGGGTGGGGCAGTAGGTGGTAATCAGCAGGAGGTTTCCTTGTTCATGTTTGACCTGATGCCATGAGACTTCATGGGCTCAGGAATCGATGTTGAGGACTCCCAGGGCAACTCCCTCCCGACTATATAACACTGTGCCATCGCCTCTGCTGGGTCTGTCCTGCCGTTGGGACAGGACATAGCCAGGAATGGTGATGGTCGTGTCTGGGACATTGTCTATAAGGTATGATTCCGTGAGTATGACTATGTCAGGCTGTTGCTTGACTAGTCTGTGGGACAGCTCTCCCAACTTTGTCACAGGCCACCAGATGTTAGTAAGGAGGACATTTCAGGGTTGACAGGGTTGGTTTTGCTGTTGTCGTTTCCGGTGCCGAGGCCGATGCTGGGTGGTCCATCCGGTTTCATTCCTTAGTGAATTTTTAGTGGTTAGGTACAACTGAGTAGCTTGCTAGGCCATTTCAGAGGGCACTTCAGAGTCAAGCACATTGCTGTGGGTCTGGAGTCACATGTAGGCCAGACCAGGTAAGGACAGCAGATGTCTTTCCCTAAAGGACATTAGATGTGATTTGAATGCTGTTGGCAAAGCCAGCATTTATTGTCCATCCCTAACTGCCCTTGTGAAGGTGGTGGTGAGCTGCCTTCTTGAACAATTACAGCCCATGTGGATGAAGATACTCACACAGTGCTGTTAGTTGGGGAATTTCAGAATTGTTATTCAGCAATGTTGAAGGAACAGTGATATATTTTCAAGTCAGGGCGTGAGAGATTTGGACTGGAACTTGAAGGTGGCGCTATGCCCATCTGTATGCTCCCTTGTCCTTCAAGGTGGTAGTGGTCAAGTGTTTGAGAGGTGCTATCAAAGAGACCTTGGTGAGTTTCTGCTGTGCATCTTGTAGATGGTACACACTACAGTCATGTTGTTCCAGTGGTGGAGAGAGTAAATGTTTAAGCTGGTACGATGGGGTATCAATAAAGTGGACTGCTTTGTCCTGGATGGTGTTGAGCTTTCTGAGTGTTGTTGGAGCTGCAACCCTCCAGATAAGTGAAGAGTATTCCATCATATTTTAGACTTGTGCCTTGTAGTCATAAAGTCATAGCCTTACACAACACAGAAACATGCCTTTCGTTCCATCGGGTCCATGCCGGCCATCAAGCACCTATCTATTCTAATCCCATTTTCCAGCACTTGGCCTGTAGCCTTATATGCTATGGCATTTCAAGTGCTGATCTAAATACTTCTTAAATGTTGTGAGGGTTCCTGCCTCTACCACCTCTTCAGGCAGTGTGTTCCAGATTTCAACCACCCTTTGGGTAAAAATAAATGTCCTCAAATCCCCTCTAAACTTCCTGCCTCATCTTAAATCTATGCACCCTGGTTATTGAGCCCTCTGCTACGGGAAAAAGTTTCTTCCTATCTATCCTATCTATGCCCCTCATAATTTTGTATACCTCAATCAGGTCCCCCCTCAGCCTTCTCCGCTCTAAGGAAAACAACCCTAGCTTATCCAGTCTCTCTTCATAGCTGAAATGCTCCAACTCAGGCAACATGCTGGTGAATCTCCTCTGCACCCTCTCGAGTGCAATCACATCCTTTCTATAGTGTGCTGCCCAGAACTGTACACAGTACTCCAGCTTTGGCCTAACAAGCATTTTATACAGCTCCATCAAACCTCCCTGCTCTTATATTCCATGCCACGGCTAATAAGGGCAAGTGTCCCATATGCCTTCCTAACCACCTTATCTACCTGTGCTGCTGCCTTCAGTGATCTATGGACAAATACACCAAGGTTCCTCGGATCTTCTGTACTTCCTAGGATCCTTTCTATACAATATCTATTGTATATTCCCTTGCCTTGTTAGTCCTTCCAAAATGCATCACCTCACACTCCTCAGGATTAAATTCCATTTGCCACTGCTCTGCCCATCTTACCAGCCCAATTATATCGTCCTGTAATTTAAAGCTTTCCTCCTCACTATTTACGACATCACCAATTTTCATGTCATCTGCCAACTTACTGATCATACCTCCTATATTCACGTCTAAATCATTAATGTGCACTACAAACAGCAATGTAGGTGATGGAAAGGCATTGGGGAGTCAGGAATTGAGTCACTCGCTGCAGAATATCCAGCCTTGGATCTGCTCTTGTAGTCGTAGCATTTATGCGACTAGTCCAGTTAAGTTTCTGGCCAATGGTGACACGCCCAGGATATTGATGATGGGGAATGTGATGATGTTGAACATCAAGAGGAAGTGGTTAGATTTTCTCTTGATTGACATCATCATTGCCTGGCACTTGTGTGGCAGGTATATTACTGGGCACTCATCAGCCCAATCCTGAATGCTGTTCAGGTCTTTCTGCAAATGGACAAGACTGTCTCATTATCTGAGGAGTTGCAAATGGATCTGAACACTGTGCAATCATTAAAAACATTTCCATTTCTGACCTTATGATAGACAGGGCATTGATGAGGCAGCTGAAGATGCTGTGCCTAGGACACTACCCTGAGGAACTCCTGCAGTGATGTGCTGGGGCTGACATGATTGACCTCCAACAACCACAACCATCTTCCTTTGTGCTAGGTATGACTCAGGCCAGTGGAGAATTTCCCCCTGATTCCAATTACTTCAATTTTACTCAAGCTCCTTGATGTCATACTTGGTCAAATATTGTCTTAACATCAAGAGAATTCACTCTCACTTCACCTCTGAAATTCAGCTCCCTTTTCCACATTTGGACCAAGATTGTAAAGGTTGTGTGTTGGAGGTCAATCAGCTGAGCTCCAGGACATCACTGCAGGAGTTCCTCAGGGTAGTGTCCTAGGCCCAACCATCTTCAGCTGCTTCATCAATGACCTTCCTTCAGTCATAAGGTCAGAAGTGGGGATGTTCGCAGATGATTGCACAATGTTCAGCACCATTCGTGACTCCTCAGATACTGAAGCAGTCCATGTAGAAATGCAGCAAGACCTGCACAATATCCAGGCTTGGGCTGATAAGTGGCAAGTAATATTCGTGCCACACAAGTGCCAGGCAATGACTATCTCCAACAAGAGAGAATCTAACCATCTCCCCTTGACATTCAATGGCATTACCATCACTGAATCCCCACTATCAACATCCTGGGGGCTACCATTGACCAGAAACTGAACTGGAGTAGCCATATAAATACCATGGCTACAAGAGCAGGTCAGAGGCTAGGAATCCTGCGGCAAATAACTCAACTCCTGACTCCCCAAAGCCTGTCCACCATCTACAAGGCACAAGTCAGGAGTGTGATGGAATACTCTCCACTTGTCTGGATGGGTGCAGCTCCAACAACACTCAACAAGCTGGACATCATTCAGGACAAAGCAGCCTGCTTGATTGGCACCCCATCTACAAACATTCACACCCTCCACCACCAACGCACAGTGGCAGCAGTGTGTACCATCTACAAGATGCACTGCAGCAACGCACCAAGGCTCCTTAGACAGCACTTTACAAACCCGCGACCTCTACCAACTAGAAGGACAAGGGCAGCAAATGCATGGGAACGCCACCACCTGCAATTTCCCCTCCAAGTCACACACCATCCTGACTTGGAACTATATCACCGTTCCTTCACTGTCGCTGGAACAAAATCCTGGAATTCCCTTCCTAACAGCACTGTGAGTGTACCTACCCCACATGTTTTGCAGCAGTTCAAGAAGGCAGCTCACCACCACCTTGTCAAGGGCAATTAGGGATTGGCAATAAATGCTGGCCTGGCCAGCGACACCCAAATCCCATGAATGAATATTAAAAAAATCAGAGCTGAGTGGTCCTGACGGAACCCAACCTAAGCATCAGTGAACATGTTATTAGCAAGCACTCTAAGTGAAACTAGGGAGAGCTCTGAGTATGGAAGCTAAGGAGATCTTAGAGTTAGAGGAAAGAGCTAAGGAGAGCACCAAGTCAACATAATGGCGCAGATCTGATTGTGTACCAGTACAACATCACTGATGTTGTCAAATGCTGAATATTTCCAGCATTTTCTGAGATTATGAAGTGACATACAGAGGTGATTAAAATTCTGAAGTGATCAGAAAGAATACATATAAACAGATTGTTTCCAGTGGTTTAATAGTCTGAGAACAAGGGAACATAGAAATACGATTAAGTTAAGTGTTTTAGGTTAGCGAACAGGGGAATCATTTTATAACTGGAGGGTTGTGAAGCAGTGAAATGGACTACCAGAGTTCAAGATTGAATCAGAGATCATGGCCAGAATTTTACATTGGGCGGGAGTTCCCGCCCACTGGCCGAAAACCCCGCGGTGTGCGTGCCTCCACCAGCCCTGGGGAGCCATGCTGGGATTTTTTGCTCCTCGGGCCTTTAATTGATCTTGGGTGGAACTTCCACCTCCTTGAGGCAGGAAGTCCCGCCTAATGGACCTGCCAGTCAATCAGTGGGTAGGCAGCTCTTAGTCCCAGCAACGCTACTGGGAGCATTGGCCACTGCTGGGACTACACCCAGCTATAGGACGGCCCCGGAACTGAGGTAAGTGTTTAGGACCTTGCCGGTGACAATTGACTGGGCCCTAGTGAAGCAAGGGGCTTTGGTTGGTGGTGGAGGCGGGGGGATAGTGCTGTGCTTTGGGGGTTGTCGGAGCTTTCACAGCGGCCTTCCATGGGGCACAGGGTGCCCGATCAGGAGGGCTGATTCCCCCCAGCCCGAAAGAAGGCCTCCAGCTTTAACCAAGCAGGGATCTTGAGGCCTTTGCTGTCCAGCCGCAGAGGGTAAAATACCAGTGGCAGCGGGAGTGGGCCCCAAGTGCCAGATAATTGGCCACTTAAGGGCCTTGATTGGCCTGGGGTGGGCGGGCCATTTCTCGCCATCACTGCACCACATAAAATTGCAGCACAGGCAGGAGGGGATTGGTAACGCCCCCCCCCACTCCATTTTAAGATCCCCCCCCACCCTGCCACCAGCCTGCTTGTTGGGGGGCCGCAAAATTCCAGCCCATGTCAACATTCAAGAATAGGTGGTTAACGACAAAGGTTACAAAGATATATAAACACAGGGTAGGCATATGAGATTATTAACATTGGCTCATGTGAAGGAAAAACATCGACAAGGACTGTATGGTCTATGAGTGATAATTTCTAAGTAATTGCTACTTTCTGATGAAGGCTGCAGGCTGCAACTTCCCCCAATTAGATACTCCAAGTGTTTTTGCCATTGTTTTTTGCTTATGTGTTCTACTGCAATCCACAAGTTATTTTCAAATCTGTACTCAGACATTACAAATGAGCACTTTTAAATGTGTAATGCCCCAACGAATGTCAGTTCCTCCCAAAAATACTTCCACTCTCAAAGCTTCCATCCACAAAAGCCTTTCACATCAGTGTGACAATCTTCGATAAGGAAACACAGCTAATCTGATCTTCAGACACCTCCATTCCTGCAGCCAAAGCTGCAGCAAGTTCATATAGATGATCAAGTTCGCATGAATAGTCATTAACCCTAAACATTGGGCTGAATATTTTCAGCGTGCGCTTTCAAGTCAGCGGCCTTCAGGCACAGAAGCACCACTGCTGAGCCCCTGTGATATTTCGTGCGGGGAATCTTTAAATGGAGGGGGTGGAGCAGCCACCCCCGATGATGTAAGCTGGCGCTGTTTTTAAAGGCTTCAAGCCCTTAGCAAAAATTTTAATTTTTAAGCCAACATTGCTCTGGAATTTATTATGAAAAGTAGTCAAAAGCTGGAGGCCCTTTCCCAACCACCCCAATGTTGTTTTCATTGTCCTATATGACGGTCAATAACTTAATTTCCACCCCGAACTTTCCCCCCCCAACTTCATCACATTTGCCCTTCAACCCCTTCCCACCATACCCACAGCCAATAAAAAATGTTTTCCCTGCTTCCCTCCCAGCCCTGTTAATTTCGCTCCTCCCCCCTCCCCACCAGTGACTCGCCTCGGAGCTCCAAATAGAGTTCGGAAGGCGCGCGAGTTGCAGCAGGAGGCCATAATATTGGCATGGGGCTGGTAAAATTCAGCCCATTAACTCTGTTTCTCTCTCCACAGATGTTGCCTTGATTTGCTGAGTGTCTTCACATTGTCTATTTTTATTTTCTATTTTATTTTATTTATCGGTGTTGCCAATTTCCACCTCCTCCTCACTACAAGTTTTTCCTTTTACAAAGCACTCTACCCAGCACACGCAGAACTGACTGAAAAGATTGTAGCACATACTAGTGTGTGACTATCTGGTTGGAAAGCTGGTGATAAAGTGTGCTGGGTCACTACTTAAATTCAGCTTTATAGGTCTAAAAGCCAAAGTGGACGCTTAATATAATCACAGAAATCATTTGCTGGGAATTTCCTCACAGCTGCTCCAATTCTGCTACTGTAACTTTGCTGGAAGCGTGGTGAGTTAGGTGATTAAATGTGTTTTCTAATGGAATTACGGCATAGAGTGAGAGCGAGGAAATTCCTGGAGATTATACTTCATTTTGTCAGTAAATTACTGGCATGTTGTCTTAATGATTTCAAGTAACACTGCATATAAAATGGTTGTAATCTATCAATAAATTGCATGAAAAACTGAGTTACAAACTGTCGGTTTACACTACATATAAAATACATAAATAGTAAATGTGAAGAATGTCTTTTACCAGATTAGAAAACTGAGGTGAGTCTATCTATTTTATAGTTGCACAGTGCACCACAGAAACTTTATTTCCTTCTTGCAAAAGCTGCAATTTTCCTTTGCCCATGATTTCCACAATCATTTATCAATGTTTATGGGTACACATTATTTGGATCACTGAAACTACTATGAACTCAGAAATCTTGTTCTTCAATGGTTAATTTTTTTTTTACTCATTCATGGGATGTGGGCGTCACTGGCCAGGCCAGCATTTATTGCCCATCCCTAATTGCCCTTGAGAAGGTAGTGGTGAGCTGCCTTCTTGAACCACTGCAGTCCATGTGGGGTAGGTATACCCACAGTGCTGTTAGGAAGGGAGTTCCAGAATGTGAAAATGTTAACCACCATTGTATAAAAAAGATTGTGGTAAAAGAAATACACCAGGGTAAACGTGTAACATCATAAATATTTGGCAAGAAGACACAGTTTATTTAACAGTGAAATGTTTTGGCAGGAGTTTTCAAAGTTTATACCAAGCGTAATTAATTCTAATTTTTGGGGAGGTATTTTCTTCTATTCAAGCTGTACAATCAAAAATCACTGGCAGATTGATCAAAATTTGACAAGTAGAATCATGGGACAGGGATATCACAACCAAAAAGAAAATCATAACAACAAAAACGTAATTACAAACAATTTGTACCAATGCATCTAAAATACTTTTACTGCTAGGGACAACACTGACCTTGGATTTTGGTGGCGCTCGAATGTACCATTTACAATCAACTGCTTCCGTGGGACTGGCCTTGCCTTCCTGCACGATTTGCTTTGATTCAATGATTCCCTCAGGTCCTCCCATTTCAAACTCACACACTGAGTTAGACAAAAGAAAATGAAAAGGGGGGTCATATGTCATAATCAGACTGATCAAAAAAAGTCTTGTTTATGTAAATGTTTATCTAATGTGTTTGCATATGTACTAACCTGGCAATGGTTTCAGGGCACCAAGGTGTGCAAATTCAGGATCTTTAAAAATAAAAAAAAGGTTTATCGTAAAAATCAAAGCAAAGTTTGGATTGATTTTAATAAACAAAAGTTACTTTTCCTGAAGCATAAAAAGCTACACATTTCTAGAAACCATATACACACAATCTTTTTGCATGTTGCTAATGTACATCCCAGATTATAATATTGAAGCAATAATTAAAAGGAAGGTAACCTCAGGGTAAGTACTCCAGAGGATTAAAGGCAGATTGTCATTGATAACATCTTGTATATTCTACATGACACCACAACTAATATGTTCATCAGCTTCATGGTCAAATAAAGATAGCAATTTAGGTTAGCAAATAAATATTTGAGCAAAATGACAATTTTAGCTAATGACTGTTCAATACCGAGTTGTATCGTGACTGTAGGATTTATTACTGCATCACCTCCTCTTCAAGCTGAAATTACCTCTGCTGCTTGTTTCCAAGGATACAACACTTGCCGATCACAGTTTTCTGCAAATATGCAATATTTAGTACTAGAATTAAAGAATTATGCTCAATTGCGACCACTTTCTCTGTTTACTGACCTGAACTTGGATAACTAATGGCATATAAAACCACTGCTATTATCAAAAATTAAAGTCAAATTACTACTACTTTAAGCTATGATGTAGCAAATTAAATATTTATGGTGCATACAACAGATATACTTATAAAGCTACATATCTCAATCATTGTCAAGGTTTTAATGGGAATAACTATTAGTTTATCAGATCCTGTATAGAGCTGGTGCTGCAGAATTATCTGTGAGATCTATGGTGTTGTTTCTTCCTTGTCTATTTCCTTACGTGCGACTGGAGCTATGCAAGAAAGCAGTGCGTCCCTGCAGGTACAATCATATTGTCAATTCCCTTAAACACGGTGTCTGACATCCCAATTGACTTAGCTTTTTTAAACAGTAGCACAGCAAACCAAAATGATTACCCAGATTGCATCAGTGCTACCACATACTTGTAATTGATTTGATGTACAGATCTAAAGAGTAAACACTAAAAGGCCCTGTGCACAGCTGAATTAAAGCAAAAAGCCACTGATATTGTTATATCCACAAAGGGTAAGATAGAAGAAATATAGGAAGACTACAGAGAGCTCTCCACTCTTAAATAGCCAAAAACTGAAAGTACATTAGAAGATTTATGTAACCTTATTGGGAAGATTAAGACAAAATCACAAACTCATAGGGTGCAGCTCATAGAGCTATAGAGTCATTTACAGCACAGAAGGAGGCCATTCGACCCATTGAGTCCATGCTGGCTCTTCTTGGAGCTATCCTGTCAGTCCCACTCCCCTGCTCAATCCCTGTAGCCGTGTAAGTCTATTTATCTCAGGTGGCAACCCAACTTCTTCTTGAAGTCATTGATCATCTCCATTTGCACCACCCTTGTGGGCAGCAAGTTCCAGGTCATCTCTTGTGGCTTCTGAGTGTTATTGCACCCCTAGATTAGACTGTAGTCGTGAAATCACTTGCACCTGTTTGTTATTCTTAATACTTATGTTTAACCAGATGTAAGCATTTTATTTTCAGTATTAATAAGCCAATGGAGAAATTTCTCGGTTACAAGGGCTGAAACTATGGAAGATTCTTATTTGCAGTTGGGTACAGTACCCTCTTGGATCTGTACTAACAAACCAGCCTGTGGATCTTGCTTGCAATAAGAATCAAACAAATCTTGGCATCTTTATCTTTCCTATTTATTTCCAAATGTTTGCAGATATAGCAGTCTACATCAATTGGCACAAATCTTCTAGATGGTTCAGAAGCAACCCCCTAAATTTCAGGGTCCATAGGACCTTGTTCCCAGCAAAATAATAATACCTTTGTCTCCCCTGGATCACACCAATCTATGAAGGGGTCAAATCCTTCTTTCCCAGCTTGTAAATCTGTTATTTTACATCATCAGGTGTGAGTCTGAGCACACTGCATCTGTATGGTAGCACTGATTGGGACAGGCCCCTGCGAGGACTGTGCATGCGACCCATGTGGCTTAGTATAATTAGATCTGTGCTTATTCAAGTGATCAACTGAAATACTTTTAAAGTGTTCCTAGATTAACGAATTAACATTGCACAGCAATTTTCAAAGGAATACTAAACGTGTTTGGGATATTGTTAGCAGCAGTCCTCTTGGGTGGCAATCTATCCACCACTTTAAACATTCACTCCCTCCACCACCGGCATACTGTGGCTGCTGTGTGTACTATCTACAACATGCACTTCAGCAACTTGCCATGGCTTCTTCAACACCATCTCCCAAATCTGCAACTTACATCACCTAAAAGGAGAGGGCAGCAGGTTCATGGGAACATCAGCTCCTCCAAATTCTTTCCCATGGCATACACTGTCCTGATTTGGACATATATCATCATTCCTACAGTGTCACTGCCTCAAAATCCTGGAACTCCCTATTTACCAGCACTGTGGAAGTACCTTCACAACATGGACTGCAGCAGTTTAAGCAGAAGGCTCACCACTATCCTCTGAAAGGCAACTAGGGACAGGTAATAAATGCCGACCTGGCTAGCATTAGCTCATATCCCTGGAATTAATATCAATAGACAGCTTTATATAGACCTACTTTGCAGTTGAGTACAAAAAAGGGTTATCCCAGTACATATATATGTATATGTATGTATGTATGTATGTATGTATATAAAGGGGAGTTACGATGGCTTTATTCCAAAGGGGATAAATTAAAAGAATTTTTCTTGCAACCCAAACTTATAACTGAGTCAGAAAATGACCTTATTTTCATAACATTATGAAATGTGGGATATTATTTCACAGAAATGTCCTCCCACACACACAAAAATGTAACATGCTAATAGCTACACTTTAAAAAAATTATAAATAGATATGTCACAGACCGAATGACAGAGACTGTCAAAATACTGTCACTGGGGCAACGTTTCAATTTCAATCTTAAGAGATGTAAGGAAAGTCTCTGTGCTTTGGTGGCTATTAAAAGTCTTACACAGATTGGGGCTGGGTAATCTCAATTCGGTAAGAAAGGGAAAACTTACATTTATATAGCAACTTATCATGTCCTCAGGACATCCCATAGTGATTCACAACTAATTAATTCCATTTTGAAGTGTAGGCGCAGTTGTTTTGTGGAGAAAAACAGCATCCGATTTGAACCCAGCAATATCAAACAGTCAGAAAATTTGTTGTGACCATCTAATAATGAAATAAATAGCCAGTTACGATGTTTTTGGTATTGTTGACTGAGGGAAATGTTTACCAGCTCACTAGAAAATCTCATGCTCTTTTTCAAATCATGCACCAGGAACTTGTGTATCCATCTTAACTAGCAGCAAGGCCTTGATTTAATATTTCATCTGAAAGGCTGCTTCTTCCAGGAATGTGTCACTCCCTCAGTGCTGTGCTGAAATGGTAATTTAAATTATGCAGTCTGGTTTTAGAATACGACTTGAATCCATGAGCTCCTAACTCAGAGACAAACAGGCTACCAGTTGAGCCAAGCTGAAACTGATAGTGCAAGTGCACAGCACAAAGAAACATAAATATTGACTCTTATTAAAAAGTAATCTAATTCTAAAAGGCCACAAGGACTGTCAAAATGTAAAATGGAAATCTCACAAAGGAACAGTAAAGGCAGAGTCTGAACTGCTGTGTTAGGCTGTTGTAGAAATAGTTTTGTATTGCATGGGACTGATTCTATACTCGACTTAGTAAAATGGTGGGCAAACCCAACAAGACAGCACCATATAACGTATACCTTAAAGGCATAAATCATGTGAATATATTTATCTTTCAGATCATTCTTGAAAAATGTATTAGTGTCCTCAGTATAGTAGCAATAGTTTATTATTGGAGTTGACAGAGCAAACAGAGGCTGGGACATCTGCTTCCAATGCATTACATGCGTCTGTGTCCAAATGAGCAAACCTCATACAACAATGACAGGTCCACTCATTAAGTATTTTAGTAGTGTACTGGGTGGTTAGTTTGTGCCCCACTGGAGTAGTTGAGGCAAAGACCATTCTTGCATTTAAAGGAAAATTGGCTATTCAAAACAGAAAATTATGCAAGGCTATGGAGAGAGTGGAGCAGCTGAATTAGTTGCTGATTGCCCTGCACAGACATAATGGGCTGAATGACCTTTCATCTGTGCTGAATATACCAATAGTTCTATGGTTCTAAATGCTACAAGATAGAATGTTGGGTACCAACAGCAATGCCCACCTTTTTATCTCACTATAAGCAGATTGGGGCACAATTCCCCCTTTATTTGATTGGCTATTTGAGTCCAATGAAAAGATATTCCCTTTTGATATAAGTTTCCTCTACATCACCCATTCCAATCAGAGATCATGTAGCTGAGGTACTGCTCAGTAGCATGATGAGATCAAAGTGAGACATACCGTATGGGCAATGTACTGGATCTGAGAATCATTAATGCTTCAGGGATAATGCAGTAGATATATGGGCTCTGAGCAGGCTTCAGATTTCAGCAACCCATAATGCTTGGAAATCTCATCAGAAAATATAGAATGAAAGAGTTGCATTTAATTAGAACCTTTCACAACCTCTGGACATCACAAAGCACTTTACAGCTGGGGCAGAGGTGGTGCAGTGGTAATGTTACTAGATTAGTAATCCCGATGCCTAACCTAATGCTATGGGGATATGGGTTTGAATGCTGCCATGGCAGGTAATGAAACTTCAATTCAATTAATAAAAAAAATCTGAAATTTAAAAAAGCCAGTCTAATAGTGACCATAAGACCAATGTCAATTGTTGTACAGACCCATCTGGTTCACTAATGTCCTTTAGGGAAGGAAATCTGCTGTCCTCACCTGGTCTGGCCTAGATGTTGACTCCAGACCCACAGCAATGTGATTGACTCTTAAATGCCCTAGTAAGCCACTCAGTTGTATGAAACCACTACAAAGTGTAAGAAACAGAAGGAAGCTGAACAGACCACCTGGCATTGACCTAGGCTCTGGAAACAACAATGGTAAAACCCAGCAAAGGCATCTTTACTAACATTTAGGGGCTTGTGCCAAAATTGGGAGAGCTGTCCCACAGACTAGTCAAGCAAAAGCCTTACATGTTCATACTCACAGAATCATACCTCACACACAATGTTCCTGACACCACCATCAATATCCCTGGGTATGTCCTGTCCCACCAGAGGTGGTGACACAGTGTTATAAAGTCAGGATGGAGGTGCCCTTGGACTCCTCAACATTGTTTTGGGATCCCATGAAGTCTCATAGCATCAGGTCAAACATGGGCAAAGAAACATCCTGCTGATTATCATCTACTGCGCCCTCCCCCCCTTTATGTAGTGTAAAAGTATCAAAGGATTTATCTTGAGAGAATTTAAAGATTACCGCCCACCAGGATGAGATAAGAGATCATGTGGGAGAGACTCGAGAACAGTTACAGGGTGGCTTTTGAAGGGGACACAGGGGCTTGTGTGGAGTGTATATAGTTACTAGGTAATAAAGATTAATGTTTAAACACTACAGTCATGAAACTTGACGCGAATAGTGGCTTTTGGCAAGTTCCATTAGATAAGAAGTCAATGTTATTGACGACCTTCATTACTCCCTTTGGGAGATTTTGCTTTAACTGCCTTCCATTTGCTATCACATCAGCACCAGAAATATTCCAGAGAATTATGTCAAGTATTCTACAGGGCCTGGAAGATGTAATCTGCTATATGGACGACATCCTAATTCACGGGGAGTCCATAGAAGAACATAACCGAAGGGTGAGAGCAGTTTTGAATTGTCTGCAGAATGAAGGCTTAACGTTCAATGAAAAGTGTGAGTTTTCTAAGAGGTCCATTTATTTTTTGGGACACATTGTCAGCAGTAGCGGCATAATGGCAGACCCACAAAAGACGAGGGCCAATAGCGAATTTCCAAGTCCTACTTCGACCCATGATCTTCAATGGTTTCTTGGTACGGCCAACTGGTTGGCAAAATTCCTACCTAACTTAGCCCAAATTGCCGAACCTTTGCGGCAACTACTGAGGAAAGCTCAGGCATGGTGCTGGGACACACATCAGAAACAAGCATTCCAACGGTTCAAGGAGATGCTGATTTCGCGGGATGTTTTAGCCCATTATAACTCTTCATTTCCAACTATGATCGCCACTGACATCTCATCTACAGGGATATGGGCAGTCCTTTTCCAGGAACAGTCCAATAGAAGTTGAAGACCTGTTTATTACATGTCACGAGCAGTATCTGACACAGACATGAGATATGTCATGATAGAGAAGGAAGCTCTCATAGTCACTTGGGCTTGTGAGAAATTTTCAAACTACATTCTTGGCATGAAGTCCATTATTGAGATAGACAACAAACCGCTAGTTTCCTTACTCGATGAAAAGGAACTCGCTAGGATGCCTCCACCGATCCAGAGACTTTTTAAAATTCATTTATGGGATGTGGGCTAGGCCAGCATTTATTGCCCATCTCTAATTGCCCTTGAGAAGGTGGTGGTGAGTTGCCTTCCTAAACTGCTGCAGTCCATGTGGGGTAGGTACACCCACAGTGCTGTTAGGAAGGGAGTTCTAGGATTTTGACCCAGCCATAATGAAGGAATGGCGATATAGTTCCAAATCAGGATGGTGTGTGACTTGGAGCGGAACCTGCAAGCGGTGGTGTTCCCATGCACCTGCTGGCCTTGTCCTTCTAGGTTGTAGAGGCCATGGATTTGGAAGGTGCTGTCAAAGGAGCCTTGGTTAGTTGCTGCAGTGCATCTTGTAGATGGTACGCACTGCTGCCACTGTGCATTGGTGGTGAAGGGAGTGAATGTTGAAGGTGGTAGATGGGGTGCCAATCAAGCAGGCTGTTTTGTCCTGGATGGTGTCGAGCTTCTTGGGTGTTGTTGGAACTGCACTCATCCAGGCAAGTGGAGAGTATTCCACCACACTCCTGACTGCACCTTGTAGATGGTGGACATGCATTGGTGAATCAGGAGATAAATTACTCACCGCAGAATTCCCAGCCTCTGACCTGCTCTTTTAGCCACAGTATTTATGCGGCTGGTCCAGTTCAGTTTCTGGTCAATGGTAACCCCCAGGATGCTGATAATGGGGGATTAAGCGATGGTAATGCTATTGGAACATTAAGGGGAGATGGTTAGATTCTCTCTTGTTGGAGATGGTCATTGCCTGGTGCTTGTGTGGCGCAAATGTTACTTGCCAGTTATCAACCCAAGCCTTGTTTTTGGGCAGCCCTTGCTGCATCTGGACATGGGCTGCTTCATCATCTGAGAAATCACAAATGGTGCTGAACATTGTGCAATCATCAGCAACTATTCCCACTTCTGATCTTATGCTGGAGGGAAGGTCATTGATGAAGCAGCTGAAGATAGTTGGGCCTAGGACACTACCCTGAGGAACTCCTCCAGCGATGGACTGAGATGATTGACCTCCAGCGGAGAGTTTTCCCCCTGATTCCCATTGACTCCAGTTTGGCTCGGGCTCCTTGATACCATACTCGGTCAAATGCTGCCTTGATGTCAAGGGCAGTCACTCTCACTGATGTAAAGTAGGAAATGTGGCAGCAAATTTCCACACACAAGCTCGCACAAACAGCAATATGATAATGACCAGATAATTTGTTTTTTTATGATATTGATTGAGGAATAAATATTGGCCAGGACATAGGGGACAACCTCCCTGCTTTACTTCAGAATAGCACCGTGGAATCTTTTGCATCCACTTTATAGATTAGGCAGGGCCTCAGTTTAACATCTCTTCCAAAAGACAGCACCTCTGAAAGTGCAGCACTCTACTGGAGTGTCAGCCTAGATTTTTGAGCTCAAGTCTCTGGAGTGGAACATTAACCCATAGCTTTCTGCCTCAGAGGTGACAGTGCCTCTGACTGAGCCATGGCTAGGACAATATATACGCAGGCCACAGCAAAGGACCAGTCTGATAAAGGCAAAAAAAAAAAGAAAGGCTCTCATTGGTTCCACTGATTTGTTTTTTCTCTTCCAACCTTCCATCTTTTTTTTGCCTTAAAAGTGTTAACTCATGCTATGATTGATTTCAACAATCACCAGCTGTTCCCTGGTACTTTGCTTAACACTTCAGCCGATGAGCCTGGAAAATGATTGTCAAAAGGCAATAAAATCATGTAGGTATCACACCCAAGCCTAACCCTATCCTTATTTGCTGCCCACACATGTTCTTTTCCAGCAGGAACTAGATGGTGGTGACAAAGAGAGGATTTGTGGCTGATTTTTCCTGGGAAAGCTGAGATTAACTGTAAGGTCCTATTAATGTCATTGGCTAAGACTGACTAACTAAACACACAGCAGAGATCAAACCAGATTGTTCTTGGACTGTATGCCACCATACCACAATAAATAATGCAGTTATCCAATAACTCATGAATAGCAGGATTTTATTTATGCTTTATTGGATAGATTGGATGTTTCCAATTGAAGAAAGAAGGAACATTATTAATTTTCATTCTACTGAAACATTTTACTTTGATTGGTTGACAATAAAAATACAGTTTAAATTTTGCAATGTTTCAGGTATGAAGCTGGTCAATGAGAGTGCAGATTGAAGAATTAGCTAAAGCAGCCAGTGCACATAATCTGCAGAGCTCCAATTTTCAGAAGATTAAAATGAATCACAGGAAGATCAGAAGTGCGACTTTAACATTTTGAGAGGTTTTTCCCATATGGCCTACAAGTGATTTTGTTTTAAATTATGTTATGATACTGCTATGAAAATAAATTCAACTTACAAAAGATCAACTCCAAAGGTACACAAGCCAATGAGAATATTGCTTTAGTTAGTTCCCAGGATGAGAAACCAGCCAGCACAGATATTAAGTTATTTACGTTTGCATGTGACATTAATTGGAAGTCCTAGGTAGTTCTGGACATTATTGTAGAATATATATTTTTCATTTATTATATCCACCAGGGCGCCTAGCTGAACAACCAATATAGTTGCCATAGGTTTCCAAACCAAAGAGGCTGCATTCAGATTGGCAGCTCAGTGGAGCATCTCCAATATACAAAGTTGAAGGAGAGGTCAGAAGACATTCTCTATCTGGGCAGCCTGGAGTAGAGAATGACACAGGGACTTTTTCTTATAGTTTGTCAGAGACTCCAGGCTGAGGTATGAGCACAGATAGCCTAAACGAAAGTAAGTGGTCAACTAATTAGCGTGTGGGTTATTCCTAGAAAGTGGAAAAATATTCATATTTTCTTGTTTTATATAGTGTGAGAAATAGTAGGATATAAATGTATCTCACTGAAAAACTGCATTCGATTAATTTACATACTTCATGCAGAACAAATCAGTTTGTTGGTTTACAATTGGCCTTGGCTCACTAAAATGTTTATCAGTCCACCTTCCAAACAGATGGAAAATTGCACCTGATCACACATGCAAGATCGTAGTGTTATGAAAGTGCTTCCATTTTTAATTTTTTTTTGATGACTCGTGTTTCAAAATTGTGCAAATTGATTCATTTGAAAGACTGACGAGATTCCATAAATGCTGGACTTGGTTTATATTTTGAAAAGGTCACTGGAATGACTTGGGACTTTGTTTAAAAACAAACCCTTACTGGAAGTCACATGTCTTCAGCTAAAAAAAAAATGGCAGGAGGCTTGGTGACTAGGGTACTTGTTTACAGAGAAGTGACATGTCAAGATTTATGGTGGTCAAGTGTTGGTTTTATTTTTGAATATTGTTTTGAGTCAGTTGGAGATAAGCCTGCTAAGAGAGAAGCCACCAGCTCAGGATAAAGTAAAAAAGGAAATTAGGAAAGCAAAGAGAGGACATGAAAAATATTGGCAGGTAAAATCAAGGAAAACCTAAAGATGTTTTATCAGTACATTAAGAGCAAAAGGATAACTAAGGAAAGGGTCGGGCCTATCAGAGATGTACAAGGGAACTTATGTGTGGATGCAGAAGATGTGGGCAGGGTTCTTAATGAGCTTTTTGTCTCTGTCTTCACAAAGGAGAGCGATGATGCAGACATCGTAGTAAAAGAGGAGTGTGAAATATTAGATACAATAAGCATAATGAGAGAGAATGTACTAGAAGGCCTGACATCCTTGAATGTGGATAAATCACCAGGGCCGGATGGATTGTATCACAGGCTGTTAAAGGAAGCCAGGGAGGCAATAGTGGATGCTCTGAGGATCATCTTCAAATTCTCACTAGGTACAGGCGAGGTACCACAGGATTGGAGATCTGCGAACATTGTACCATTGTTTAAAAAGGGTGCCAATGATAGGCTCCTAAAAATCCCAGTGACAGCTGTGACAGCAAAAAAACAGACCACTTTCATAACAGTATGTGTTGGGCTAATTTAGAAGGGAACTTTCACATTTCAATCTGTGTGTTAATAAGCTTTGCATCTTTATTGAATAAGGCGGCACAGTGGCGCAGTGGTTAGCACCGCAGCCTCACAGCTCCAGGGACCCAGGTTCGATTCCGGGTACTGCCTGTGTGGAGTTTGCAAGTTCTCCCTGTGTCTGCGTGGGTTTTCTCCGGGTGCTCCGGTTTCCTCCCACAAGCCAAAAGACTTGCAGGTTGATAGGTAAATTGGCCATTATAAATTGTCACAAGTATAGGTAGGTGGTAGGAAAATATAGGGACAGGTGGGGATGTTTGGTAGGAATATGGGATTAGTGTAGGATTAGTATAAATGGGTGGTTGATGTTCGGCACAGACTCGGTGGGCCGAAGGGCCTGTTTCAGTGCTGTATCTCTAATCTAATCTAATCAAGTCTTGTTTTATAATAAATTAATAATTTCATTGTTTATTAAAGAAACTTGGTTGGTGGATTTTATTCTCAAACTAAAATAAAGTATATAATTGACCATATCGGTAACTGGATAAAACATTTAAATATACGTTGTGACCCATAGAGAAGTGGAACTAGAGAAAGACACTGCATTCCTCCAGCCTTGGGGGGCTTGTCTGGGATAACCCAAAGCCGACAAAGTGCAATTATAAGTGGGGTAATAGTAATTGAAAAGGGGAAAAGAAAAACATCAGGTTTCTTGTGCATTAGAGTAAAGTTTACACTACCGGAATGGCTACTTTTGATGCAAGTGCATCTGTGCAGCAGTCTGGAATAGATTATGAGTCTTTAAAGGCATTGTCCACTGATGAGCTGTCAAGTGTTGTGGAGTACTTGAAGTTAGATATTAGACCGAAAGCTAGGTGGGCTGAAATTCAGAGACTAGTGGCCAGACAGCTGGAGCTTGAAGTGAAAAAACTACAGGCACAAGCGGAACCAGAAGACAAGGTAACAACGGCACAGATTCAGTTGGACAAGAAGAAGTTAGAGGTAGAATTTCAGAGGAGGGAAATGGAAAATGAAAGGATATTTCAAAGGGAGCAAGCAGAGCGGCAGGAGAGAGAAAAGGCAAAAGAGAGGAAAAGGAAAAAGGGAGAGCACTTCAAAGGGCACAAGCAGAGCAGCAGGAGAGAGAAAAGGCAAGAGAAAGAGAACAAAAGGAGAGAGAAAGGGAATACCAGATTAGAAGGCTGTAACTGGAAAAAAAAAAGGATGCCCTTGACCCTGATGAAAATTTGGGTGGGGAAAGACCTGACTCCAAATCAAGACCCAGTGGAGAGCTATTTAAATTTGCGCAAGCCCTCCTGAAGTTTGAGGAAAGTGATGTAGAGGCATTTTTCATTTCTTTTGAAAAGATAGCTAAACAGATGAGGTGGCTGGAAGAAAACTGGACACTGCTCATGCAAAGCAGGTTGATTGGCAGAGCTCATGAAGATTATGCTATGCTTTCTGAGGAGGCTTTTGCAGATTGTGAGATGGCAAAAAAGGCTATTCTCACTGCTTATGAGTTAGTCCCTAAAGCTTACAGGCAGAAATTTCGGAACCTACGGAAACAGACTGGGCAGACTTATATAGAATTTGAGAGGGTAAAGCAAATTAACTTTGATTGTTGGATGTGGACACGAAAGGTAGAGGCCATGTATAAGAAACAAAGGGAAATAATTTTCCTGGAAGAATTTAAAAAGTCACTCCCTCCATTAGTAAGAACACACATAGAGAACCAGAAGGTTTCAACAGCCAGACAGGCAGCCGAGATCACTGATAATTACGAGCTTGTTTACAAGCCCAAACCCTTTGGCCGTCACTCCCACAAACCTGAGAAGGATAGAAGATGGGAGGGTGAAAGGAAGGTAAGTAGATGGGGCCAAGAAGAGACAGCTGGATCTCCTTCTCAGACCAGAAAGGAAGCTGCTGAGGGTGGAAGTGAGCTCTGCAAGCCTAAGTGTTTCCATTGCCACAAGGTGGGACATCTTTGTGCCAAAAGCTGGAAGTTGCGGAGTAAACCCATGGGACCTACCGGGGTTAACAAGGCCAATGCAGAGAAAGGGAACGAGAGTACGGCAGATCAGGCTGTAGCTCTGACTGCAGCTGTAAGGCCAAGTACAAAAACCACTGTGAGTGCAAGGGCTGTGAATAAAATACTTGAGAGTTATAGGGAATTCTTGTCAAAAGGTAAAAGAACTCCTTATCCCCCAAGTGATGCAGGTCAACCTATAGTTGTACTTAGGGATACAGGAGCCACCCAGACTCTTTTGCTAGAAAAATACATAACTTTTCCACCAGAGAGCGCATTGAATGCCAAGGTTTTAGTGAATAGTATCGGCAGGGAATATATACCCGTACCTTTGTATCGGGTGCACCTAAAGTGTGACTTAATGTCTGGAACGGTAACTGTAGGAGTTAGATAAAGTATATAATTGGTCATATCGGTAACTGGGTAAAACATTTAAATATATGCTGTGACCCATGGAGAAGTGGAATTGGAGAAAGACAGTGCACTCCTCCAGCCTCGGTACTGAATACATGCACAGAGATCTATTATCATGTTCCCCAAGCTATAGCACTATTTAACCAAATATTGGGCAGTAAGATGCTAAAAAGAAAAACTTGAATGTACATAGCAATTTTCATGGTCTCAGGAAGTCCCAATCTGATTTGCAGCCAATGAAGTGCTTGCAAAGTGTAGTTATTGTTGTAATGTAGGAAGTGTGGCAGCCAACCTGTGCAAAGCAAGGACCAAAAACAGCAATGCGATAATGACCAGATCATCTGGTTTAGGAATGTTGATTGGTGGTTAAATAGTGGCCAGTAAAGATCTATTCCAGGCCATAGGGGCTGCAGGTTCATTTTAGGGGAGTGACTCATGGTACTGAAGCCAAGAGAATTTCTATTGCAAACTCATGGGCTGGGATTTTACAAGGAGGCTGAGGCTTGTCCGCTTGCTAGAAAGCTGGGCTGAGTCCGCCTCCACCAATCCTGGAAGACAAAACCATATTTTACAGTACTCAGGCTATTAACTGCCTGCTTCGTGTCTTTCGTCCCTTTGAAGCAGAATGTCCCAAATCCAAGAGCTGCCGGCCAATCAGTCCTGGCAGCTCCACTGGGAGCTGTGGCCACTGTTGGGACTGCAGCAGTCCCTGGGCCCAGTCAGTGATCGAGGCCGGAGGGAAAGGTAAGTGGGTTCCAAGACTTGCCAGGGCTAATCAGCCACAGTGAAGGTTGGGGGGGTTCAAATCACATGGGCAGGGGGGCTTTCCCATTGGGGGTGGCCCATTCTGCTGTGGGGTCCTTCCCTGGGGCACAAGGTACCCAAACAGGAGGGCGACCCCTAGCTAGCAAGGAGGTCGCCAGGTTTAGCTCTGCAGCCTCCCCAGGTGGCAAAGTGCCTGTCCGCCACTGGTAAAATACCAGCGACAGAGGGAAGAGGCCCATAAGTGACCATTAATGGATCACTTAAGAGCCTCAATTGATCTAAGGGCAGGCAGGCCGCCTGTCACCTCCCCTGCCTGCACCCCTCCCCCCCCTCCCCCAACCATCCCAGTCTCCCAGCCTGCTCCAGTCATTAACTATGTAACAGTCACCACTCATGTGCCTCTGATATATCATCTGATTTTCTGATCTATGCTACTGTTGATCAAAAAGCCCAGATTTCACGGTCAGCAGCGTAATGACAGCAATGATTATCCTTCCATTTAAATTTTATAGAGAGTGTTACAACTGATTGGGACATACACCTGGGATCAAAGTAGAAGATGAACTATCATAATATTTTTTAAATTAGAAATATGTGGATTTTTATCATAATGGACAAATGTGATATTTGACACTCACTGCTAAACTTGAAGGAAGCTGCCCACAAAGATCTAGTGATCTCTGTGACATGGATTACCCTTTTCCTACAATAGTTTGAATCTGTTGCCAAGTCAAGGGTGTCCAAGTGTCCATAAACAATGATATCATCAAACAGGGTAAGCAGCCAATAACACAGAAGCATTCTCATAGACAGCAAACCAGGAAGTAAAATGCACTGATTATCTTTCACTTTTAATTTAATTTTGCACAGAGTGAAGCAACTGATTGGGACATACACCTGGGATTAAGTTGTAAGATGAAATATCATAAACAAACTTAAAAATCTTTTTTAAAGTATGCAGATTTTTTTTATCATAATAGAGAAATTTGACATTTCACAAATATAAAATTATTTTTGATGGCAAGAAAAGCTTTTCAACAGTAAATATGAGTTTAGTACACCATTAAAACCTTGTTACACCTCATTTAACAAAGTATAACAAAGGTCTTTACAGTGAGACTAATAGCATAAAAAGGCAAGTTCTCATCAGTTCACGGATTTCTAATTGATTGCAGTCTGGGGGTACTTCAACAGCATACCCTACGTAGAAACAAAGGATCACTGACAGCAACTTCTGAAGTCCTGCAACTGCAATTGTGCTATAAGTTTCAGAGGAGTACTGATAGAAAATCCTGACATTTTCATCACCATCATTACTGCCGCAAAGTGCAGGAAAGTCTCACAAAATGAAAAGTACACTCTAAGTTATTGGCCCAGATTTTGCCAACGGCGAAGTTGTCAATGCTTGGCATCATTACTGTATAATACAGATCGCAGCTTCTGGCATCCACACATTTGCAGTTAAACACAGAAATCTGTAAGTTGTGGTCAGTGATACCCTGCTCCTCCACAGCGTGTACTATGGTACTCTTTGCTGATGGAATTTTCATATAAATCACTGTTAAGTTGTGAACGAAAGCTAATTATCCACTATTATCACACTAAAGACCCATGAAAAGCTTAGTCTTGTTCAATCAGGAGTAATTGATTTTCTATGGTCATAGTAAGTCATAATTACTGCTGAACATACGAACTCGGAGCAGGAGTAGACTACTCGACCCCTCGAGCCTGCTCCGCCATTGAATAAGTTCATGGCTGAACTGATTACTCCACATTTCCACCTACCCCCGATAACCTCCCACCTCCTTGCTCATCAAGAATCTATCTACCTCTGCCTTAAAAATATTCAAAGACTCTCCTTCCACTGCCCTTTGAGGAAGAGAATTCCAAAGACTCACAACAGAGAGAATCTCTGTCTTAATTGGACGACCCCTTATTTTTAAACAGTGACCCCTAGTTTGAGATTCTCCCACAAAGGGAAACATCCTTTCCACATCCATCCTGTCAAGACCTCTCAGAATCATATATGTTTCAATCAAGTCACCTCTTACTCTTCTAAAATCCAGCGGATAGAAGCCTAGACTGTACAATCTTTCCTCCTAAGACAGGCCACCCATTCCAGGTATTAGTCTAGTAAACCTTCTCTGTACTGCCTCCAATGCACTTACATCCTTCCTTAAATAAGGAGACCAGTACTGTACACAATACTCCAGATGTGGTCTCAACAATGCTCCTGTATAGCTGAAGCCTAACCTCCCTACTTTTGTGTTCAATTCCCCTCGGGATAAACAATAACATTCCTAATTGCTTGCTGTACCTGCATACTAACCTTTTGCAATTCATGCACTAGGACACCCAGACCCCTCTGCATCTCAGAGCTCTGCAATCTCTTACCATTTAGATAAGATGCTTCTTTTTTATTCTTCCTGCCAAAGTGGACAATTTCCCACATTCCCACATTATACTCCATTTGCCAGGTCTTTGCCCACTCACTTAACCTATCTATATCCCTTTGTAGCCTCGTTATGTCCTCTTCACAACTTACTTTCCTGCCTATCTTTGTGTCATTAGCAAATTTAGCAATCATACCTTCGATCCCTTCATCTAAGTCATTTATATAAATTGTAAAATGTTGAGGCCGCAGCACAGATCCCTGAGGCACATTGCTCATTACATCTTGCCAACCAGAAAATGACCCATTTATATATACTCTCTGTTTCCTGTTAGCTAACCAATCTTCTATCCATGCCAATATGTTACTCCCTACACCATGAGTTTTTATTTTCTGCAATAACCTTTGATGTGGCACCTTATCAAATGCCTTCTGGAAATCTAAGTACAATACATCCACCCGTTCTCCTTTATCCACAGCACATGTAATTCCCTCAAAGAACTCCAATAAATTGGTTAAACATGATTTCCCTTTCACAAAACCATATTGACTCTGACTGATTAACTTGATTTTTTCTAAATGCCCTGCTATAACATCTTTCATAATAGCTTCTAACATTTTCCCTAACACAGATGTTAAGCTAACTGGCCTGTAGTTTCCTACTTTCTGTCTCCCTTCCTTTTTGAATAAAGGAGCTACATTCACTATTTTCCAATCTAAAGGAACCTTCTCCAAATCTAGGGAATTTTGGAAAATTAAAACGAACGCATCAACTCTCTCACTAGCGACTTCTTTTAACACCCGAGGATGAAGTCCATCAGGACCCGGGACTTCTCAGCCCGCAGCTCCAACAATTTGTTCAGTGCCACTTCCTTGGTGATTGTAATTTTCTTGAGTTCCTCTCTCCCTTCCATTTCCTGATTTACAACTAATACTAGGATTTTACTTGTATCCTCAATAATGAAGACCAATGCAAAATATCTGTTCAGTTCATTTGCCATCTCCTTATTATCTATTATCAATTCCCCAGACTCACTTTTTATAGGACCAACGCTCACTTTGTTAACTTTCCTTTTTTAAATACCTATAGAAACTCTTAGTATCTGTCTTTATATTTCTAGCTTGCTTTCTCTTGTACTCTATTTTTACCTCCCTGGCCCTGAAAAAGGAATTTGACAAGTATGGACTGTTATTCTCTCAGAAGAAAATCAACTATTTTAGATTATTATGCTTTTCTACTTAGGTTTCTCCCTTAATTCCATATGTATATCCCAATCATTATTTTTCTTTCTGTATACTGATTTTTTTTTAAACTTCTTGTTTGTTACTTTCTGCTTTGCTATCTGTGAGGATTCTTTGATCTGATTGTTTGATCAGCCTTCCTGACCCATGTCCTGTTAACATGCATGACAAATCCTGTGTCGATGGCATCAAACTCAGCCTGATACTGGAAAAGAGGAAGTCTGCACTTTTTAGCCTGCAAAAACTTCAAGGGCAACGATTTTCAAAGTAAATGGTGAGTGCCTTTCCTTCACTGCTGACCACAAAATCCAGGCCATTACTTAATTCAAACAAACACCTTCCAAATAGTCAAAAGTCTGCATTTGTTTTCTTTCTCTGGAAAGTGTGTATGACCACCACATTCAGGAACCTCTGCATTTTGCTAAAGGAGCAAGACACTGAACCAGCAGTTAAAAGCTCTCATGGTGATGTATTTAATAGCTAGGCAAGTTTCTACAGCCAGTTATCAAACCTGCTTTGATCAGCACTGACACATCCCATGTTGCAAGATGAAATGAACTGGCATGGAAATGTAATAAAACCCACCGGAGAAAAATACAAACACAATAGGGGAAGCAAACCTTCAAGCCACTTATGAAATTTAGCACCCAGCATGTCAACTCTCTGCACCTCTAACTAATCTAATTTGTGCTGGATTCTACTTCAAATCTTTCCCTGAAAGAACATGAGTCCCTGCCATAGGATGAACTCTGTGAAAAAATTATTAAGTCCCATAAAATGATCAATTTGTTTTAAGGTACCTGAAACAATTATTTTGGAAAGCTTCTATTCTCTTCATTTTTCATTTTTTTGTTGAAAATCGGACATAGTCTCCTTCTAAGGAAATGATTCCAGTCATGAGAAACCAAAACCAACCTCCCTGATGGAGGGAGTCTCACATCATTTGGGTCTGTCACTGTCAACAGTATGACTCCAGTGCAGTGGTAATCTTGTGAAGAAGGTGCTCCTTTTGGATCCCCTGCACCTTTTAAAGCGAACTGTACTTGATTTGAGTTTTTAGAGTTTTCGAGAATATGGACACCCTTGCTCGTGTTCTCTAAATGTTCAAACTTTAACCATTGGGAAAAGAGCTCTGTGTATAACCATAAGGGCATTTGTAAAGAGCTCTGTCCTCGGCAGAAGAATTGCAGCTGCAGCCATGCAATATAAAGGGTACTGTCTGGATGAATCTCACACTGCAGCTGCTGGATTCAGGCTGATAACTGCAATATAAATGCAACACAAACATCTCCTCTGTACCAAATCATTCAGTGACCTTGGTACTGGAAATAATCCTAGATTTGCAATTTATTCTGTATCGATACCAGGATCATGTAATCTGTTTACAGCACTTAAGTACCAATAAATTTTATTGAACATAAGGTTCAATAATGCAAACATTTTGCTAAATTGAAATGTTGCACTCACTGACCCTCTAAACTCAGTGGGGTTCCCCAATTCGAGGGAGCATGGGTCAGTGATGAGGCTTGATTACCCTCGACCTGGTTCTGCAACTCAAGCTCTGTTGGAGTATAGTGCCCCACTGGGAATAAAGGATCCATGAACGTAGTCTTAAGCATTTTAGAACTCCTTCACTGTCACTGGGTCAAATTCCTGGTATTCTGTCCCTCACAGCACTGTGGGTCTACCTACACCACATAGACTACAGCAGCTCAAGAAGGCAGTTCACCAGCACCTTATCAAAGGCAATTGCGGATGGGCAATCAATGCTAACACTGTCAGCAATGTTCACATCCCATGAATTAATTAAAAAAAAGGTAATGAGGGAGGGGATTAAAATAACAGAAGAGCTACTTTTCCACTATTGATTTTTTTATTATTTTAAGTAATTTGCATTCATTGACACTAGGAAATTCATGTAATACATCGCTCAATATGACCAGCTAATAGATCATTGAAAATAATTTTTTTTTCAGTGGATAGGAACATCAAAGTTTTTAATTCAAATTCATTACATTTTTTGTAAACATTTTACAATAACATAAAGTAGATCCTTTAGAAGTACAATTGAAGCAGCAGAAAAAAGTTATTGCGGTTGTCAATTGATAATCTGAACTGCATCTAAATTTAGCTCAGAATAGTGTAAAGTAATTTTTTTTCATTATTATAGCAACATAAAGTATTCCACCTTATTGTATAGAGAAAGTGAAGTGTCTGGCTAACACCATAGAACCAGAGAAAATGTACAGCACTGAAAGAGGCCATTCAGCCCATCGTCTCTGCGCCAGCTGAAAAAAAAATTCGCCACCCAATATAATCCCATCATCCAGCACCTGGTCCGTAGTCTTGCAGGTTGCAGCACTTCAGGTGCAGATCCAGGCACCTTTTAAATGAGTTGAGGATTTCTGCCTCCAATGCCGATCCGGGCAGTGGATTCCAGACACCCACCATCCTCTGGGTGAAAAGGTTTTTCCTCATGTCCCCTCTAATCATTCTACCAATCATCTTAAATTTGTGCTCCCTGGTAATTGACCTCTCCGCTAGGAGAAACATGTCCTTCTGTCTACTCTATCTAGGCCCTCATAATTTTGTACACCTCAATTAAGTCATCCCTCAGCTTCCTCTGTTCTAAGGAAAACAACCCTAGACTATCCAATCTTTCCTCATAGCTACAACTTTCAAGTCTTGGCAACATTCTTGTAAATCTCCTCTGTACTCTCTCCAGAGAAATTATGTCCTTCCTGTAAGGTGGTGACCAGAACTGTGCACAATACTCCATCTGTGGCCTAAGCAGCATTTTATACAGTTCCAGCATTACATCCCTGCTTTTGTATTCTATACCTAGGCCAATAAAGGAAAGCATTCCATAAGCCTTCTTCACCACTCTATCTACCTGTCCTGCCACCTGGGGACATGCACACCAAGGTCGCTCACCTCTTCTACCCCTCTCGATATCCTCCCATGTTTTGTGCATTCCCTTGCTTTGTTTGCCCTCCACAAATGCATTACCTCACACTTCTCTGGACTGAATTACATTTGCCACTTTTTCGCCCACTCAACCAAACCATTGATATAATTCTGGAGTCTACAGTTATCTTCTTCACTATCAACTACATGGACAAATTTTTTGTCAACTGCAAATTTCCCAAACATGCCTCACACGTATAAGTCCATATCATTAATATATACACCACAAACAGAAAGGGACCCAACACTGAGCCCTGTGGAACACCACTGGAAACCGCCTTCCATTTGCAAAAACATTCGTCAGCCATTACCCTTTTTTTCCTGTCACTGAACCAATTTTGGATCCAACCTGCCACATTCCCCTGTATCCCATGGGCTTTTACTTTTCTGCCCAGTCTGCCATGTGGGACCTTGTCAAATGCCTTAGTAAAATCTATGTAGCCCCCATCCACTGCACTACCCTCATCAATCCTTCTTGTTATTTCTCCAAAAAATTCAATTAAGTTAGTAAGACACAACCTTCCCTTAACAAATCCATGCTGACTATCCCTAATTAAACCGTGCTTTTCTATGTGATGGTTTATCCTACCACTCAGAATTGATTCTAATAATTTGCTCACCACTGAGGTCAGACTGAATGCCCTATAATTATTTGGCCTATCCTTTGCACACTTTTTAACCAATGGTACAACGTTCGCAGACGTCCAATCCTCTTGTACCTTGTCTGCATCTGATGAAGATTTGAAGATGATCCTCAGAGCATCCACTATTTCCTCCCTGGTGTCCTTTAACAGCCTGGGATACAATCCATCTGGCCCTGGTGACTTACCAACTTTCAAGGATGTCAGACCCTCTCACACTTCCTCTCTTATTATACTTATCATCCCTCTCCTTTGCGAAGACAGACAAAAAACTCATTAAGCACCCTGCTCACATATTCTGCATCCATGTGTAAGTTCCATCGTACATCTCTGATAGGCCCCACCCTTTCCTTAGTTATACTCTTGCTCTTAATGTATTGATAAAACATCTTTGGGTTTTCCTTGCTTTTACCTGCCAATAATTTTTCATGTCCTCTCTTTGGTTTCCTAATTTCCATTCACTTGACGGAACTAAAGTAAATCTCCTCTGAAGGATACTTGCTGGGACAGTGGTTTAAATTTCTGGCCTTTCACTGGGACCTTGTTCAAATCCATCCCAGACTGGCAGGATAAAAGTCACTGCTCCACTCGTTCTACGGATGCCATGTGAAATGGATTTTGTTTACTTCCTAACAAGCATGAATTCACAGCATAGCACATAAATACGTGACATGAAGCATAAATGCAATGGTTAGTTCTTGAGGGACAATAAAGAAACTATCATTAAACAGAATGACAGTGTCACAGCTAAATCAAACAGCCTACCGAGCTTGTGGAGTTGACAAGGTCAAACAGTGACTGAGAAATGGAAGTTAAACTCTGGAAATTGATGACAGGTGAGCATGAATAATATGCTAATCCCATAATTAAGGGGAAAAAAGAACCAGATCACATGTGATCAGTAATTGAACTCAAATGCTGCACATATTTCTTCATCTAATTGCCTTGAGTGGATAAGGGGAGATTTAATACTATCATTAAAAAACTCCCCTCAAACATTGCAGTCATCCCAAACAGCTACATTATCCTTGTCACAGATGCAGTCACTCTTACATTTTTCACCTACTATTCTTGCATATCCTGTGGGAAATGTAGTAAAAGTCACATTAGTAGACTCACAAGGCCTTACCAAACATATTTCTGACAAGATGAATCTTCCAGGGGGTGTCAGATTCCTCTGCTCAGAAAGCTGCACCATCATTCCTCAGAGAGACAGTTAAGCTTTTGAAATATTTCTAGCAGTTTTTGAATCATCTGTAAGAGTCCATGAATCTAGCAGCTAGTAATATCCATTTTCCCCTTCGAGAGGGTGACTTGTTTTAAATGCAGCAGTGATTCATTTTTATATTATTCCTTGGGCTAGTATGTCTCACAAAGATTTTGACCTTTATTTTGCAGGTTCCCCCAAATTGTCCTACTGTAAAAGTTACCAAGATATGTATATTTATTTGCCTTCATCACAGAATTCTGAGTGCTGATCTTAAAGCTGCAATGCCTCTGTAAGTGCCAGAATTCTAACTTGTTCTCGTGTCAGAACTCAGTTTAGGAACTGAACCATTGAATCATTTATTTTATTTGGTAGAAAACTATCATTTTGTCCAGCTAAATGAATATTAATCAACTAGAAACATTGAGAAATAGAAGGAGTTACAGCACAGAAGGAGGCCAGTCAGCCCAAAGTTTTTCTGCTGACTGAAAAAGAGCTATCCAGTCTAATCCCATTTTCCAACTCTTCATTTGTAGCCTTGTAGGTTATGGCACCAATAGTGCATATACAAGTGCTATTTAAAATGCAATAAGTGTTTCTACCTCTACCATCCTTTCAGGTAGTGAGTTCCAGACCCCCACCGCCCTTTGGTGAAAAAATAACTCCTCAACTCCACCCTAATTCTTCCACCAATTACTTTAAATCTATGTCCCCTGGTTATTGTCTAATATTCATTTATTTTGGCATTTGTAAAGGAATAAGGACCTTTCTTTCCACTCGGTGTAGGCCGCCCCCATAATTTTATGTACCTCTATTAAATCTCCCCTCAGCCTCCTCTGTTCCAAAAAAAACAAACCCAGCCAATCCAATCTTTCTTCATAGCTAAAGTTCTCCATTCCTGGCAACATCTTTGTAAATCTCTTCTGTACCCTCCCTAAGTGTGATCACATCCTTCCTGTAATGTGGCGAACTGAACTGTACACAGTACTCCAGCTGCGGTCTTACTAGTGTTTTATGCAGTTCTAGCATAACCTGCCTGCTCTTAAACTCTACGGCTCAATCAATAATAGAAAGTATCCCGTGTGCCTTCTTGACCATCTTAGCTACCTGCCCTGCTATCTGCAGTGATCTGTAGACATACACTCCAAGGTCTCTATGCCTTGTTGCACTTCTCAGAATCCTACCATTTATTGTATATTCCCTTGCTTTGTTTGTCCTCCCCAAATGCATTGCCTCACACTTCCCAGATTGAATTTCATTTGTCACTTGTTTTAAATGCAGCAGTGATTCATTTTTATATTATTCCTTGGGCTAGTATGTCTCACAAAGATGTTGACCTTTATTTTGCAGGTTCCCCCAAATTGTCCTACTGTAAAAGTTACCAAGATATGTATATTTATTTGCCTTCATCACAGAATTCTGAGTGCTGATCTTAAAGCTGCAATGCCTCTGTAAGTGCCAGAATTCTAACGTGTTCTCGTGTCAGAACTCAGTTTAGGAACTGAACCATTGAATCATTTATTTTATTTGGTAGAAAACTATCATTTTGTCCGGCTAAATGAATATTAATCAACTAGAAACATTGAGAAATAGAAGGAGTTACGGCACAGAAGGAGGCCAGTCAGCCCAATGTTTTTCTGCTGACTGAAAAATAGCTATCCACCTGACCAGTTCATTGATACCTTCCTGCCAGTCTACAGCTTTCTTTCTCACGATCAATCACATGGCCAATTTCTGTATCTTCTGTAAACTTATTAAGCATGCCCCCCTACATTTAAGTCTAAATCATTGATCTATATCACAAAAAGCAAGGAACCCAGTAATGAGCCCTGCAGAATCCCACTGTAAACAGCCTTCCAGGTAACAAAAACACCTGTTTACCCTTTGCTTCCTCTCACTAAGCCAATTTTGGATCTAACTTGCCACTTTCCCTTAGATCCCATAAGCTTTCAATTTATTGGTCAGACTGCCATGTGGGACCTTGTAGATTTCATCAAATGTGCTATTCTCATAGACCCTCCTTGTTACCTTCTTAAAATATTTAATCAAGTCAGTCAGGCATCTCTTCCCTTAACAAATCCCTGCTGACTATCCTTGATTAATCTGTGCCTCTCTAAATAACAATTTATACAGTCTCTTAGAATTTTTTTCAATAATTTGCCCATCACCAAGGTTAGGCTGACTGTACTGTAATTACTTGGGCTATGTCTTCCTTCCTTTTTTAACAATGGTACAATATTAGCAGCCCTGCAGTCCTCCAGCACCATGCCTGTAGCCAGAGAGAATTGGAAAATGATGGTCAGAGTCTTCACTATTTCTTCCCTTAATTCCCTTAAAATCCTGAAATACATTTCATTCGGGCCTGGTGATATATCTACTTTTACGGATGCTAAGCACCTTAATATTTCCTCCCTCAAAATGTTTATCCCATTCAATATTCCACTGCCTTAGCTACAATGTCTGCTTCATTCCTCCCTTTTGTGAAAAACAGATGTAAAGTACTCATTAAGAATCATGCCGACATCTTATGCCTCCACACACAAGTTACCTATTTGGTCTCTAATTGGTTCTATTCTTTTCTTTGTTATCCTTTTGCTCTTTATGCATTTATAAAATATCTTTGGCTTTTCCTTTATTTTACTTGCCAAGATTTTTTATGCTCTCTCTCTGCTTTCTTAATTTCCTTTTTAATTTCACCCCTGCATTTTTTATACTCCTCTAGGCTTTCTGAAGTATTAAGAGCTTGGCATCTAACATAAACTTTCTTTTTTTGCCATATCCTACTCTGTATGCTTGTTGACATCCAGGGAGGTTGAGATTTGTGAATCCCACCTATTTTCTTTGTGGGTACATATTTGTTTTGAACTCTCTTTAGCTTCTCCTGAAATGCCTCCCACTTCTCTGATGCTGATTTATCTTCCAGTAGCTGTTTCCAGTCCAGTTTTGCCAAATTACATATCAGCAAAGTAAAATTCGCCTGTCCCCAATTTAAGGGCTGAATTTTATGGGAATGTTGGGGACGGGAATGGAGACATGGAGGGACATAAAATCGGGATGGGACACATTGGACAGGAAGTCCAACCTCATGATTTCCCCTCCCGATTTTACTGATGGCGGCAAACGTGGAGGGCGGAGTTCCAAAGGTGATGCAGCGGGCAGGTAATTAAGATGGTTAAGAGGCCAAATGAAAGCAATTTTATACTCAGGATTTAATTTTATAAACAGCGCATGGGTTTCACAGGGCTTCAGAGGCTCATCGCCTTCAAGGAGGCAATATGGAGGTGGGAAAGCATGGCTGCACGGGAAGGCCATTGGAAGGGTGACCATCGACTGTCTGGCAGGATGGCGAAGAGAGAGCATCATGCATTGCATGAGGAATGAGGGGAAAAGTGTCTGAGCCATGGGGTGGGGGGGTGCCATTGCAAAGGGGGCAACAGGCAAGTGCTACCTCGGCAGAGCTCACAAGTGAGGGCGGGGGGGTGGGGTTTGCGCTTGCAATGAAGGACTAGCATGGGCCTTATTCATCCAGGCTTCAGGGACTCTGTTGAAAAGGAAGTGCAGAAGAGTGGGAGGGAGGGCCATGCACTGGCAGCAGCCTTCAGATGGTGGAGAAGGGCACAGAGGAGAAAGAGAGGAGGCTCCTCAACACAGAAGGAGGTACTCTTCAGTGAGGGTCTACATGTTGAGGCTCAACTACCTGCAGATGTCCGAGAGGCAGTGCTAATGAAGACTCTGCCTCTCCAGGGAGGCTGGCTGTCATTGACCTATGTATTATGATGCAGGAGCAGCTATGCCCCAGAGGACTTAATGGAAATCAAAATGCCAGTGGCACTGAAGGTCACCATGGCACTGAATTTCTATGCCACTGGATCATTCTAGGAATTCAAGGTGATGTGTGGCATCTCACAGTCAGAAGCCCATTGGTGCATCACGGAGGTCATTACTGCCCTTTTCAGGAGGGTTGGTGACTATGTGCGCTTCCACATGGATCCCAATTCTCAAGCTGAGAGGGCCATTGGGTTTGTGGCCATCGCTGGATTCCCACCGGTGCGGGGGGTCATCGACTGTATGCATGTGGCCATCAAGGCTCCTGCACAGCAGCAAGTGGCCTTCATTAACAGGAAGGGCTTCCACTCCCTCAATGTACAACTGGATAAATGGATTCTCCAAGTCTGTGCATGCTTCCGGGAAGTTGTCATGCTGTCATTTTGAGGCGGTTCCAGGTGCCAGAACTTTTCTGGCCTCCCTCCTGCCTTCAGGGGTAGATCCTTGGAGACAAGGGCTACCCACTGAGGACATGGCGACTGATTCCTCTGAGGGACCAGCACATAGATGCAGAGGAGAGATACAACACCTGCCATGGGACAGCACGAGCAACCATGGAAAAGGCCTTTGGTTTGCTCAAGATTAGACTCAGGTGCCTAGATTTGCCCAGTAGAGCCCTTCAGTATGCCCGGTAAGGATCTCACATATCGTAGTCTGCTGCGTACTGTACAACCTGGCACTGCAGAGGGGCGGAGCTGATGTGTAACAAGGAAAGCGAGGAGTGGACTGCCTCCTTGAATGATCAAGATGCGGAATGGCAAGCTGGGCAAGCCACGTGAGATGAAGCACCCCAGGGGCAACAGGACAATGGCCATGGGATACATGCAAGGGAAGCCTTATATGTTTGCGTTTCCTTTGATCCTTACTGTCAGTTGTAGCTTGACCAATAAAGACTTACATATGCAGCCATATTGTTGCCTTCCTTCCTTCCTTCAGATGAGGTTATGCATGTCTGCACAAATGTTCTATAAACACTGAGTACTCTGTTGGATGTGGCTCTCTATTGGAGCCGCCAATCTCTCAATGGAGAACACCACTTGTGCACCAGTTAGAGACATCAGTTAGCTCATGGCCTGAATGGACTCCTCCATTGTCTGCGCTTGGGCACACATTGCCTCTGGCATGTTTGCCAGATGTTGCCGGACCTCACGCTGAAGATGCAGCATTTGCAGCATTTCCCGTGCTGCTGCCAATACCAGAGACACATCATGTGCCTGGGGCTCAGCATTGACTCGGTCTCCCATAGTCTTCCGACTGTCAGTGGCCTGGCCTGTCACAGCCTCCGTCAGCTGCCCGTGTGCATGTATGATTTGCTCACTAGGTTGTGTGCCTGTATCTAAACTTGAGCGCAAACCCAAAGAGGTGCAAGTATCTGTGCTGGTGGAGGGTGCAGGATTATGAGGTGCTGATGGCCCTCTGACGCTCCTTCCTCCCCCTCAGATGTGGCAGTCTCGCAGGCTGTCAGTGTAAGCACCACTTGACCTGCATGGGAGAACAGAGAGAGGTAAGGGTCAAGGGCCTCCCCTCCATCATAGCACACACCCCTACAATGGAAATGCCTTGAGGCACTGGATGCCTCATGAGCAGCATGGCTCCATCACTGCAGATGCAGTACTGTGCCCCAAGGCGACCTTACTCTCTGTCTTGGGAAGGTACCTTGCCTCTCTGTCTGCTATGCTCCAGCCATCCTGAGGCCCAGCCAGCTCCATGGTCTCCTCCTCCAACAGTGTTAGTTCTTTCTTTATTCTTTCATGGGATGTGAGTGTCGCTGGTAAGGCCAGCATTTGTTGCCCATCCCTGATTGCCCTCAAGAAGGTTATGGTAAGTCACATTCTTGAACTGCTGCAGTTCTCCCACAATGGGTACTCCCACAATGTTGTTCAGAAGGGAGAATGGGCAGCCAACCGCCAGTCTTGGCCTGCTGTCTCCAATTATGTGCTATCTTCTCCTGCAGATAGAGGGAAGAACCTGTTGGTCACCAAATGGGAACATTCCCAAGACATAGGCTGGTGGCAGTCCAGCTGCCATTTCTGAGGGCACATAGATGCTTCCTGCATATGGCCCATTTCCAGAGACTTCGGGAGCTTCTGCTACGACAAGGAGCCTCTTTTCAGGGCCACTTCTCCATGCCGCAGTTAGTTAGCATGCAACCCCTGACAATTTGCCCACATCTGAGAGGTTAATTCCTTTCCTCCCAATGCACCTCCTGCTTTGCCAGATGCAATGCCCAAGAAGATGGTCATTAAAAGGTACTCACTTTCGCAGCCCAGATGAGGTCATTGAGCTGTGTGCAGCATTGGATCCATGTCCATGTCGTGACCCTATGGCTGCTGACCTCCTCTGCTATCTGGAGCATGGCCCATTTGGTTTTGACTCCCAGGTCTCCTCCTTCCGTCCTCGGCAACAGAATGTGCCTCCTCTCCCTTGCAGCCTGCAGAAGCACCTGCTGGGAGGCATCAGGGAAACGTGGGGCTGCCCAGGGTCTCCTCTCAGCCATTTCTATGCTGACACTATCAACTCCTCCTCTCCAGGCCTATAGAATTCAGAGTTCATTGCAGGGGTGGCAGCCCTTTAAAAATGGCACCAGCACCTGCCGAGGCATCAGCTGACGTCACACTCCCTGCCTCAGGGCCCGACTCCGACTTTGCAATTAGTCGAGTATCATGCCTCATTGAGCTTAATTGGCCAGCGGCCGCTGGATTGTGTTCGGCCGACTGCTTCTGCTCCCAATGTACCTCTTACCTGTTTCTGGTCCCGACGGCGGCACCAGCGTCTTCCCAATTAAGTTCAGCCCTAAAACTTTGACTCTTGATCCTTTTCCATAACTACTCTATCGTTAACTGAATTACGATCACGATCACTAAAATGCTCTCCCAGCAATACCCCTTCTACCTGCCCAGATTCATTCCCTGAAACTAAGTATGGAATTGCCCCTTCTCTTTCTGGGCTTGCTACATACTGGTTAAAAAAGTTGCCCTGAATACATTTTAAATACTTTCAGACTATTTGTCATCCTTTGTAGCAGTGTGTTTAAGTATCATGATACAGAGTTTTCAAGACGAGGGAGGTGTTCAGAACAAATAATATGTTTAACAACAGCCGCAAGATCACAAACCCATTTAAAGGTATGAAGCTGTGTTTATTTTTCAGACTGGCATGCATCAAAATAGTTCCATTTTTAAACAAGAACATACTGTTGTCTCTGCTGCAAAACTTGGCAAATCTGATATGGAGAATAAATACAGAAGTGGCTTCACATAGCACATTAAAATACAGAGTCCACCATGCTACTTTTCAAGGAAAAAGTCCCTAAGGCAACTTGACCACTGAGTTAGGTATAAGAAATTTAGTGGCAATCTGCCACAATGACTGCACTCAGAGCAGACACTTAGTGCCTTGATGATTGCAATTGATGCACAATCTGTAATCTATCTATAATAGTAACAGATATCCGACAGCATTGCTTATGGTGAGTTGAATGATTAATGAGAACAGGGAAATTACATGAAGTCATATAAACATGGTCAACAACATCAGCGTTGCGGGTGGTCCTGGAAATTGGGAGGACTGATCTTCGGCCCGAGAGTCCGGCAGCACTTGAATGGAGTTTCAGGATTTTACAATATTTGTGGGAGGAGGAGAAGAAACACTGAGATTTTTGGGAATATTTGGAAAGGATATTCTAGGAACACTGGAGCAGGTACAAGGATTTGAGATCATTGTCAGAGGGATTTTAGGATCCGGGGTCATTGGTCTGAGAGGATGGGGTGGCTCTTTGTGGAACTACTGGGAATTTGGTCCAGAGGACTGAAAACACTGACACAGCATTCCAAGATCTGGGAGCAAGGCAAAAGTCTTGGTGAGGATCCTGGAATACAACAGGATTGAAGTAATGGAGCACAACATCTATCTATCAGTTTTGAGGGATGTCAGGAGTACCAGTATTGGTGGGGATATCAGGGTTCAACAGTTGTCTGGGAGGGCGGCGCAGAAAAATAAGAGCGTAAGAGCCTAGGAATAGGGAGTCATCTGACCCCTTGAGCCTTTCCACCATTCAATTAGATCATAGTTGATCTATACCCCAACTTCATTTACCTGTGTTTGCCTGAAATCCTTAGATTCTCTTAACTAATAGCAGTCATCCCAAACTGCCATTGGCTCCCTCAAAAAAATCAGGAAACCACCATCGTGCTTTTCTCGATCAACCTCTTCCCAAACCCATCAGCAGTCCCTTTTGCAACTCCAGGTACCCATTGTCAAATGGGACCTGTCTTTATATCCATGCCTTACAGAATTTAAATTATAACTATAAATTCCTGCTTCTTAAAGTTATTGGATCAGATAATCATGGAGTGGAGTGTGCAATTTTACAGTGTGCATTCCCAAGCTAAATTGAAAGGCTGCGGCCGTGGCTCTGTCCTCTGACCGGAAAGCCAGGGGTAATCCCACCTCGGCCATTTTCAGAAGCCCATACGAAATTCAATATCAATCAGCCAGTCAACTGCCTGGCATCAGAGACTCTGCCTCCAAGTGCTACTGGGCAATCAGAGGATGCGCAGCTCTTCAACTCCAGCCACGTCACTGGGTGTGGTGGCCACTGCTAGTACTGCAGGAGGCTCGACACAGCAGCCATGGAAGAGGCCCTGGAATTAAGGTAAATGGGGGTCAGGCTCGTCGGGGCCACTCAGGCAGGTACCGGCGCAGGGGGTGCAATTAGTGAGGGGAGGAGGGGTAGCCCTTGCCACCAAGGGGTGGGGGGATCCTCTATGGGCCACTGTATTGCCAATGAGGAGGGCCCCTGCACCCCCACCCCACAGCTCAAGCCCAAACAGGGAGGCTGCCAGCTTTTACTGAGTGGCCTCCCCATATAGCGGAAGGCCCCCTCTGCCACTGGTACAATACCAGCGGCAGTGGGAAGAGGCCCTTAATTGACCCCTTAAGGGCCTCAATTGGCCACTGGATGAGAAGGCCATCCTTGACTTTCCCTGCCACTGGTAAAATTCCATGATATCAGTAAGGCAATGGGCACTCCACCCTCCTCGCTTTCCCTTGGCATTTTATGTCCCCCCCTGCCTCCCAGCCTGTCCCTGGAGGGTCGGTATATTCCAGCTTCCAGTGTGCAGTGTGTAAAATTCAGGTAATATTGGTGAGTTTGCTGACCTATAGAGCTGAATACAAATTGACAGCATGGCTCTTGGCAGTGGCACTGGAAGCAATTGCTGTTGTTGCATGAGTGAATTACGCCCAGCTGACCAACCACGATCACGTGGCAGCCAATAAATTAAGGAAGGGGAGGTATGTGGCCAGTGGAATCAAGGGCCTGAGGCAGGGAAGGGGATGCCGATGACACTGACATCTCATGCAATGGTAGGCGCTGGTTCCATATTTAAAGGCCACCAGCCCTGCATTCACTTCTGCCTGGATGGGAAATAAAAACTTTGTGAGTGCCCCCTGTTCCCCCTGGAACTTGTTTGCTGCCTTCACAGCCCCTGGGCCTTGTCTGCTGCCTGTACTGCCTACCAGGCAAGCCTGCACTAGCCAATGCTGAAGGAAAACCCCGGGTAGCAATGCCTCTTTGTAGGTTCGCCTCCAGGCTACAAGGGAAAGATGGGAGATCCTCTTGCCTAGGGACAGGAGCATGAGACCTGCCCGCCTGATCAAACATGTCTGGACGGAGATTGCAGAGCAGGTCAGTAGCTGTGCGGTCACCTTGCAGGACATGGATCCAGTGCAGGAAGTGGGGCAATGACCTGATCCGTGCTGCTAAGGTAAGAATTCCAAACACCTTTGACCCTTTGGGGATTATATATGACTCAGCGAGAGGGAGCAGTTGTTTTTAAGGGAGTGGCCACCCTGGCATTTGATCAAGTGCCACACAACAGACTTGTGAGCAAAGTTATAGCTCATGGAATAAAAGGGACTGTAGCAACATGGACTCGGAATTGGCTGAGTGACAAGAAACAGAGTAGTGGTTCATGGATGTTTTTCAGGCTGGAAAGGTTTGTAGCGGAGCTCCATGGGGGTCAGTGGTGGGACCCTTACTCTTCCTGATATATATTAAGAGGGGCAAGAATGGCAGCTCAACATTCCTGGATATAGAGTTTTCAGGAAAGATAGAGAGGGAGACAAAAAAGGAGGGTATGTAGCATTATTAGTTAAGGAATCAATAACAGCCATGAGGAGGGATGATATGCTAAATGAATCATCAAACAAGGCCATATGGGTGGAGATCAGAAATACAAAAAGGGCAAGCACACTACCAGGAGTGTACTGTAGACCCCCAAATAGTGAGAGGGAGATAGAAGAACAAATATGTAGACAAATTTCTGAGTGAAAAAACTACAGGGCAATAATAGTTGGGGTTTTCAACTACCCCAATATCAACTGGGATACAAACAGTGTGAAGGGCACAGAGGGCACAAAATTCTTGAACTGCGTTCAAAAGAACTTTTTTAGCCAGCACATAACAAGCCCAGCGAGAGGGGGCACAATTCTAGATTTAGTCTTCAGTAATGAAGCTGGGCAAGTGGATGAAGTAGCAGTGGGTGATCATAATACAGTTAGTTTTAACATAATCATGAAAAAGGGCAAAGATAAAACAGGAGTAAAGGTTCTAAATTGGGGGAAGGCAAATTTTATGAAACTGAGAGGTGACCTGGCAAAAGTGGACTGGATACAGCTACATGAAGGAAAATTAATGGCAAACCAGTGGGAGGCATTCAAAAGCGAGATACTACAGCCACAGTGTAAACATGTCCCCACAAAGATAAAGGGTGCTATGGCAAAATCTAGAGCCCCCTGGTAATCCAGAAAATTACAGGCTAAGATAAAGCAGAGAAAGAACGCTTATGACGATTTCAAAACTCTTAATAATTGAGAAAGCCGAGAGAAGTATAGAAAGTGCAGGGGTGAAATAAAAAAAGGAAATTAGAAAAGCAAAGGGAGGACATGAACAATTATTGGCACAAGGAAAACCTTGATAGTTTATCAGTACAATAAGAACAAGAGGATAACTAAGGAAAGGGTAGGGCCTTAAAGTTAAAGTAGTTAAAGAGGTGGAGTGTGAAATATTAGATACAATAAGCATAATGAGGGAAGAAGTACTAGAGGGTCTGGCATACTTGAAAGTGGATAAATCTCCAGGACCGGATGGATTGCATCCCAGGTTGTTAAAGGAAGCCAGGGAGGAAATAACAGATGTACTGAGGATCATCTTCAAATCCTCACTAGATACAGGAGAGGTACCAGAGGATTGGAGGTCTGCGAACGTTGTACCATTGGTTAAAAAGGGTGCGAAGGATAGGCCAAATAATTATAGGCCAGTCAGTCTGAACTCAGAGGTGAGCAAATTATTACAATCAATTCTGAGAGATAGGATAAACTATCACATAGAAAAGCATAGATTAATCAGGGATTGTCAGCATGGATTTGTTAGGGGAAGGTCATGTCTTACTAACTTAAATGAGTTTTTGAGGAAGTAATAATGAGGATTGATGAGAGTAGTGCAGTGGATGTGGTCTACATGGATTTTAGTAAGGCATTTGACAAGGTCCTACGTGGCAGACTGGTCAGTAAAATGAAAGCCCATGGGATACAGAGGAATGTGACAGGTTGGATCCAAAATTGGCTCAGGGACAGGAAACAAAGGGTAGTAGTCGACAGATGTTTTTGCGAATGGAAAGCTGTTTCCAGTGGCGTTCCACAGGGCTCAGTGTTGGGTTCCTTGCTGTTTGTGATATATATTAATGATTTGGATTTAAATGTGGGAGGCATGATTGGGAAATTTGCAGATGACACAAAAATTGACCCTGTAGTTGATCGTGAAGAGGATAGCTGTAGACTCAAGAATGATATCAATGGTTTGGTTGAGTGGGCGTAAAAGTGGCAAATGGAATTCAATCCAAAGAAGTGTGAGGTAATGCATTTGGAGAGGGCAAATAAAGCAAGAGAATACACAATAAACAGGAGGATATCGAGAGGGGTAGAAGAAGTGAGAGACCTTGGAGTGCATGTCCACAGGTCCCTGAAAGTGGCAGGACAGGCAGATAGAGTGGTGAGGAAGGCATATGGAATGCTTTCCTTTATTGGCCGATGTATAGAATACAAAAGCAGGGACGTAATGCTGGAACTGTATAAAACGCTGGTTAGGCCACGGCTGAAGTATTGCGTACAGTTCTGATCACCAAATTACAGGAAGGACATAATTGCTCTGGAGAAAGTACAGAGGAAATTTACAAGAATGTTGCCATGGCTTTAAATTTGCAGCTATGGAGAAAGATTGGATGGGCTAGGGTTGTTTTCCCTAGAACAGAGGAGGCTGAGGGTGACTTAATTGAGGTGTACAAAATTATGAGGGGCCTGTTTCCTCTAGCAAAGAGGTCAATTACCAGGGGGCACAGATTTAAGGTGATTGGTAGAAGGATTAGAGGGGACATGAGGAAAAACCTTTTCACCCAGAGGGTGGTGGGTGTCTGGAATTCTCTGCCAGGAATAGTGGTGGAGGCAGAAACCCTCAATTCTTTTAAAAGGTACCTGGACATGGACCTGAAGTGCTGTAATGGGCAAGGCTATGGACCATGTGCTGGAAGTTGGGATTAGATAGAGGCTAGTTTGTCCGGCAGGCGTGGACATGACGGCTAAATGGCCTCCTTCTGTGCTGTAATTTTTCTCTGGTTCTATGGTTCTAATGTCCTAGACCTTGATGTACAGGGCACAATTTCAAAATTTGCAGATGATACAAACTTGGAACAATTGTGAACAATGAGGAGGATAGTGTAGAACTTCAAAAGGATGTAGACAAGTTGTTAGAATGGGTTGACATTTGGCAGATGAAGTGCAATGAGGAGAAATGTGAAGTGATTCATTTTGGTAGGAAGAACATGGAGACACAATGGGCTGTATTTTACGATGGGCGTGGGGGACCTGTCCACTGGCCGAAAAGTCGGTGGCCATCCCACCTCCACCAGGTCTGGGGATCCAGACCGGATTTTACGGTCTCCAGGCCCTTAATTGGTCTTGGGCGGGACTTCCACCTCATTTAGGCAGCAAGTCCTGCCTAATGGAGCTGCCAGCCAATCAGCAGGCCAGCAGCTCTTAGTCCCAGCGGCATCTTTTACCTCCCTTGTGTGTATCTCATGGTGCCTTTCCTGCTGTCCCCAGGGCTCTCATCTGGCACTGCCTGGACAGCATCCTCCTCCACATCCTCATAATTGGAGGAGGCATCTCGCTCCATGATATCCTCACTAGTCAACACCTCCCCCTCTGTAGCACCAGGTGGCGCAATGTGCAGCAAACCACCACGATATGCGAGACCCTCGCTGGGGCATACTGAAGGGCTCCACCGGATTGATCTGGGCACCTGAATTTCATCTTGGGTGGACCAATGGCCTGCTCAATGGTCGTTCGGGTTGACCTGTGGCAGGTGTTGTATCTCTCCTCTGCATCCGTCTGTGGATGTCTCACAGACGTCAGTAGCCATGTTCTCAGTGAGTAGCCCTTGTCTCCAAGGATCCAACCCTGAAGGCGCAGAGGGGCGTGGAAAAGGTCTGGCACCTGGGACTGCCTTAGTATGTAAGTGTTGTGGCTGCTTCCCAGGAATTGTGCACACACCTGTAAGATCCATTTGCGGTGGTCACAGGCCAGTTGCATATTGAGCGAGTGGTTAATAAAGACAACAGGCTGGTCAGTGGGAGCTTGACTGACACATGCATTCAGCTGATGACCCCCTGTACCTGGGGGAATCCAATGATGGCCCTGAATCCTATGGCCCTCTCAGCTTGACTGTTTAGATCAGTGATGAAGCACACATAGTCACTGGCTGCCCTGAAAAGGGCATTGGTGACCTCTTACTGCAGCAATGCACGGCAGATTGGGAAATTCCATACATATCTCCAGTGGATCTCTGGAATGATTCGATGGTGTTGAAGGTTAGTGCGATGGTGACCTTCAGCGCCACTGGCATCGGATTCCCATCTGGTCTCATGGGGCTCAGCTCATCCTGCATCATGATGTTGTGAGACGATCTTAAGAGTGGACCACATTAACAGCTGTAAGTGAAGGTCAACCGACAAAATTATGTTGCATCACATGACTAGGGAGTTGTGGGCATAGCCAGACAGAGTAAGATGTATTTAGATGTGCTCATGAAGTATATATATATACATATGTATATATACATATATATATCTGTGTATGCGTGCGTGTGTGCTAGTTAAGTTATAATGCTTTACCTATCTTGTCTGAAATCATTTTAACTCAAAAGAAATTTATCTTTGTTTTAAAAATTGCTGGAAAACACCACTAGAAGTAATTTCTTGCGTCCGACCTGCCTGATTTTTACAAATATGTTGCAAGCAGAAGTGAAAAGCTCAGCAACATTATCAGACTTCAAAGTGAGTAAATGAGTACCTTGTTTTGTCTTTTGGGCAGCAAATCCACCCCCAGGACTGCACCATTTGAACCCTTTGTCTTTCCTTCCTACAGATTCACAGCAGTTGGAGATGAGGGGAGAGAATATCAAGGAAATGATAGTACAGGAGGACAAAGAAGAGGAGAACCTTGAGGAGGATGAAGTGGCAGGGTACACCTGGCGAAATCAGGAGAGAGGGCATGGGCCTTTCCTTCCCCACACTGCACCATGAGGGTGTTAACGTGGGGATCAAAGGAGTTCTGCACATTGTTCCCTGCTCCTAATCTGCGAGCACAGCCTCATCGCTGAATCCTAACCTCTCCCACTCAGCAGCAGTCACCCTCAGCCCCCAGATCATACAGATCCACACAGCACAATAGCCCCTGGGACCTGGTTAACTCAGCAGTTGAGTCTTACAAATCAGGGGACCAGGGAGATTCAGGAGAGGAGGAAAGCATGCCCCAGCCCCCACTGAGGCAGTGGCCGAGGACTGAAGAGGCATGGAATCAAGACTTCAGGAGGTCCGCATCTGTGAAGATACAGGCAGCATCATCTCTAAAACTTGCAAACTCTGGAGTCCACTGAACAGAATTTGCACCTGCTCGTTGCTGTTGTTTAGGGGAATTAAGTCACGAGAAGGACACATTTCAATAGTAGGTTCTCTAGCACTTTTGTGATCAGGCAGAACCCTTAACAGCCGCCCTGCAGCTGATACCCATGCCCCCACCACTCCCCTAGCCAATCCTGCCTACTGCAACAATACGTCTGGTGCAAGAGGGACATGCTTCTGACTCTCCAGATGGCAGCATTTCCTAGTCAGATTCAGCACAGGGCAATGTGGCTGATAAGGTCATCTCAGCTTTGTGGGGAGCGCAGCGATTCGAGGGAGTTGGGTGTCTGTAGAATCATTCTCCTCTGGTTCCATTTCACACTCGGGGTTTCTTAATTTTTAATTGTTCAACTCTCCACCACTGTAAGTAGCTTATGATGTTCTTAGTTTATTTAAAAGCAGTCATGCACTCCCATTCATTAGAGGAGAATTCTCTCTTACTGTTAAGCAAATATATTTTAAAGGGTTGTCACATGAAACTCTTTGCATAGTTGCAATTCTTTGCACAGTTTGAAACTTAACTACATTGCCAATGTGTCACAGATGCTGGCCGTTCAGTCCACAGCCAGTTGCTTATGGCAGCTTGTTTGACAATAATGAAAAAAATGCTGTACTGTGTGTCTGAACTTTATCAGTTCACCTGCGCAGCAACACTGCTTCATGTAGAAGGTTATGGACCTCGCCATCTGTATCTTCCGATCTGAAAACCGTTCAACATTCTGTCTTAGCTTCTCATTGAATGAAAGTTTTTTCAGATATTGTTACTAATTATGAAAGTAGAGTACAGCTGGTTTCTCAGCACTTTTTTTTCATCAATGTTGTTTGCTGACTTTAAATTGAATTGCACTTTGTCACTGAATTTGTCCATTGTTTGCTATATTACCTTGCCTGACATTCTTTGTGTTCACAGACTTCCACATGCCACTTGATTCGGTGGGATTAATTTGGTGTGGTGTGGCGATATGGAGATATTAGGTTTGGGAGTTATCACTGGCCAAAGACCTGCACCACTAGCTAGTTTCAGGCTGCCCTAGCATGAGGACTATAAGTCACATTGATACTAGGTGGCCAAGCATCCACTCACAGCCATTATTTTTCAGTCTAAGCTGCTGTGACGAGAAACCTTGTGTAAATCCAGGAAATTTGAAGTTGCCATTGATTTAATTGTGATGGAATTATGATAATCAACTTCTGATGTTTTCAGCGAGGGTTTTGGCGGAGCGATGTAAAAGTTCCAAGAAATTAGAGTGACAACACACTTTCACCATAATTTCCTCTGTCTTTTACAGTGCAAGGCAATCCCAATGTTGTAGATTTGCTATTCAAATGATGCATGTTACCTGGGCCAATAGCAGAATGGGAGTAATTTTGATTTTGGACATTACTGTGAAGCAGCCGATATTGGATCAGCCACTCATTGTACATCTTTCCTAAAGTCAATATCTGCCAGCTTACACTACTGGCCAAAGCCCAAAGGATCCCCAAAAGCCATTAATTCTGAGTCTGAATGTAGTTTTAGGTTCTGGACAGCAGATGTCAGCATGGAGCAGCTTAAGGTTCTCAACCTCCAGCTGCTTCAGCCACAGTAATGTCTGTAACAGAAAGTAAAGGCATGTTAAAATGATAATGTGCCTCTAAGACTTTTAATTGCCATGTGGTCAAAACTCTGACAACTGTTCCCTCCACTGCATCAGTTGTAAGTCTCACAACCCAATGCCTACTTCCCTGCTCCCCACACCCATCAACCCCCCCGCACCCCCCCCACCACCACCACCCAGGTTGATTGTGAATCAAGTTCCAACAACAATCCCAGCGATCCCAACCTCCCTCCCATGCAGAACATTGGGCCATCACCCCATCCACACCAACCCTACCACCATTGCTGCTTGGGTCCCCAGTAGCTGTAACTCTTACCCCCTCCCCAAAGCATGTTTGGGCCTCCGCAATCCCGCTCCCTCTCATTCCATAGTCCCTTCCATGCCTGCCCCCCACCCCATTCACCTTCTCCAGCCTCTTCTTCTTCTCCTACCCTTTCTCTGTCTCCTCATGTTGCACTGTCCTTTCGTCTCCTGTTTCATCATCTGGCTCTCCCCTACCTCACCTTAGTCCATTTGAGACCAAGAGAACTTCCAAGTTGTGTTCCCCATCAGCTGGTTCTTCTATATAACATAATTTCAAGTGCTATTATAGTTTTTGACAACTGTATATAGTTTGAGTGCTGTTTATGCTTTAAAGTAAGTAAACTAAGAGAACTAGATAAAGCTGGGAAAGGCATCAGGGAATTCCTGATCACTTGGCCTGGGCAAAAATCAATGCAAACTAGTGGAAACTCTAGGTCACTGCCACTACCAAGAACTATAACCCCAATACAGCCACAACATGAAACTCCAGTCCCAATAACTGTAGACCCAAAGGTTGCTTCCTGCAATTTCTTTCACCTACACCTGCAGATCACCACCATCCCCTTCCATTATTCCCAGGCAGCAGGAACTCACCAAAATCAGTACAACTTTGAATAATGGTACAGACTTTCCACAATTTGTCATTTCTATGTTAAATTGTTTTGGGAGTGTTGTTTTGGATTTTTTTTTTCAGATACAAAGAATCAAAGAAGTACAATTGCTTTAATCATTTAGAATACATACACATGGCAATATATCAAACCGCAAAGTTTACTGGTCACACATTTCTTTAAAAATCCATTCAATATCATAACATACATTGTTTTTCCTGTTGAAGTGAACTCAACAATTCTTTAAAGTTTATGTTTTACACTGTTTTGGTGCTTTTATGACAAAACAATTTTCAGGAATGACAACTGCTTTTATAACATCTTCCCTGCATATTTACTTCACAGTATTTTTCCATCAATGGAGAAGCAGCGAGAGCTGAGCGCGTATAAGGAACTAACCTATCCAGTCTATAGGTTCTGACCGCATGTTTGGAGAGAAAAATCGAGGTATGACATCACAGGGAAGCAGGTAGGTGACTGGCTGGGAGTACTGATGCTTAGGGACAGAGTCTAAAGAACTAGCAACAGATGCATGAGAACACCACCACCTGCAAGTTCCCATCCAAACCACACACCATCCTGACTTGGAACTATATTGCCGTTCCTTCACTGTCGCTGGGTTAAAATCCTGGAATTCTCTTCCTAACAGCACTGTGGGTGTGCCCCACATGGACTGCAGCGGTTCAAGAAGGCATCTCACCACGACCTTCTCATGGGCAATTAGGGATGGACAATAAATGCTGGCCTGGTCAGCGATGCCCATCCCCATAAATGAATTTTTAAAAAGTATTAGTGGGGTTTATCACTATTAGTAAGGTGTATTAGCATTGCTAAGGTTTATTAACAGCAGGAAGATTCATTTGTATTGGTAAAGATTTATTCACTGCAGTAAGGTTAATTAGGAGTCACAAGGTTATTCACAAGTCGCGAGAGGAATGGCAGGGCTGCTCCAACCTCTAGAGTGCACATCCTGTGCTGAACTCCAGGACACTTCCTGTGTGCTGGATAACCATTTGTGCAGGAAGTGTTGTCAATTTCAGTATTTGCACTGCGGTGCATCCATGAGGTTCAGAGCTTCATGGACAGCACCTTTATAGATGTGGTCACCCCACAGCTTAAGATGATGCAGAGACAGAGTATGCAGACAGTCAAGTCGAATCAGGCAGGTAGTGCAGGAGTTCCCTGAGTGCATCGCACTCTCCAACCAGTATTCAGTTCTGGATACTGATGAGAGTAATGGTCCATTTGGGGAGTGCAGCAAGAGCCAAGTCCATGGCACCACAGTTGGCTCAGCTGTGCAGAGGGGTACAAGGAAGACTTGAAGAACAATAGTGATAGGTGATTCGATAGTTAGGGGAATTGACAGGTGGTTTTGTGGCCGCAAATGTGAATCCAGGACGGTGTGTTGCCTCCCTGGTGCCAGGGTCAAGAATATCACTGAATAGCTGCAGAGCACCCTGAGGGGAGAGGGTGAACAACCAGCAGTTGTGGTATACATTGATACAAATGACATAGGGAGAAAGAGGGATGTGGTTCTGCAGTCAGAATTTAGGGAGCTAGGTCTGAAATTAGCAAGCAGGGCCTAAAAACTAGTCATCTCCAGATTACTCCCAGTACCACGTGCAAGTGAGTATAAAAATAGAAGGATAAAGCAGATAAATACAATGCTGGAAATATAGCGCAGCAGGGAGGGCTTTAAATTCTTGTGACATTGGGACCAACTCTGGGGAGATGGGACCTATACAGGCTGGAGGGGTTGCACTAAATAGAGCTGGGATTGAGTTCCTTGTGGGGTGATTTGCCAGCGCTATTGGGGGGGGTGGGGGGTTAAACTAAATTGGCAGGGGTATGGGAACCAGGAGGAAATATCAGAGAAGAATACCAAAGATACAGAATACTGGGACAGATAGATAGTGTTGGGAATAGTAAGTTATTAGGCGGGGTCAGAGTAAGGGAGAATGTAATAAATTCTAAATTAATGTGCATGTACTGAGTGTTGTTAATAAGATTGGTGAGTTACAGGCGTAGATTGACGTGGAAATATGATGTTGGGGCTATAACAGAGATCTGGCTCAAAGAGGAGCAGGATTGGGTGTTAAATATTCCTGGATACAAGGCATTCAAGAAAGATAGGAATGGAAGAAAAGGGGGAGGAGTAGCGGTATTGATTAAGGAGAGCATTGCAATGCTGGAGAGAGAGGATATCCCTGAGGGGTCAAGGACAGAATCTATTTGGTGAGAGCTAAGGAACAAATAAGATGCAATTACATTGCTAGGTGTAGTCTCTCGGCCAACAACTAGTGGAAATGTTGTAGAGGAACAAATTTGCAAGGAAATTACAGAGAGGTGTAAGAATTATAGTGGTTATAATTGGGGACTTTAATTATCTGAATATAGAGTGGGATAGTAGTCGTGTAAAGGGCAGAGAAGGGCAAGAGTTCCTAGAGTATGTTCAGGAAAATTTTCTACAGCGGTATGTTCCCAGTGCAACAAGAGGGGAGGCACTGCTGGACCTGGTTTTTGGGAATGAGGTGGACCAAGTGGATCAAATATCAGTAGGAGAACATTTAGGGGACAGTGTTCATTGTATCATAAGTTTTAAGTTGGCTGTGGGAAAGGACAAAGAACAATGTAGGGTAAGAATAATTAACTGGAGGAAGGCCAAATTTAATGGGGTAAGAATGGGTCTGGACTGAATCAATTGGAATCAAAGGTTGGCAGGAAAAATGATAGCTGAACAATGGGCTACCTTCAAAGAAGGGATAGTTCTGTTTCAGTCAAGGTATATTCCCTTGAAGGGGAAAGGTAAGGCAAACAAATCTAGAGCTCCCTGGATGGCAAAAAAATAGAGATGCCAATGACGAAGATAAGGTGTGCTTATAACAGATGTCAGGTGGATAATAAAATGAAGAACCAGACTGAATATAGAAGGTTCAGAGGGGAAGCGAAAAAGCAAATAAGAGAAGCAGAGTATAAAAAGAGACTAGCAGCTAAGATAAAAAGGAATCTCAAAGTCTTCTCTAGGCATATACATAGTAAAAGTGTAGTAAAGATGGAGAAGGACCAATTAGGGAGCAAAAGGGGGATTTATGCATGGAGACAAGGGGAATAGCTGATGAATACTTTGTATCTATCTTTACCAAGGAAGGAGATGCCAGCCCGGCCACAGTGAAAGTGGAGGTAATTAATACACTAGAATGATTTAAAATTAATGAGGAGGAGGTATTAGATAGGCTGTCTATATTTAAAGTCGATAAGGCACCAGGGCCAGATGAGAGGCATCCAAGGATAGTGAGGAAAGTGAGACTGGAAGTTGCGGAGGCACTGGCCATCAACCACCCATTTATCCTAATCCTACACTAATCCCAAGTTCCTACCACATCCCCTATACTCCCCTACCACCTACCTACACTAGGGGCAATTTATAATGGCCAATTTACCTATCAACCTGCAAGTCTTTGGCTGTGGGAGGAAACCGGAGCACCCGGCGAAAACCCACGTGGTCACAGGGAGAACTTGCAAACTCCGCACAGGCAGTACCCAGAATTGAACCCGGGTCGCTGGAGCTGTGAGGCTATAGTGCTAACCACTGCGCCACTGTGCCCTTTGTTAAGGGAAAATCATGTTTATCTAACTTTTGGAGTTTTTTGAAGAGGTAACAGAGAGGGTTGACGAGGGCAATGCTCTTGACTTGGTGTATATGGACTCCCAAAAGACACTTGATACAGTGCTGACAACAGACTTGTGTGCAAAGTTATAGCTCATGGAATAAAAGGGATGGTAGCAACATGGATACAAAATGAGCTGTGTGACAGGAAGCAAAGAGTGGTGGTTAATGAATGTTTTTGGGCTGGAGGAAGATTTGTAGTGGAGTTTGCCAGGGGTCAGTGTTGGGACTCATGCTCTTCCTCATATATATTAATGACATAGACCTTGGTGTACAGGAAACAATTTCAAAATTTGCAGATGATGCGAAACTTGGAAGCATTGTGAGCTGTGAGGAGGATAGTGTAGAACTTCAAAAGGGCATCGACAAGTTGGTGGAATGGGCGGACATTTGGCAGATGAGGTTCAATGTGGAGAAATGCGAAGTGATTCATTTTGATAGGAAGAACAAGGAGAGACAATGTAAAATGAAGGGTACAACTCTAAACGGGGTGCAGAAGCAGAGGGACCTGGGTTTATATGTGCGTAAATCATTGAAGGTGGCAGGACAGGTTGAGACAGCAGCTAATATTTAAGCATACAGTATCCTATGCTTTATTAATAGAGCCATAGAGTAGCAGAGAAAGGAGATTATACTGAACTTGTATAAGACACTAGTTCAGCCTCAGCTGGAATATTGCGTTAGGTTCTGGGCACTGCGCTTTGTGAAAAATGTGAAGACATTGGAGAGAGTGCAAAAAATATTCACGAGAATGGTTCTCGGGATGAGGATCTTCAGTTATAAAGATAAATTGAAAAAGTTGGGACTGTTTTCCTTGGAGGAGAGAAGGCTGAGAGGTGATTTGATAGAGGTATTCAAAGTAATGAGGTGTCTGGACAGAGTAGATAGGGAGAAACTGTTTCCCCTCATGAAAGATCGAGAACAAGATGGCACAGATTTAAAGCAATTGGCAAAACAAGCAAAAGCAACATGAGGGAAAACTTTTTCACGCAGCAAGTGATTAAGGTCTGGAATGCACGGCCTGTGAGTGTGGTGGAGGCAGGTTCAATCGAGGAATTAAAAAGGGAATTAGACCTTTATCTGAAAAGGAAGAATGTGCACCTTTACAGGGAGAAAGTGGGGAAATGGCACTAGATGCATTGTTCTTTTGGTGAGCTGTTGCAGACACAATGGGTTGAATTGCCTCTTCTGCGCTGCAACAATACTGTGATTCTGTGAATGGATAGGAGGGGAGAGAGGCACAGGCAGTGAAAGGTGTCAGCAGGGAGAGGGAAAGGCAAGAGGCAATATTAAGAGAAAGGTCCAGTTTTCTTAGTACTCAGAGAGTGGTCCTGTAGAAAACAGCACAACAGCCCCACCTGCCTTAGGTACCGAGCTTAGGTGAGGTGTGAGAAGTATGACGTGGTGGTAAGTTTTTATGAGTAACAGTTAAGGAATTGTAGACAGGTGTGACAGTTAATTATGATAGAAATTACATGACAGGAATGTGTTATAGAAAGTTTTAGTTATATTTACAGAAAGTGTACCTACATGTAAGACTTCTAACATATTATAGCTATAACTGTGATGTATGAAGGGGATAAATGTATTTCTTTGGAGTGGATAAGGAAAATATATATTTTGCAGGGACCAGACATTGGGTCATATCATGCTGGGAAAAATAATGATGTATTAATGACGCATGACATTATTAATGTTGAAATCAGCCAGAAAGTTCAGGGGAAGCATGAATTGCGAAGTGGCTGGTTCATTTATGCCACTCTGCCATTTCCTTCAAGCAAATGGCATCTTGTCCTTGCTGGACTTGCACATTAATTGGCCATAAAACTCACTGCAGAAAGTTAATTAATAGCATTAGTACCCTTTTAACAATGTGATAATTGTTAATGACTGCCAATAAACCCCTCTGGCCCAGAAAGTGAACAATTTAACCCTCTGGCCCAGAAAGTGAACAATTTAAGCTACGCTGTTTCCTTTCTTCAGGCAGTGAATTGTTGTTTGAGATCTCAAAAATGGCATTTTCTTCCCCTTACTTTTCAGTCACTTTTTTCACCAGTTTAATCCAGTTATTCACGGCTCAGTTGGTAGCACTTTTACCTCCAAGCCAGAAGGTTGTGGATTCAAGTCCCACTCCAGAACTTGAGCATAAAAATCTGGCCTGACAATCCAATGCAGTACTCAGGGAGTGCTGCACTGTTGGAGGTGCCATCTTTTGGATAAGACATTAAATCGAGGCCCTATGTGTCTCTCAGGTGGATATAAAATATCCCATGGTACTATTTCAAAGAAGAGCAGGGGAGAATGAGATTTTTTTTATTCATTCATGGGACGTAGGCGTCACTGGCCAGCCAGCATTTATTGCCCATCCCTAATTGCCCTTGAGAAGGTGGTGGTGAGCTGCCTTCTTGAACCGCTGCAGTCCATTTGGGGTAGGTATACCCACAGTGCTGTTAGGAAGGGAGTTCCAGGATTTTGACCCAGCGACAATGAAGGGACAGCGATATAGTTCCAAGTCAGGATGGTGTGTGACTTGGAGTTGGTGGTTAAGTAACAATGTTTGTGGCAGGGACTGATGCAGTGGCTTTGCTCTTCCCAAAATTTAGTTGGAGGGAATCTCTGCTCATCCAGGACTGGATATTGAAGAAACTGTGTGACAAATCAAAGACAGTGGAAGGGTTGAGAGAGGTTGAGGTGAGGTGGAGCCGGGTGTTGTCAACATACATGTGGAACTTAACATTGTGTTTTCAGACAATGTTGCATCAGGGCTGAATGTAGATGAGAAGCAAAAGAAATAGGTGAAAAGTGTGCTACAATCCATGCCCTTCTGACTCCAAGGTAGGAGTGTTACTACTGAGTCAAGGCTGATAGTTTAGTCCATCATGTATATCATAAGATTGTATTGGCAAATTGTCACATATGTATTTCTTCAATATTTGCATTGTATTAAAGTAGCTTGTTTAATGAGCGAACTTTGTCAATAGAAGATATTCAGTGAATAATGAGAAAATTATGCGCAGCACACACCCAGGTTCCTAAAGTTCACTAATCGAAGGCATGGCTGCCCATTGGGAGCACCTTTTGTTGCACTGAATCACAGAAAGAGTGTCTGTTCGCAAGGAGATTTAGAAGTGGCAGACACTATGTTAAATAGCAACATCAGAACAGGAGTAGGTCATTTAACCCATTGAGCCTGTTCCACCATTCAATAAGATCACAGCTGATCTGCAACCTAACTCCATATACCCACCTTTGCCCCATATTCCTTAATAACTTTGATTAACAAAACAAACCTCAGATTAAAAATTTACAATTGCTCTCGCATCAATTGCTGTTTGTGGAAGAGAGTTCCAAACTTCTACCACCCATTGAGTGTCTAAGTGTTTCCTAATTTCACTTCTGAAAGATCTGGCTCTAATTTTTAGACTTGTCCTAGACTCCCCAGCCAGCGGTAATAGTTTGTCTCTGTCTACTCTCTCTGTTTCCCTTAATATCCAGAAAACTTCAGTCAAATCATCCCTTAACCTTCTAAATTCCAGGGAAACAATCCTAAAAAAAAAAGCAAGCTGTCCCTATAACTTCAAAGGCAAATGCATCACCCAATGTGATGTTCAGCCTTATTCTCAGGACAGTTCCCAGGTTCACGAACTGGTCTGGGTTATATTATCTGTTCTCGGCCAAGGCCACAGCTGAGATCCTACTGTTGGCCTCGGTTCCTCTTTAACGAGAGGGAAGAATTAGGTTGCACATTCGGTATGTAGGGACCCCTGCAGGAAGACTGTATAACTGAATGTCGGCTGATGACAGAAGTGGGTTTGGGCTCAACCCACAACATTGTTTTTTATTCTTTCATGGGATGTGGGTGTCGCTGGCAAGGCCAGCAGTTGTTGCCATCCCTAATTGCCCTTGAGAAGGTGGTGGTGAGCCACCTTCTTGAACTGCTACATTTGTTTGTGCTTTTTCAGGAGAGGGGGAAAAATTGGAAAGAAATAAAAATTCTGAAGTAAGAAAAAAATTATCCAAGCAGTACTAACATTATCCTGTAATATTTTAAGTACTTTCTGGTGACTATCGATGTACAATGCAGCACAGTGGGTGATAATGTTGCCACAGATGAGGCTCAGTTAAAATGCCATTTTCAAAGGAAAATAATATTGTGACATGTGATTTATTAATGTATTCAGTGCATTTGACTGAGCACAATTGAATGGTATACGTGATAATTGGATAAAACAGCATTCTAGCAGCTAAATTCTATGACTGTTGCATTGCAAAAATGGGTTTGCTCAATATTTTATGGTGCAAATACATTTTGCATGGCACATATTCCTGTTCTGCTCTGCCTTTCCCATTTGCTTCAGTAGATTAGCTTGACAACACTGCACAGACAGGACAATGCTGTTTTATCCATACTAGTTGATCTTCCATGGCACTGCTCATTCATTCCATTGGACTGGGCTCATCTCTAATGATGTGAGTGACTGTTCTCTGCATGGTCTGATTAGAAGTTCTGAGATTTGATTACTCAAAGGAACTCAAACACTAAGCACTATATTGTGCATTCACACACACACACAAGAGACAACCCCATCAATGGAATTTTGTTTAGTAGCAGAATTTCATTTGCCATGATCAGCATACAAAACACTAAAAGCATTGGAAAGACTCATCCAGTAGTTTAGTGAGTTTTTTTCTTGAGTATCTCAGTCATACAGCTGATCTTTGCCGGGGCAATATGGAACAATAAAGTTGGCTTCAGTGTCCTTATATTTGGAATCAGCCAAAGTTCCCACTCTTGATCCCTAGCCTACATGATTACTAGATATGCACTTATGTGTACATTGAGCGAGGAAAGAATTAGGCTCAGCTGTGATGAATTAGCCTGGTAAACTCCCTGTCAAGGGATCCTCAGGTTCCTGATCCAAGTGGCCATTCTCCAGCCTTACCTGATATTCACATCCATTCACTTTGCAGCTGGCATGTAAGAGGATAGCAATCAGGTACAGCACCTTAGCTGATTTTTTTTTTTTGGCCTAGGGCCATTGAAGCTATTATAGCAGTCTAACTTTCACAGTGGCGGAAATCAGCTAGCTTAGCACAGATTGAAGCTGTGATCGTCCTGCTCCGTATATCTCAACAACACACCAGGTAGTACATTTGCCTCCAGGCTGCTGGGGAGCTTTGTACATTTGTAAAATCTACCAAGGTCTTAAATTACTCCATGAGTATGTTATTGGTCAAATACTTAACATGTTGCTTTGAAACGCCTACATTTTTTTTTATTTCCAAAATATACTTTATTCATAAAAATCTGGAAAAATTACATTGCCAAACAGTTTCCAAACAGCACCAAAAAATACACACATTGCAAGGGAGATCAGTTTCCTTCAATACTGTCATGAGTTTCTTCCCAACCCTTCTGTTTCACAATTGTCATGTCAATTACAGTTTTACATTTACAGCAATTGAGAATATTAATGATACAGTTCGAGGGGTTTCCCATGGATCCAGCCCCTCAGTCCAGCTTGGTGGGGGAACCTTACACTGTGGTCTTTCCCCATTGAGCCTTTGCTGCGGCTGCCCCAAGCTTTAGTGCGTCCCTCAGCACGTAGTCCTGGACCTTGGAATGTGCCAGTCTGCAACATTCGGTGGTGGACAACTCTTTGCGCTGGAAGACCAGCAAGTTTCGGGCAGACCAAAGGGCGTCTTTCACCGAATTGATAGTCCTCCAGCAGCAGTTGATGTTTGTCTCGGTGTGCGTCCCTGGGAACAGCCCGTAGAGCACAGACTCCTGTGTTACAGAGCTGCTTGAAACGCCTACATCTTATTTTGATGAAGGCATTAACCTATAAAAAATAATTGGGCACACTAACTTCTACCATGATAACCTGGTTAAATCATATCACATCAACATGAAAGTGAGTCTGGGGAATTAGTAAGGGAAAATAAGGAGATGGCAGATGAACTGAACGGGTATTTTGCATCAGTCTTCACTATAGAGGTTACAAGTAACATCCAGAAATAGCTCCAAATCAGGGAATGGAAGGGAGGGAGGAACTCAAGAAAATTACAATCACCAGGGAAGTGGTACTGAACAAATTGTTGGAGCTGTGGGCCTCAGTTTAAAATTTCATTGGAAAAACAGCGTTTCCAACAGCACTGCACTAAATTGTCAGCCTATATGATGTGATTAAGTCTTTGGAATGCGCCTGAGTTTACAACTTTCTGACTTGGAGGCAGAGTGTTGCCACTGAACCAAGGCTGGCACCTGGTGCAAAGAAAATCAGAAAATATGTATCAGACCCATGTAGTTTTGGATCAGGTCCAATGAGACCATGTTCAAAGGTAAATACCCTCCACTCCTCTGCTCTAATAGGGTATGATGCCCTGTTTTTCAGTGTGAGTAGCATAGTAGCACGTAGAAATTTGGGGGAAAGAATACTGCCGAATTTCCACCAGTAGAAACCGACTGCCTGTTGTGATTTTCAAGTGGACCACAATTTAAGTGGCCAGCACACCTGCTGGATACAGCTCCCCTTAGTCCATAAGGACTCTGTTAAAAGAAATGCACTTGCCTGGTCCTCTTGTGGCCATTCTCCAGGCTACCGGGTTGGAGAATGCATTTAGTTGGGCCCACAGTTCAAATGGCGTTCACATTCCGATTATGTCGTTGGGACATGACTTTGCCACTGGGATGAGCAGCCTTGCCGTGCCAAAATGCCAGGGTTAAAATGTAAGAGGGTGGGAATGTGCCAGGAATGCAATGGAAGTAACAACACCCCACCTAACCCCGCCAGCCCCTACCCCCACCTGCTCCACACATTGTTGCTCCTGGTTGGAGCGGGTTAAAACTCCCACTTTATTGTCAATTAAAATCAAGGTATGAATTATTTTGATCAAGAGATTATACAGATTCATTGCATGTGGGAGCTTTGTGAGAAGCAGTCGAAAGAGAGTTTAAATCTATCAAAATAGATTGAAATTTAAAACCAGAGAACATAATTCTAATCCATCACATTGCCAAATCTTTTAAGCATCTTTTGCACAAAGCGTGCATTTTTTTTCTCTTCGTGCAATCTTATAAAGAAGGGCTCTGTTAACCAAATTCATCCATTTGGAATAACACAACTAAAATTAAGCCTTATTCCGAAGCTTGCTTTTCTTGTGAATTTCTCCAAATATATGTTGTATACAGTCTATTTTTCTGTTTTGCTCGACTAATTAATTATCTGTCAAATATAATAAATTTCAATAACATTAAACAACAACAGCTTGTATTTATATAGCACCTTTAACATAATAAAACATCTAAAGGTGCTTCACAGAGGCATTGTAAAACAAAATATGGCGCCAAGTCAGATCAGGAGATATTAGGGCAGATGACCAAACGTTTGGTCAAAAAGGTAGGTTTTAAAAAGTGTCTTAAAGGAGGAGAGTGAGGCTTGGAGGTACAGAGCTTTAGGGAGGTAATTCCAGAGCTTAGGGCCAAGGCAGCTGAAGGCATGGCCACCAGTGGTGAAGCAATTAACATCAGGGATGCTCAAGAGACCAGATTTAGAGAAGCATAGATATCTCGGAGGGTTTTAGAGCTGGAGGTGGTTACAGAGATAGGGAGGGGCTAGGCTATGGAGAGATTTGAAAACAGGGACAAAAATTTTAAAATAGAGGAATTGTTTAACTGGGAGCCAGTGTAGGTCAGCGGGGACAGGGGTGATGGGTGAATGGCATTTCATTTGAGTTAGGACATGGTAGGCAGAGTTTTGGATGATTTCAAGTTTATAAAGAGTAGAATGTGGGAAGCTGGCCAGGAGTGCATTAGAATAGCTGAGTCTGGAAGTAACAAAGGGTTCCAGCAGCAGAAAAGCTGAGGCAGGGGTGAGGATGAGTAATGTTACAGAGGTGGAAAAATGCGGTCTTATTGATGGTGTGGCTATGTGGTTGCAAGCTCATCTCAGCGTCAACTATAATAACGAGCTTGCAAACAGTCTGGCTCAAGCTCAGACAGTTGCCAGGGAGAGGGATGGAATTGGCGGTGAGGGAGGGCAGTTTGTGGAAGAAATCAAAATCAGTGGCTTCAGTCTTCCCAATATCTAATTGGAGGAAATTTCTGCTTATCCAGTACTGGCTGCTCTAGCATCTGTTCCATATATGTCCAAACAATCAATTGAGCTGCCATCTTCTAATTCGGTTGTAGGCATCCCAAAATGATGTTTGACCAATGCAAACATGAATAACATCATTTAACTCTTAAGTTTGGACAAAGAATGTGGCTTTGATTTGGAAAACAAGAGGTAAGATATTTCAAACCTAAATCGCGAGATTAAAGACCACTGTGCACTTTAGAGTTATATGTGAATTAAAGGTTTATGAGGCTAGAGATCAAGTGACATAACATTCCTCACCAATAAGTTAGTAAACCATTATGATTAGTTTGAAAAGACACTGACCCATTTGAAACAGGTTAAAGAGGTGTAGGCACCATGAGAGACATTAATTCAGTGGAAGATGTCAAGAGGAAGAAGCAATATTGCAGGAAAAAATACTGAGCTGTTATGAAAATGATAAATTGAAATGGCAACATTTTTTATATCTGGCAATCAACATAAAGCCAATAACATTAATATTTACTTCACTGTGAACAAAGAGAATAGAAACTGGAACAGTAAAGATGGTAAGCAAAGCTGACATTGAATCTGAGATTCCTGCAAATAGCTAGTGACAAGAGGCTCCAACATTTCATAGAATCTCACAGAATTTTGCAGCAGATGAGACCATTCAGCCCATTACTTCCATGCTAGCTCTATGAAAGAAATGGTAATATGGTGTCAGTCCATCTCTATTAATTTGTGGTTGTTACTGTGCGTAATAACTTTAGTTTAAGGTGGAATGGTGTGTAACGGTGAGTTACACTTACTAATTGGACACTTAGAAATTACATTTTACTTGAGAAACAAGGAGTTAACAGAATTCATGATAGTTTCAACAATAAAGCTGGAGCAAATATATATATGATTACTGAAAATGCTTTGGAGTCAAGGAGGGCAGGGTTCAAACAAAGCTATGAGCCAGAATTTTATCCTGGCAGGCCAGAAGGCAGGGGGGATTAACCCCGCCTCGGCACTCTGTTGGACTACCGGTGGAATTCCATAGCAGGCAGCCAATTAAATGCCAGTTGTCGGGGTTGCTGCTCCTTTAAGGGACAAGCTCCCACCTTCAGAGCTGCCAGCCAATCGGAGTGCCAGCTGCTCAGCAGTACCAGCAGCACCATTGGGAGTGGTGGCCACTGCTGGTACTGCAGGAGGCCTGCAGTGATGAAAATGGAGGGGAAGGAACGCAGGTAAGTGGGGTCGAGGTTGCCGGGGCCAGTCAGGCAGGCTCCAGCAAAGGAGTGGAGGGGGGTTTGGTGAGGGCGGGGGGATGTTTTGACATGGGGATGGTCATTGCCATTGCGTAGCCCTCCGTGGACCATGGATTGCCCCCAGAGGAGGAACCCCCCCCGAACCCGCTAGGAGGCCATCTGATCTCATCTGGCAGCGACTTTGCATGGTAGCAGGCCCTCCGACATTCATGAAATGGGAGTGGAGGCAGGAAGCTGCTCTTGAGTGGCCATTAATTGGCCACCTAAGTGGTTCGATTGGCCTTGAGTGGGAGGGCCGTCTTCCGACTTCCCTGCCATGGACAAAATGGCAGGGGTGCAGGACAACGTCGGTCACGCCACCCGACACCAGCCCATGCCATTTGTGAGCTCCTCCACCTCCTTTCCTCTCTCCATGGTCAGGATAAAATCCAGCCCCAGGTTATACCACAGCCAGTGATCTGACATTGACACCTACTGGTTACGATAAGCAGTTTGGAAACCTTCATTCAGTTACAGGCTGGCCTTAGTCACACCAGAGCTCTGGTGTTGCTTGGTTTATTATGTGCAGAGAGCTGCACTCTTTCCACTGCTAAATGTTTAATTTTAGAGGAGCCCAACCTGCAGCAATCATTTTGCCTTAATATTAAAAAGATGTAATGCAACATTTGAAAAGATCCCAAGCAACCCAGTTTCTGGTGGGTTCAAGACCCAACATGGAATTGAGCACATTAAGAAGAGCAGTGAGTTCTCCTTGTATCCTCAACCACACAGACATGTGGTTACACAGTTATTTAGTGTTTGTGGAGATCTGCGTTGTGTACATTGCGTGCTGCGTTTGCTGAATAATGAAAGTGACTGCACTTCAAAAATTAGTCCATGTGTTGTAAAGCATTTTTGTATGTTTTGGGGACATGATAAGCAGCTACATGAATGTAATACTGCAATTGGTCAGAGCTCTGATCAATTTGAGAAGATAAGAATGTCACACCACTTAACTTTAGTGTGCTGGGATGTTAGGATCAGGATGTATCCTCACATTCTGTGATCAGGTTTTTCAGCAAAGCACCATGACTGACTATAAAAAAAACAATCTTAAAAACAGATTAAAGAGCATGGGCAAAATTAGTCGAATGTAACGCTATATCGTGAAGAAAGCTTTCATTGTGAGCATTTTACAGGTATCAGTATAATCTCAGCTTCATTTCCAGAGGTGAGGGGGAGATCATTTGAGTGGAAGAATGAGTTTTGCTGAATATGTGCCTGTCCAAAGTGTCCATTAATAGCTACCTTGCTGGAATCTGACAACTTAACCAGTTATTACAGAGTGAATCCAGTCCAAAACAATTCAATCTGGAATCTATTGACCCAGCTCGAATATAAGGATATGGAGAAAAAGCAGGAGAATAGGATTAAATGGGAACCTTTTTACAACAGCCAGCGCAGTCTCAAGGAACTAAATATCCTCCTTCTGTGTTGCAAAATTCTACAGCCTCAGATTTCCTGGCGCTGACATGAAGGAAGTCACATTTTTGTGCATGGGGGTGGGGGTTGTAGAATATGGACTAGTTGCTGGTTTCCGCATGAATCTGTCATTGTTAATCTTTAAATTTTGGTCAGGTGAGTCATGCACAGATCCTCTGCTTACCCTCCCATCCTTCATGTCAAGGGGCCAAGTTTCTGGGGTTAGTGGGATGTGCAAGAGTTACTAGGCCTCCTCAGGATGTTCCTCCCTTTCGACTTTTGAAATGCCTCAGTGGAACTTTATGTTTGAGATCTGGCGTGAGTTCAATTGAGGCTTTCTAAAGACTTGAAACCTCACTACAGTATGGTAATCGCTCCCGCAGGGGATTGATTATCTACTTTAGTTGAAGTGGATCCTATGGAAGCCAAAGAATTTAGGAAAAAAAAGCCCATTTGAGCATTCAGAGGACTCCACTTTGCCTTTCATGGGTGGATTGGCTCAAGCCAATGCAGATACTGCTGATGTGCCCCTGCAAGTACCAGCAGTCTGCTGCCACTAGACAAATGACTCCTTCCCCAGAATCTGCGATGGGTCTCTAGCCTTGTGTGAGGCACAGTGAGCCCCAGGAATTCCCAGCCCAGTTATTTTAAGGAGTATTTTTGCAAGTGCAAAATTTAGGCTTATTCATCACAAATACAAAAAGTTTATTGTCTGAGTATATTTTTATATTTCTAATAATGTTGCACAACTACACATTTTCCCTTACAAATGAAAATGAAGACAAAGTTAGGGCCACTATGGAATAAGCAAGATAAAAATGTTTGAAAAGCTGGAAAAAATATTGAAGACGTTGAGGAAAGAAAGCGATATGGATGTTCTCGTGCATCGATCTCTAAGGGCTGAATTTTACCAGCCCCTCGATACTGCGGGTTGTGGCGCGGGGGCCAGTAAAATTCTGCGGAGTGAAGCCTGCCTCGACCGTCGACATCGAGAAGGGCCCACCGAATATTACCGGTTGTGGGGAGATCTCAGTGCAGCCCCCCTGCTGCTCGGCGGTGGTACCCCAATTACCATATTCAAAACGGTACTTACCTCTGCAGATTATGCAGCCCGCCCGCCGCCTCTCCATGCACACTTCCAGATTTTACTTTTGATGGGCAACCGTCACGTGCTGTCCCATTCATGAACAGAAAAGCCGGCGGGTCATCAGAGGCAGAACTGTTTGCTTGCAAAGGTAAGTTCAGATGTTCAGAGGTCTCACTCTGCATACTGGAAGGGAGGAGGGAAGGGGGGATATTCAGGGGTCTCACTCTGCAGAAGTGTAGGGAGCCACTGCGATTCCACCCTCCATAATGGTTGGCAGCTCTGTGCCATTGGTTGCCTCTGTCAGTGAAGGAGCACTGGCACTCGAGTCACCCCGTATGTGGGGAGAGTGCCAGAGACGGTAAGTGTGTGAAGCTTATATGTCTTGTGGGCCAATCGATGCAGCTTGTACAATCTTTATGTGGTCATGCGGTGCCACTCTTAGTGGGAGTCAAGATGGGCAATGCCATGCCATGCTACATAGCTGCTGCATGAAAGCACCTAATGTACCACTCAACATCAATCTCTGCCCTGTCAGGAACCTTTGAAGAATTGAACGAACCGAGTTGAATTGCAACTTGAAGATGGGGATAGTTCATTGATGCACTTCTTGAGAGGATCCAGATACATCACAGGCAAAACCAACAGGCAGTTGCAGCCCATAGAGGCCCCCGGTCGTGAGCAGCAGCACCCAAGGAGAGTTCGCCACTATAGATCGCCGGGCATCTACAGGCCCCACATGACATACCTGCAGATGTCAGAGCGCCAGTGTCGGGGCAACTGCGGATGTCGAGAGAGGTGGTGACGCATCTCTGTGCCCTGCTGAATGATGACTTTAGGCCCAGGGGCTTCGGGGGACATCCTATGCCTGTGGCCCTCAAACTGACAGCAGCTCTCAATTTTTATGTCTTTGCATTATTTTAGGGGCCCACCGGAGATCTTTGTGGGGTCACACAGTCAGAAGTGCACCGTTGCATCAGGGAGGTCATGATGCCCTGTTCCAGAGGGCTGGTGACTATATCCGCTTCACGACGGACCCTGGAAGCCAAGCCGAGAGGGCCACCAGTTTCATCTCCATTGCGGGATTCCCACAGGTGCAAGGGGTCATAGATTGCAACCATGGGGCCATCAAGGCTCCCGCCGGGCGACCAGCTGAATATGTAAACCGCAAGGACTTCCACTTAATCAATGTGCAGCTTGTATGTGATCACCAGTAACGATTTATGCAAATCTGTGCCCATATTCCAGGCAGCTGCCATGATGCCTTCATCCTGCGCCAGTTGCAGTTGCCATTACTGTTCACTGAAATGGCTCAGATGGAGGGGTGGGTTCTTGGAGACAAGGGCTACCCCTTGCAGATATGGCTCCTGACACCAGTGAGACACCTCACCACTGCAGCAGAAGAGAGATACAACGTGAGCCACAGAGCTACAAGAACCACCATTGAGCAGGTGATCGGCATGCTGAAAATGTGATTCCGCTGCCTGGATAGATCAGGTGGTTCCCTGCAGTACAAGCTGGAAAGGGTAGCTCACATCATTGCTGTTTGCTGTGCTTTGCACAACTACACACTCAATAGGGGTGGAGGCCCTGCAGGATGAGGAGAGACATGAGTGGGACTCATCCTTGGATGATGAGGTTAATGAGGACTTACAGCAGGGAAGGCGCATGGGAGGACAGAGAACATCCAGGCACCGCATGCAGGGCAAGCAGCAAGCTAGGGATGCACCACAGCGCATCATTGATCAAAGGTTCTCCACGCCATAGGAACCATCGTGGGCTCTGCACGCCACACAGCACCCTCATTCACCTGTTGTGCAGCAGTGCTCATCTGCAACATCTTTGTGTCCACCATTAGTGGCAGCAGAATACTGAGCCATTGTCCATGTTACTGCATCTGCGGAGACACACATGAGTGATACTGGTCTGGCAATGATGTTGTTCCATTCATTCTGAAAGGCCAATGATGTAATGGGAGGAGCCACGATCGGTACATGCTGGCACACTTCATTCACACAGTAAAAGTAACGCACATGTTAGCGAAGATGATTTTGTTTTCGGCCTTTCAATAGCGTTGTGTCACCCATGCAGCCCATTTGTGTAACGATGCGTTTTGGAAATGCTTGCAGATGCTCCTACTCCACTTCCGAGCTAGCAGCCTGACTGTAGGAAGGTGGCTGATATGATGGTCCTTAGGCTGTGGATGACTTTGGTGGGCGTATCCTGTGCGCACAGGGCTGGCTGGGAGAGTGATTGTTCGTCCCCTTCTGGCATTGGACCCTTTGACACCAGATGGCCCCATGGCTACTCACTTCTTCTGCCATCTCCAGCCAGGCTGCCCTGTTCAGGTGGGAGGGCCTCTTCTTCCCATTACTGGTGAAAAGGACCTCGCGCCTTGACCGGACAGCCTGGAGGAGAATGACCAGGGAGGCTTTGCTTAACTGTGGGGCCACCCTAGAGCACCCCTCTGCCATCGTCAACTTTTGGTATGGTCCTTTAAATGCAAAGGTGACTTCACCGTGTAACTGCTCTAACTTCTGGCTACAAGGTTTGTCTTGCACATGTTTGTAAACCAATGCAGGACTAGTTAGGAAATCTGTGCTGTTGTCATGGTTTTTCAACTCTTACACATCGACACTTTGCTTGTGCAGCAGTTGATCATAGTTATTGCTGTAATATTTCTAGCTGGCAATGCAGCTAGAATATGAACATATTTTCCTGTTTTCTTACAAAGATCATTTAATTACAGTTACTTATCTTTTCACAGAACAGTTAGCAGAGAAATTAATACAGATTCCAAATGGATATTAGTCTGCAGCTTTTCACAGACAGATGATTAGAAGCACATAGTATGTAAATATTCTTCACTTATGGCTTTATTTCTGTTGTGTATTTTCATTTTATGGTACATTTAAGTCTCATGTCCTGGAATATACAAAATTGAGATTATTCACCCAGATGCAGCATGCCTACAAGAAACAATGTAACACTTGAGTGGAAGAAGAGGATCGCAACTTCACAGGACACTGGGACACAACAGACTAAGTATGTGGCAGCAAAGCAGAAAGTGTTGGGGAAACTCAGCAGGTCAGGCAGCATCTGTGGAGAGAGAAGCAGGGCTAACTTTCAGGTCTGTGAACTTGGTCACAAATAAAATTCAGGCCTAAAGGTACATGAGCAATGCCGTGAAGCGATAGCTAAAACAAATAGAGTTTCAAGAACATTCATAAACAACTGATTATAAGACAAGGCATACTATTTTGTCCTTGTATAAGAACTTGGGCAAGCTTCACTTGTGTCCAGTTTTGGGATCCTCAATTGGTGGGTGATATTGAGGCTTTGGAAATGATGCAAAGGAGTGGGGGGCACTAGACCAATTCCCAGAATAAAGCATTTTAATTATCAAGATAGGATAAAGTAGTTGAGACTCTACACTTTAAAGAAATGAAGACTTGGGACTGATCTGATTGAGGTTTAAGAGGCGATGAAGGCTATAGATTGTGTGCCAGTTGACAATTTGTTCCAAATAAATAGATTAGGGAAGATCAAGGGTCACAATTTTAAGTTGTCTGAGGTCAGATCTAGGTTAAAAGTCAGGCATTGGTTCTTTTCCCAGAGAATAGTGTGCCTTTAGAACATGCTGCCCGCTCATGCAGTGGACACCAATTCACTGAATTCCTTCAAGCAAAAACTGCACCTATTTGTGGTTGGAACGGACATCACCTCTTAGAAAAGATAGGTACTTCAAGGCCAGAGTGATCTGCTGAATGAGTTTCAATCACCTGGATAGGTCGGAGATAAATTCCCAGATTTTTTCCCCCTCAAATTGGCCCGGGGTTTTTATCTGCTTTTTCACCTCTCCAAGGAAATCACATGGATTTTGGTGAGATAGAATGTGTATATATTGTGATACACAAGGTATAAAAGTTCCGTAAGACAGACTGAATGAACCAACGGGTCTTTGACCTGTCTGTCATTGTTCATATGTTCAAACCATAAGATAAACTCATGATACTTAGAAAGCAGGGATACAGGACAGGTATGCAGGGTGAAAAGCGGGTCCCGAGACCTCACTTGTCAGTAACGGTGATTTTACCAGAGGCAGCCTCCTAATTGGCCTCCTGCGGGCCCGCCATTGAGTTAAGGGCGGCAGGAGGGATCCTGATGCTGCTAGCCCAATCAAAGTGCCGGGCTGCCACAGGGAGGCCGTGTCCATAAAGCTGGCAGCCTCCCCTTAAAATGGCTGTTAAATGGGCCCTTAATTAAACAAATTTGCCGCCCGTCTCCATGGAGCCGGTAAAATTCAGCCCCTTGTGTCATTTTTCACTGAGGAGGCGACTAAAAAGAAAATTCCAACAGTAGAAGAGAAGGAACATTACAATAGCTAAGAGACAGCTAAGTCTGAAACAAAACAGATATTAGACAAACTAACCAAAGTTGTGGACAAGACCCAGGCACCAAATGATTGCACTCATGGATAGTCAAAGACACTGGAGAGGAGATACTGGATACACTATTTCAATATCTGAAAATTCAGTAGAAAAAGAAACAGTGCCAAAGGAGAGACAAACAGCAAATATTATTGCTGTCTTCATAAAGGGAAATAGAACTAATCCAGGGAACCATGAACATTAGCATCAGTGATAGGAAAGATACTGGAATCTTAACTAAAAGATCGGATAACAAAACATCTAGGAGGCAGAATATAATAAAATTGTTGAACGTGGATTTCAAAAAGGAAGATCATGTTTAGTCTAAATTTATTAAATTCTTTAAGGAAATGACAGAAAGAATAATGCAACAAATTTCGTATACATGGACTTTCAGAAGGCCTTCAAAAAGGTATCATAAAAGAGATTCTTGACTCAGGTCAGGGAATATGGACTCAGGGGCCAAATAGCAGAATGGAATGAAAGATGTCCCCAAAATAGAAAATATAAGGTAGAAGTTGAGGGAAGTTTCTTGGATTGGCAGAAAGTAGGAAGTGGTGTCCTGCAGGGATCATTGTTGTTCACCGCATAAAAAATGATTTGGACTCAGGCATTGGAATTATGGAATAGAAATTTGCAGATGATAGAAAGAACTTGATTTATATTGTGTTTTTTACAACATCAGGATGTTCCAAAGCACATTACAGTGAATAAAGCACGTCTGAAATGTAATCACTGTTGCACAGCAAGGTTCCACAAACAGCAATGAGATACTAACCAGATAATCTAATTTTTTTAATGATGTAGGTTTAGTAATGCACTGCAGTGTCAGCTACATTACATGGTCAAGTCTTTGGAGTTGGACTTGAACACATAACCTTACTACAATAGAGCTAAAAAAGACACCTAATTTGTTATCAAGCAAAGTACTGGAAGAAATGAACTAGCCTGCAAAGCTAGCAGATAAATGGAAAATAAAATTGAATATAGTAAAGTGTGAGGTGGTTCATTTAGTTATATAGAATAAGCAGATCACTTATTCCTTGGAAGATAAGAAACTAAATAGGGTAGTGAGACAAAGAGATCTGGGAATACAGATAAAAAAGCATTAGAAATGGAATACAAGTTGATAAGTGTTTAAAGGCTGCAGTCAAAGTACTGGAATTCATTTTTAGATGAGTCAAAAGCAGAGAGTTAATGTTAAATTTATATAGAAATGTAGTTCGATCACAGTGGAGTGTTGGGTATAGTTATGGTCTCCACGGTGCAGCAATGGTTTCCTACATTACAACAGCGACTGCACATCAAATGTCTTTAATTGATTGTAATGTGCTTTGGGTGGCCTGAGGTATTGAAATGCATAATATAAATATGTCTTTCTTTTTTATACTGCAGAAAGGATATTTAAGCATTGGAAAAAGTACAAAAAAAAGATTTACAAGGATTTTACCAGAATAGCGAGCACAGAACTATCAGGAAAGATTGAGCAGGCTGGGAACTCTTCACTCTGGAAAAGAGAAGATTTAGAGGAGACCTTATAGAGGTCTTTAAAATTATGAAGAGGTTTGACATGGGGGATGTAGAGAAACAGTTTCTATTTCTGGGTGGCTCTAGAACAAGGGGCATAAATAAAAGATAGACCCCAACAGATCAAATATAGAATTTCAGATGAATTTCTTTGCATGGAGAGTGCTGAGAATGTGGAACTCATTGCCACATGGAATGGTTGAAGCAGACAGCAAAGAGCATTTAAGAGGCCTGATGCATGCAGGAGGGAAAAGAGAATAGAGGGATATGGAGGGAGTATGGGAAGATTTAAATAGGATGGAAATTGGGCCAGTTCTACAACATTTAGGCAGTCCGCTCCACCAGATTACTGCCCAGGTGGTAGAGATGAAAATCCACCCCAATATCAATGTATTTGTGAAATGGTAGAAGGGAAAATACAAGAAGGTTGCACTCCTGCAGCAGGGCCTTGATAGACAAGAGACAAGAGTTATAAGTTAGAGGTAAGGCTATAACTCTTACCACTGGTTGGGGGAATCTAAGACTGGGGGGCATTGTCTAAAAATTAGAGCCAGACCTTTCAGGAATGAATTTAGGAAACATTTCTCCACACAGAGGGTGGCAGAAGTTTGGAAATCTCTTCTGCAAATGGCAATTGGTGCTAGCTCAATTGTAAATTTTAAGTCTGTGTTTGGCAGATTTTTGTTGACTAAAGGTATTAAGGGAAATGGGGCAAAGATGGATATAGGGACTAAGATCGCAGATCAGCCATGATCTCATTGAACAGCAGAAGAGGCTCGAGGGGCTATTCCTGTTTCTATGTTTCAATATAGCAACACGGGCTGAATTTTCTATCCATCGAATGAATGAAGTACAAGCCTTTCAGTTCTGATACTCTGCTCCACGCTCTCAACTAGCCAGATTCTGATGAATGGTCATTGACCTGAAATGTTAAATTTGTTTCTCTCTCCACAGATGCTGCCTGACCTGCCGACTATTTCCAGCATTTTCACTTTTTATCAGCGAGACTCAACTCTGGGAACTCTGACTCACTGACATTTGCTCTAGCGTTCATTCCGAATGGTGCAATAATATTCAAGTAAAGACACATCCTACAATGTAGAAGGGACACTAGACGGATGATCCCATAAGCTCCTGAAGAACCACACTGTCACATTAAGGCAACAATTGTGTTAAATAAGGAGGAAAAATATTGCACGCAAGAAAAGTGGAGAAGAGGAAAAGAAATAACTTATGAAAACTGTTATGGTGTCTTAGTTTCTGATTATAATAGAGAATTCCAGGGGCATTCTTTGAACCAATCAAAAGTACACCAAACATAGGACTTCTGCATCTTCCCTATCCTTCAATTCTATTCACATACTCCAGCATTAAGGAAAAATAATATTCTGCAGTATATCAAGTCCATAACTAACTGTAGGATCGCTGTCTTGGGCGAGTAGAGTGCTATTTTGGTAATACATTTGCAAACAGACCTATTAAGTGGACTGTTCCAAATCTCACAGGTTGTGTTTCTTTGAAAGGCAACTCTGAGCAGTACACAAGGTGGTAAAGGGAAACAAACAAGTAATGACAATATTCCCGGACAAAATCATAAGTCACAGTTAAATTTTTTTCATTAAGTTTGATTTAACCCTGTTCCAGTATCGATCTGTTCCATGCAACTGATGAGTTCTACCCCTGTGTCAACCAATTAAAAGGTTGCTTTAGCAAGTTGATCAGCATCAAACATTGCCATAAAAATGCTTGTCTCTCACTATTTTCAGATTAAAGATATTTGTAGTTCCCTTAAGAAACTGGAAACAGAAGAGAATTGCAGTCTTACAGTCCTATTATCTTCAAAATATCTGTACCGTGCCTATCTGGTGGAGAAGGAGATGTGCACATCTATGAATTGTATGTGTGTGTGTCTGTGCACACACATTGGCCAGATTTTATGCCCCCAAACGAGTGGGCTGGTGGCAGGGGGTGGGGGGGGAGCGTAAAATTGAGTGGGAGGCAGGGTGGGTCGTTCCCGACCCCCTCCCGCCCCTGTTGCCAATTTATGCAGGGAGGCGGCGGCGAGAAACGGACTGCCCACCCCAGGCCAATCGAGGTCCTTAAGTGGCCAATTAACTGACACTTAAGGGCCTCCACCTGCCGCCACTAGTATTTTACCCTTGGCTGGTGGGTGGCTGAGGCCTCATAAAGCCCAACTGATGAAACCAGGCAGCCTTCTTGGGGGCTGGGGGAGTGGCCCTCCTGATCAGGCACCCTGTTCCCCAGGGAGGGCCGCATCTGAAGCTCCAACCACCCCCAACGCACAACACTCCCCCCGCCCACCTAACCAACCCCCCTTGCCTCACTGGGAACAATAGGTTGGGCCCCGGTGAAGCCCTAAAAACTTGACCTTTTTCCTGGGGCTGACCTTCATCTTGTTGTGATGGCTGGGTGTAGTCCCAGCAGTGGCCACCACTCCTGGTGGTGCTGCTGGGACTAAGAGCTGCCAGCCTGCTGACTGGCCGGCAGCTCCATGAGATGGGTCTTCCTGCTTCAAGGAGGTGGAAATTCCTGCCCAAGACCAATTAAGGGCCTGGGGAGTGTAAAATCTGGTCTGGTTTTCCCGGCCTGGTGGAGGCGAGCTCACCACCGACTTTTCAGCCGGTGGACCGGACTTCCCTGCCCAATAAAAAATTCGGGCCATTGAGTGTATGTGTTTGGATGTGTGTGTGTGTATACTGTAAAGTATTATTGGTGAACAGTTTAAATTGGACATTGCACTACATTGATGGAAACTTCTCAGAGATGTTAATTGTGCTTGTGCTCACGTGCTGATTCATAACTCTGCTGCATGTATCTTAACTCACACCAAGCATTCACATCACCCTTGTTATTGCTGACCTGCACTGGTTCCTGGTCAGGCAATGCCTCAGCTTTAAAATTCTCATCCTTATTTTCAAATCATTCCATGGCCTCTTCCCTCCCTATTTCTGAAACCTTCTCCAGTCCTAAAAGACTTTGAGATCTCTGCATTCCTCCAATTCTGGCATCTTGTGCACCCCAATTTTAATTGCTCCATCATTGGCAGCCATGCTTTCAGCCTTGGCCCTAAACTCTGGAATTCCCTCCCTCAAACTCTCCAGCTCTCTACCTCTCTCGCCACCTTGAAACCTATCTCTTTGACAAAGCTTTTGGTTATCCGTCCCTGTGGCTCAGTGCCAAATTTTGATTGATAATACTCTTGCGATGCACCTTGGAATGTTTTGCTATGCTAAAGATGTTATATAAATGCAAGCTGTTGTTATTATTATTGGAGGCCCTGGTGCAAGAATTGTACAGAAAGAGGACATGCTTTCCCCTCAGGAGAAAGAAAGTCCTTCCTGCAACAAGTCGACTACCAGTAGGTTGCTGAGAAGGTCAATACCAGGAGTTAAGCTCCAACGACGTGTCTGCAATGCTAGAATAAGCTCAATGGCCTCACCAGAGATGCCAAGATAAGAATAATGCTCTTACTTCCACAACCTGTAGCCTCACTAGGCTCAGTACTCCCCTCCCCAGCATCCCTTTACTCTCCCACAATCACTGCACCACACTTCACGGCATCTCCTTCTCCTCACACTGACACTTTCACCACGATTGCAACCCTGACTTCCCCATATCTTGCATTTTACATACTAGCTTTTCCACCATGAAATACATATTCTTTAAACACCTCACAAGATTGGCACTAAGACACTTCCTTCTTTCTTGCAATAGAAGGTCATACACAGTTCCAGGCAGCACACTGCCAGCGGAGGAGACCAAGCCACCTTCACACCTGTTAAAGAGGCAGGAACAGAGATATGGCTGTGGCTGGAGGAGATGTCACACCATATCCTTTTTTCACCTTACATACACTGCATAACAAAAATGCAGATGCATTCATCGGCCACTTTTCTCTTTGCTTTCCCATCATGCTAAAAGCTAATCCTTGTCCTTTTCTTTCATTACAGGTGCTGGTATCATGTACACCCCTCTACAAGTGAAGGAACAGAAGGCCAGCCTTCTTGAAGATGCACTGTCATTCAAGTTCAATTCAAGTTCAGAAACTGGTACCAATAATACTTTAGAAGCTAGGCTAGAGGAGAGTCACATGTACTGAATCACTGGCTAGATATGTGCAGGCACTAGGGCAGGGGGACAAGATGCCACAGGTGTCAGCTTGTACAGAGCATGGAGGAGTCCAGCTCAAGTTTGTATCACGAATTCACCCAGATCATGGAGATCATTTTGCCCGACATGAACTGAGCAGGGAGCTCCATCAATACAATAGTCATGCCCGCCATCAAGGAGCTTCTCCTGACAGCTTTCACAGGTGCCATGGAAGCTCAGATTGCTACCATCTTGGCTTTGGAGGCCATTGTTGACAGGCACTTTCAAGCTGTCACATGACTCCTTCACTCTGTTCTTGTCCAGAGCTGCAGGAGTGCTGAGGCATTGTCCCAAGATAATGATCTTGGCTTCATGGGAGAGGCACATACTGTCCTCTTTCAGGACAACAGCATCCCTGCTCCCTTGCCAGCCACTGCATCAGTGCCCTTGCTAGTGTTACACAGCCAGACTGCCCCAGTTCATGCCAAGATGCTACAGTCTGCAGCCAGGCCCTGAAGGATTAGAGCTGCTTTGTGGTAACTCAGCAGCCTTCTATTTCACAGTTGTAACCACTGGGAAATTATTTCATAGAAGCACTATGTCATGCAGGCCCCCACCTGCCATGCATGAGGCATATTAATTTTGCCACATGAGCATTAAATTCCAAACTGTTGTTGAGGTGAAGAAAAGACTTGCTTTAAAAAAAATGACAGAGCTTGGCTGGAAAGACATTTGCATATTAACAGGCAGTGCTAGTAAAGGACAAAGCAGCCATTCCCTGACACATTAAGCCCAAAATGGACTTTTTATCACCAGACATTGAAGGTGGGGGAGCTCGCATTCCAGGTTGGCTGCTAACATGGCCAAATACACAAACGGACATGGTCAAACCAGCTAGTGAGATGACTAACCTGCTGGGCAACCTAAGTTTTTTGAATTTGGACAAACAGTTTGGGCAAAAAGCTGAATGCTCTTGGACTGAGAAGATCTCTCCTGTCTGCTCCCATCTCTTACGCACAAGCCTCAGAATCCACTAAAGACACATGAACCCCAAGAGTGAAAAATCTCCTACAGCGAACAAGGTTTAAGAAGAATACTGGGCCCCAATGAAAAGCAAGATCTACCTACAAGCAAGGACTCTACAGTGAGCATGAGGAACCATAACAACAACTCTTCAGATATTGCCTCAAACTTTTCCACTTTATTTTTCTTCTGCTCTTTTCTGTCTCTACTTGCATGTGTATTGCATATGCATGCTAATGTGGGTGCATCATGTATCTGTAGGCATTAACCAAATTAGAGTTTAAGTTTAATAAATTTCAACTTTTCTTCTTTAAACCTAAGAAAGCCTGTTTATGCTGGTTTCTTTGCCTTATAATTGGAAAGCGGTGAACAAGGATTCACCAAGGGGGAGCTAAAAACAGTGTGTTTTAAAAATAAAATCCTGTTACAGTAAGACCAGGTGATGACTGAGAGGGGACCCGAGACACCTTTGTCACCTGGTCGTAACAACTAGGATAGGTAAACAGTCACAAAAGACAGGGACTAAGGGCTTGCACAAGGCTGATCCATAATTTTTTCTGTTTACTGATAGATAAAAATGGAATTGAGTGTTTGAGTGTTTGTATTTGTGTTTCTATTTGTAGTGAAGTGAGGGCAATATCATACGAACATATGAACATACGAATTAGGAGCAGGAATAGGCCACACGGCCCTTCGAGCCTGCTCCGCCAGTCAGTAAGTTCATGGCTGAACTGATTAAGGAAATTTCCTTAATTCTTGACTGAAGGAAGGCAATCCAATGGTACTGGGGACCCTGGTAAGCATTGTGGTCACTGCTGGGGATGGGAAGGATGACTTAGGCGATGCACTTTTCAATAAGCTGCTCTCTGAGAGCTCTCACAGCTAGGGGAAATGAGGGTCAATGCCACTCCTATTCCTTCTACTCATGTTCATTGTCTTCAGGCTCCTCTTACTCTTCAAGATCCTCGACTTCCTTCTCCTCCTCCTGCACTTCGTGTTGCCCAGGTAGTGGTTGTTATGTTTCGTACCCCAAGCATGAAGAAACTAGATTCACGATTTCTGTGTGTGGAGACTTTATTCAAGTTGGATGCCCGGTTCTGTCTTAGTTTTATTTTTGGAACCAAGGCCCCTCAGTGTTGACTGACAGCATCAAGCAGTCAATCACTGAGTAATCAAACACAACATATTTTCCCCCTTGTAGACTAAGGAGCTTACTCTGAATTAAACCTTCATAAGCATCAAACAGGTAAATACATTGAGTCATTTCTTAAAGTCCATTTGTTCCTCTAAGTACACAAATAATCTTTCAGATATGAAGGTCACTGATAAAGGCACCGAGATCAACGAAGATGTGGTTATGGTTCAGCACCATCATTTTGATGAGGTAGATAATTAACACCACGATTGCTAATCAGAAAAGGAAATGTATCCCCATAGTCACGATCTTCGACATCTCCAGGTCTGCTCACAATCAAGCACCTCATGTTTCACTTGGTGTTGTCATCCAAGAGATAAGGGTTGGTACCGAGGATCTGCTTGATCTGCTTAGGTCATGATAGAAACAATGCCAGCTTGTAGTTGTGATTTGGACGTTTGATGCAAACCCAATCTCCGACTGTGAATCATGTTTTCCTTGCACATGTTTGCTGATCGGAGTACACTTTTACTTTGCATTGTTGCTTCGCGATTTCTTCTGCCTTCGCTCTGACATTTGTGTTTGATGGTGGTGACAGCTGAGGAATGGTCAGCGGCATACGAATGTTGTGAATAATCATAAGTTCAGCCAGTGTCTTTCCGGTCAGAAAGTATGGGGTGGGTCAATATGTGCAAAGTAGGCTATGAATGGATTGTTCAAATGTTTTCCTCTCTGACAAATTAGTTCTCAAACTATCCTTGATCATCCTGGTGAAACGCTCGATGCCACCATTCAATTGTGGGTTGTATCGCAATGTCAGATGGTGGTGAATTCTGCAGGTTGCTAGGAACTCCGTCAATAGACTGGAAACAAACCGTGGTCCGTTGTCTGTAGTGACAGTCTCTGGCAAACCCCACTTTGTAAACAACTTGTCTAGAACGTCAATGACTGCAGTGGTGGTTATGGAATTTGTCGTAGTGATTTCTGGTCTCTTGGCAAGTAGATCATGAATAACAAACAAAAAACGTTGATTGCTAGAGGCTGCATGCACTAATCTGGTTTTGTTGGCGACGGGGTCAGTTGTAGAGTTGCAGGATACGGTTTAGCAGATTTTTCACTGGGTATATGTGTTACACAGTTTCTGATGAACTCTCCTATGCAGCGATTTGTTGTTGGCCATCAGACTGCTTTATGTTGATTCATCTTAACGATACCTGGATATCCTTCACGGGCAATATACAACACCTATTGCTGTAACGCTTTCGGATAACCACACAAGTTCTGCATGCGACACATTAGTCATCAAACAATGTAAGCTCATGGCTTACTCTGTAGTACAGGACCAGTTCTTCCTCTATTTCGTGAGGCCAGTCAGTTTTTAGGTTCTTACTTACTTTCTGTAGTATGCTGTCTGTCGCTGACTCTACCTTCAACTCCTCTCGCATCACTAGATTCGCGATCACGTGCAAAATCACTGCGATGATGTACTCTTTGATGTTCCAAGTCAATTTGCTACCGCGAGCACTATCTGCGATAGTAGTGCGGCTAAACATGTCAACTACTCGGTTGCTTGAACCGGTGAGATACTCGACCTCAAAGTTGTGCTGATGAAGGCAATCAGACAATCGGTAGATGCGTAGAGGTCAATGACCAGATGACCAGATCCTGACATGGCTAACAATATAGTCAGCGCTTGGTGATCTGTGTGGAGAGTGAACTTCCTACCAAAGAGATACATATTCCAACGTTCGCAAGCATAGATGCAGGCCAATGCTTCCTGCTCTCCAGTGGAGTATTTGTATTCTGTTTCTCACAATAGACATGATGTGTATGCAATTAGTTGTTTGCTTCCTGCAACGTACAGTGGGAGTACAGTTCCTATCACATTTCCTGACGCTTCTGTTGTGATGTACATTTCCACATGTGGGTTGAAATGTGTGAGGACTGGCGGTGATGCATTCTTCACCTTTAACATGTTAAACGCTGTTTGCCAAGCAATTGTCCATTCCCATTGTGTAGCTTTGCGCTGTAGCTTTCGAAAAGGCTCCACGATGTCTGCATACTGGGACACAAATTTGTGATAAAAGTTGGTAGTGCCGAGGGACGATACCAGCTGTTTCACTTTGGACAGGGGAAGAAGCACATGAATGGCTTTAACATTATCGTATGTAGGCTTTACTCCAGCTGCTGTCACTTTGCACCCAAGAAAGTCAATCTTGAATGCCACAAATGTGCATTTGTCTTTGTTGAGTGGAAAATTGTATTTTGTGTGAGTCGAGCGAGCACCGTGGATAACCGCTGATTGTGTTCTGCTTTGTCCTTTCCATGGACGACAACGTCGTCAAGAAGGTTAAGTGTCCCCTCAACGTTTTACAAGACTGGAAAGACAATTTCTGGAACGCACTAGGTGCTGAACTTAGTCCAAAGAGCAGTCTCCAGTACTGAAACACGCCGTCTTGTGTCAGAAAGGCTGTAAGATGTTGGCTTTGCTCCGTTAGTGGTATCTGAAGATAGCTCCATTGCATGTTGAGCTATGGATTCATGAAATTATGCCTATAGTTCTTGGATCATAGGGAGTGGGTACTTGTCCAGAATAATTGCTTTGTTGTCTGACTTAAAGTCAACACATAATCTAATTTCTCAATTTTTGTGTCGTGCAATGGCTAGGTTCGATATCCATGGGGATAAGTTGATTGACTCAATGATACCATCTGCTCCCAGTCATTTCAGCTCCTGTGACACTTTGGTGCAGATTGCAAATGACAACCATTTCAAATTTTGCAAAACAGACGGAATTGTTGTATTGACATGAGGAGCATGACAGTACCCCTTAATCTCCCCAAATCCAGTGAATAAGGATATTGCTGTGTATAGTCTGTATCATTCATCACATTAATGTGTGCTCCAGTGGGTCTACAAGTTTGAAGCCAAGCTAATCGAACAGGTCTACCCCCATAAGTCTCCTGCCTGTGGCCACATAGAATGTGAACTTGTTCAGGTTGATGTTTTTGTCGTGCACTGAATCTGTGATCATTCCAAAGACTGGGATAATCGAGTCATTGTAAGCTTGCAAAGTGACTGTCGCAGGGGTGAGAGAAAGTTGCAAAAAAGAATGACAGCAGAGGTATTTGCTCAATAGGGATACTTCCACATCTACATCAATGAGGAGCAACAGTGAAATGCCCGTGATCACGACTGTGCAATCCTTGAAGTGACCCCCATACATGGGACTGGGTGCTTTACTGTCTACGACAGTATACACACACTGTATTTCGATCTCATGAATAGGTTCCTCCAAGTGTCAAACTGACAAAGTCTTCTTCTTCGACAACCAGCATAGCTTTGTGGTGATTAATTTTTGAGAATGAGTTGCACTTTTTCCCTCATGCCTGATATGGTGTTTTGGATCCATGGGTCCTCCCCAGAATTTGGGCACGTTTTTGAGGGTGCCTGACCATGATAGGGCAAATATTTATGATCCTGCTGGGGTCTCTATCCATAACCCTTGCACTTGAGCTAATTGGATAAGCTGTGTCTGTAACTCTGTGCCTGAGGATGTAGTTTTGTGTAACATCTTCAAATCTAACATGGCGGATTCGATTTGGACGGCCAAGATCATGGCCTTTTCCAAAGCCAAACCATCATCCTCCATGAGTAGACGTTTCCTAATTTGTGGGATTGAAGGTTTTTCAATTAGTTAATCATGAATTAGTTCATTAGTTAGTGTGCTAAATTTGCATGTAGAAGCTAACTGACACAACGCTGCCACAAATTGTTTTATGGGCTCACCATTTCCTTGGCATCTCGGATGGAACATGTATTGTTCAGTAGCCACACTTTTCTTCATGCCAAAGGATTTCTCGAGAGCACATGTCACCTTATCGAATGTAGACTTATCCATTTTCTGCTCAAATATATGATGGATCTCTGCTCCAAGGCAATGCACTAGTATCGCCTTCTTGTGGGTCACTGCTACATCTGTACCATTGTACTGATAGCGAGCAAGTAGATTTCAGACCCAGAAATCAATCTATCCCACAGAATGAGAGAATCTCCTAGCATAGACAGGAAAGACGCTCGGGCTAGTAAATTTAAATTACTCACCATCTTCGTCGCCAGATGTTTGCTGGGATTATATCCGGTAAAAGTGATGCCAGAGAGCTGCCTGGGGATGTGCAGCAGCCATCCACAGCTTGCCAATTTAATTTAAATGAGACCCGAGGCCCAATATCAGGCACATCTCCGGCCTAACCATTCCAGTACAAGGATCACTCACAGCACCGAGTTTACACTGGTATACCAGAGCAACACGATTTCACCCATGCAAATCTTTTAAATTAACTAGCAGACTGGTTGAAGCCAGTTCCAAAGAGTATTTTTCCAATGTTTCCAGATTTTGAATGTTACAATTGATCTGCTTGTATTATTGTGGTGACCATTTGTTTTTTTAAAGGACATCAAATAGTTCCCAAGTTATGGCAATAACACCTTAGCAGAGCAGGCACAGCTGAAACAATTTATTTTGTTCCTGCTTTTTTTAATGGGCTAATATTACCAGAAACAAATCATGTTTCCTTCCTATCCTGAAGTATTTTAAACACATACAATATCATTGAAAAATAGGTGTAAAGCAATTTGGAGCTGCTTCAGGTCCCTCAAATGCAAACTGGATTCAACTAAATGACTTAGCTAAGGCAGCGCTAGTAAATGAAGAAGCATCAGAACTCATATTGAATCAGCTAACTTGACCAACTGCCAATCTGGTTTCCCAGCTTGGTATTTTTTTATAGCATTTGACTTGATTTGATTTAACACAGGAAGTCACAGATAGGTGCAGCTATGGATTGTCAACTTGATGTTGTTCATGTGCCATGAAATTAGATCATATAGTGTCAAGAAAATCTGATGCACCATGGCTGCACTGTCACACAGTAGTGAGAGAATGATGCATTTAATAACAATAATAATCGAGGAGGATCAATGGAGAATCTACAGCCAGAGCAACTGTACAAAACTGTGCCAGAATGGAGCGACAGTAACATTTTTTCATTAATTCTGCCACAAACTTTCATATTCCCAATAGGTCATTCTTTACGTACAGTCATTTTCAGCTTACCTGTCAAGAATTATAGGACAATATGCACTTAATAAAGGATTTTCCAGAGATACAATGATAAGGAGGTGCTTCAATGCTTAACTGTTAAAATATTTGCATAGCTGTCCCTGTGTAGAGGGATGCAGTCTGCAAAAATAGACTGCAGTTGCTGTCATTAAAAAAGATACATTAGTGTCAATCCTGCCATTCCGAGAGAAAGTCCCTTCAGTCCATCAAACATAAGGATACTAAATCAAATAAGTCTGGACAATATTAACCCAGTGGAGGACAGGGAAGAATCTTGCGATGCACCGTTTTTGGTCTGTCCAGATTCTATTGTGGCTCTCAAAATGTACTGCGGTCATGATTCATTTATTACTGTTTTCAGGTAATTTATGTACGACATTTAAATTAATTTAGTTTACAATGTAATATGTGGTCTTCTTGAACATAATATGTTGCAAAGAGGCATGATTTGATTTCCATTAGATGCTTCACTAATAGGAGTAAATCATATTTGCTTATTTATGGAACAAAGTTTGTTAAAGGGGCCTGTCTGTGGCTGTCACCAGGCAGAGAGAAGATTGAGTGCAGCGCTATATAATTTTAGTCATGAGGTCTTTATACTCAAGGGAAGGACGATTTACTGACACAGCAAGGAGTCCACACCTTTAACAGAAGACAGAAGATAATAGGATATGGGCCAGAGGAGAAGGTTAAAAGTACAATAATCACATCTTAGAAGATTACTCTAGTTTATTAAATTAATTTTGTTTTCAGTGCATATTGTTGACAAGGCATTTCAAAAAATCAAGACTTCTTCTCACTTTTTAATCTTATTGAATGTTTTAACAGTTCACATGCGTTTAAGTCCTCAGTAAATTTGCAATTTAAATTAATTTATTCTGGACCAATCGGTTTCAATTTTCTGATAATAGCTGTTGTTCATCCCAGGCAGAGGAACCGAAATGTGAAACCAAAAGAAATTAAACAGTTTCTGGAGGCTGCTAAAATTGAATGCTTCATAATTAGAGCTATTAATTGTGTGTTGAGATGCTTATCACATGTGTTCACTTTGTTTTTTCTTCCCAAATGAATCATGCATTTTATAGAGACAGAAGGAGGCCATTCAGCTCCCCCCCGAGCATCCAGGAGGGCTTCTTGAAACAGCATGTAGATAGTCCAACTAGGGATGGGGCCATTCTGGACCTGGTATTGGGGAATGAACCCAGCCAGGTGGTCGAAGTTTCAGTGGGGGAGCATTTCGGGAGCAGTGACCGTAATTCCATAAGTTTTAAGGTATTTGTGGATAAGGATAAGAGTAGTCCTCGGGTGAAGGTGCTAAATTGGGGGAAGGCTAATTATAACAATATTAGGCAGGAACTGAAGAATTTAGATTGGGGGCAGCTGTTAAGGGTAAATCAACATCTGACATGTGGGAGTCTTTCAAACGTCAGCTGATTAGAATCCAGGACCAGCATGTTCCTGTGAGGAAGAAAGACAAGTTTGGCAAGTTTCAGGAAGCTTGGATAACACGGGATATTGTGAGCCTAGTCAAAAAGAAAAAGGAAGCATTTGTAAGGGCTGGAAGGCTAGGAACAGACAAAGCACTTGAGGAATATAAAGACAGTAGGAAGGAACTTAAGCAAGGAGTCAAGAGGGCTAAAAGGGGTCATGAAAAGTCATTGGCAAACAGGATTAAGGAAAATCCCAACGCTTTTTATACGTATATAAAGAGCAAGAGGGTAACCAGGGAAAGGGTTGGCCCACTCAAGGACAGAGATGGGAATCTATGTGTGGAGCCATAGGAAATGGGCGAGGTGCTAAATGAGTACTTTGCATCAGTATTCACCAAAGAGAAGGACTTGGTGGATGATGAGCCAAGGGAAGGGAGTGCAGATAGTCTCAGTCATCTCATTATCAAAAAGGAGGTGTTGGGTGTCTTGCAAAGCATTAAGGTAGATTAGTCCCCAGGGCCTGATGGGATCTACCCTAGAATACTGAGGGAGTCAAGGGAGGAAATTGCTGGGGCCTTGACAGCAACCTTTGCATCCTCATTGGCTACAGGTGAGGTCCCAGAAGACTGGAGAATAGCCAATGTTGTTCCTTTGTTTAAGAAGGGTGGCAAGGATAATCCAGGAAATTATAGGCCGGTGAGCCTTACGTCAGTGGTAGGGAAACTATTAGAGAGGATTATTCGGGACAGGATTTACTCCCATTTGGAAACAAACGAACTTATTAGCGAGAGACAGCATGGTTTTGTGAAGGGGAGGTCGTGTCTTACTAATTTGATTGAGTTTTTTGAGGAAGTGACGAAGATGATTGATGAAGGAAGGGCAATGGATGTTATCTATATGGACTTTAGTAAAGCCTTTGACAAGGACCTGCATGGCAGAATGGTACAAAAGGTGGAGTCACACGGGATCAGAGGTGAGCTGGCAAGATGGATACAGAACTGGCTCGGTCATAGAAGACAGAGGGTATCAGTGGATGGGTGTTTTTCTGAATGGAGGGATGTGACTAGTGGTGTTCCGCAGGGATCAGTGCTGGGACCATTGCTGTTTGTAGTATATATAAATGATTTGGAGGAAAATGTAGCTGGTCTGATTAGTACGTTTGGGGACGACACAAAGGTTGGTGGAGTTGCGGATAATGATGAGGATTGTCAGAGGATACAGCAGGATATAGATCGGTTGGAGACTTGGGCGGAGAAATGGCAGATGGAGTTTAATCTGGACAAATGTGAGGTAATGCATTTTGGAAGGTCTAATGCAGGTGGGAGGTATACAGTAAATGTCAAAACCCTTAAGAGTATTGACAGGCAGAGAGATCTGGGCGTACAGGTCCACAGGTCACTGAAAGTGGCAACGCAGGTGGATAAGGCAGTCAAGAAGGCATACGGCATGCTGTGGTAAAGAAGGCAGACTCCCACCCAATTTCTCATTTAAAGGACTATATGGACAGAGTGGGCAACACAATATGTCTTAAAGAGACAGATGTGTTGGAAGGATACTGTCAAATTCCTTTGACACCCCCAGGATAAGAAAAAAATCAGCTTCTGTTACACTGGACAGGGTTTTCCAGTGTCAAGTGATGCCACATAGGTTAAGGGGTACTCGAGAAACTTCTCAGAGAATAGTGAACCCAGGAGTAGTCAGTGCTCCTAGTTGTGCAGCTCACCTGGCTGAGGTGATGGACAATAGGGACACTTGGAAAGAAAACACAAAACAATTGGAAGACTATGCTGTAAATTTGAAATGGGTTAATTGGAACAACCTTTTGAAAATTTAAAGCCGAACTGTTCTGATGGAACGTGTTGCTGTAGTTTAAACATTTTTTTTAGAAATGTGTATATCTGAAAATGTGTGGAAAAAAAGTTAGCGTTTTTTTCAATTTGTATTTTTTTTGACCCATTGTAATGAAACGCATTTCAGGAATGGCATTTCATTCCGCGAGGGGAGGAGGTATCATGGTCCTGTAGTTTTTTTTTCTGTAAGATGCAGTTTGCCTTTAAGGCTTGCAAAGTATCAGTATTGTTTTAAGAACCAGCAAGCCTCAGGAGTTATAGGAGCGTGCATTTTCGTTGCCGTGGAAATAACCATTTGGAAACTGCGATTCAAAGGGTGAATTCTCGTTACCATAGATACAGCCACTGGGAGTGAGTATTAAGCGATACATTTAGATTTAAGATTTAGAGATACAGCACTGAAACAGGCCCTTCGGCCCACCAAGTCTGTGCCGACCATTAACCACCCAGTTATACTAATCCCATATTCCTACCACATCCTCACCTGTCCCATAGTCCTACCACATCCTCACCTGTCCCTATATTCCCCTACCAATACTAGGGGCAATTTATAATGGCCAATTTACCTATCAACCTGCAAGTCTTTTGGCTGTGGGAGGAAACCGGAGCACCCGGAGGAAACCCACGCAGACACAGGGAGAACTTGAAAACTCCACACAGGTACTACCCAGAATTGAACCTGGGTCGCTGGAGCTGTGAGGCTACGGTGCTAACCACTGCGCCACTGTGCCGCCCTGTGGTTACAATTCAATTTTGAACTGGCTTTTTAGTTGACGACAGTTTGTTCTAAAGGAACAGAGACACAGACAGCTGTGGTGACAGCACCTGTAAAAAGAGCTCTCAACCATTTAAACTGAAGGAAGATAAATTTAGTATGTTCAATTATTATCTCTCAAAATTCTAAAAAAAGTCAAACCAAAAAAGAGATCTCTGGTAATTTAAATTGAAGAAAAGGAAGTTAGACTGTGACAATCTTTTATCCCACAAAAAACTCTAAAGTCAGCTTGATTCTATTGAAAGTGTTTGCAAGTCGTTAATTGCTGAAATTCGCTGGAGAAGGAAAGCTTCACCTACTGCTGAAGTTAGACAATAGACTGTTCTACTGTGGAAGAACCTTTTTTCCTGCATCGGACGACTGTGAGGACTTCAAGCAACTTCTGTGAGGACTTCAAGCAACATTGGACTGTAAATTGGCAAGGACTCTATTTTTTTTCCATTTTATATGTTGTTTATATCTTCATAGTGTTTAAGAATTATAGTTCTTCTAATTAAAGAGTTAATTTGTTGATTTAAAGACACCTGGTTTGGATAGCCTCATTCAGGGGTTAATAGGTGGTACAATTTGGCTGGGTCTTTCTTTAATTTGGAAAGTGTTAGAACATAGAACAGAGAACAGCACAGTACAGGACCTTCAGCCCACCAAGTTGTGCCGACCCTTTAACCTACTCTAAGATCAAACTACCTACATACTCTTCATTCTACCATTTTCCATGTACCTATCCAAGAGTCGCTTAAATGTCCCTAATGTATCTGCTTCTACTACCACCGCTGGCAGTGCATTCCACGCACCCACCACTCTCTGTGTAAAGAACCTACCTCTGACATCTCCCCGAAACCTTCCTCCAATCACCTTAAAATTATGCCCCCTGGTAATAGCCCTTTCCGCCCTGGGAAAAAAGTCTCTGGCTATCCACTCTATCCATGCCTCTCATCATCTTGTACACCTCTATCACGTCACCTCTCATCCTTCTTCGCTCCAATGAGAAAAGCCCTAGCTCCCTCAACCTTTCTTCATAAGACATGCCCTCCAGTCCAAGCAGCATCCTGGTAAATCTCCACTGCACCCTCTCTAAAGCTTCCACATCCTTCCTATAATGAGGTGACCAGAACTGAACACAATATTCCAAGTGTGGTCTAACCAGGGCTTTATAGAGCTGCAGCATAACCTCGCGGCTCTTAAACTCAATCCCCCTGTTAATGAAAGCCAACACACCATACGCCTTCTGAACAACCCTATCAACTTGGGTGGCAACTTTGAGCGATCTATGGACATGGACCCCAAGATCCCTCTGTTCCTCCACACTACCAAGAATCCTGTCTTTAAGCCTGTATTCTGCATTCAAATTCGACCTTCCAAAATGAATCACTTCGCACTTTTCCAGGTTGAACTCCATCTGCCACTTCTTAGCCCAGCTCTGCATCCTGTCAATGTCCCATTGCAACCTACAACAGCCTTCCACACTATCCACAACTCCAGCAACCTTCGTGTCATCAGCAAACTTGCTAACCCAGCCTTCCACTTCCTCATCCAAGTCATTTATAAAAATCACAAAGAGCAGAGGTCCCAGAACAGATCCTTGTGGAACACCACTGGTCACCGAGCTCCATGCTGAATACTCTCCATCTACTACCACCCTCTGACTTCTATGGGCCAGCCAATTTTGTATCCAGACAGCCAACTTTCCCTGAATCCCATGCCTCCTTACTTTCTGAATGAGCCTACCATGGGGAACCTTATCAAACGCCTTGCTAAAATCCATATACACCACATCCACTGCTCTTCCTTCATCAATTTATTTTGTCACATCTTCAAAGAATTCAATAAGGCTTGTGAGGCATGACCTGCCCCTTACAAAGCCATGCTGACTGTCTCTAATCAAACCATGCTTTTCCAAATAATCATAAATCCTGTCTCTCAGAATCCTCTCCAATAATTTGCCCACTACCGACGTAAGACTGACAGGTCTATAATTCCCAGGGTTATCCTTATTCCCTTTCTTGAACAAGGGAACAACATTTGCCACCCTCCAATCATCCGGTACTACTCCAGTGGACAGTGAAGATGCAAAGATCATCGCCAAAGGCGCAGCAATCTCTTCCCTCGCTTCCCGTAATATCCTTGGTTATATCCCGTCTGGCCCCGGGGACTTAGCTGTCCTCATATCCTTCAGAATTTCCTGCACATCCTCCCTCTTAACCTCAACCTGTTCAAGCATATCAGCCTGTTTCGCGCTGTCCTCACAAACGACCAGGTCCCTCTCACTAGTGAATACTGAAGCAAAGTATTCATTTAGGACCTCCCCTACCTCCTCCGACTCCAGGCACAAGTTCCCTCCACTATTCCTGATCGGCCCTACCCTCACTCGGGCCATCCTCTTGTTCCTCACATAAGTGCAGAATGCCTTGGGATTTTCCTTAATCATACCCGCCAAGACTTTTTCATGTCCCCTTCCAGCTCTCCTAAGTCCATTCTTCAGTTCCTTCCTGGCTACCTTGTAACCCTCTGGAGCCCTGTCTGATCCTTGATTCCTCAACCTTAAGTAAGCTTCCTTCTTCCTCTTGACTAGCTGCCCCACATCTCTTGTCATCCAAGGTTCCTTCAAGGGTAGCATCCCTTCCCTGCCTCATCGGGACAAACCTATCCAGCAGTCGCAGCAAGTGCTCCCTAAACAACCTCCACATTTCTGTCGTGCATTTCCCTGAGAACATCTGTTCCCAATTTATGCTCCCCAGTTCCTGCCTAATAGCATTGTAATTCCCCCTCCCCCAATTAAATATTTTCCCATCCCGTCTGCTCTTGTCCCTCTCCATGACTATAGTAAAGGTCAGGGAGTTGTGATCACTATCACTGAAATGCTCTCCCACCGAGAGATCTGCCACCTGGCCTGGTTCGTTGCCAGGCACCAAGTCCAACATAGCCTCCCCTCTAGTCGGCCTATCTACATATTGAGTCAGGAAACCTTCCTGGACACACCTGACAAAAACTGCTCCATCCAAACTATTTGCACTAAGGAGGTTCCAATCAATATTAGGGAAGTTGAAGTCACCCATGAAAACAACCCTGTTACTTCTGATCCTTTCCAAAATCTGCCTCCTAATCTGTTCCTCCATGTCTCTGTTGCTATTGGGGGTCTATAGAAAACTCCCAACAAAGTGACTGCTCCTTTCCTGTTTCTGACTTCCACCCATAATGACTCAGTAGACAAACCCTCCTCGACGACCTCCCTTTCTGCAGCTGTGATACTATCCCTGATTAGCAATGCCACTCCCCCACCTGTGGAGCGACAGGATTGAATTATCAGTGCGTTTCTCCCACCACAATCTGAATCGTATATTTTGATTGGGGACTTTGACTGGAGCGGTCAGTCGTAACAAAAGAGCATGCGATCTGCTCCGGCAAGTTACTGTCCAGGAAGCAATCATGTCGAAAATTAACCCTATGATTGCAATGCTTTTTTGTTACACATGAGGATCCACCACCCACTGAGCACAGGATCACCTCCTTCAGCACGAAGATTCCCAACACTGGCAGAATGACCAGCAGTTTCCCAGAATTGTGGGTTCCTCCCATAAACGTTGCCTCTCGTAGCTCAGAGATCAGAGATTTAAATTTACTGCCGAAATGCACCCCCACACACCTCCAAACCAGCTCTGTCACATCATCCACAGAGAACCAGGACTGCATGTAGTGCAGTCCTGAGTTGGCTGTTTTTTATTCGTTCTTGGAATGTGTGCATTGTTGGCAAGGCCAGAATTTATTGTCCATCCCTAATTGCCCTTGAGAAGGTGGTGGTGAGTTGACTACATGAATCGCTGCACTTCATGTGGTATAGGTACAGTGCTATTCTGTAGTAGTTCAATACAACTGAGTGGCTTGCTCTGCTATTTCAGAGGGCAGTTAAGAATCAATCATATTGCTGTGGATCTAGAGTCACATGTCGGCCAGACCAAGCAAAGATGGCAGATTTCCTACCCTAAAGGGCATTCGTATTCTACAGGCCTCCAAATAGTGAGAGATGGAGGAGCAAATTTGCAGAGAAATCACAGATATGTGCAAGAACTATAGAGAGGTGATATTCGGGACCTCAACTACCCAAACAACAATTGGGATAATTCTAGGGTAAAGCGTAAGGAGAGGGAGGAATTTCTGAAATGTGTTCAGGAGAACTTCCTTGATCAGTATGTCCTCATCCCAACTAGAAAAGAGGCATTACTGGATCTGGTGCTGGGAAATGACGTGGGCCAAGTGGACCAAGTGTCTGTCAGGGACCACTTGGGTAAGAGTCACCAGTGTAACACAAGGTTTAGACTCGTAATGCAGAAAAACAAAATAAGGTAGAACATCCAGATTGGAAGAGGGCTAATTTCAATGAGAAGGGATGAGAAAGGATCTACCCAGGGTAGAACAGAACCAAAGACTAACAGGAAGAGCTGTATCAGAGCAAGGGGTTATCTTTAAGGAAGAAATCCTTCAGGTACAAGTTAGGTACATTTCAACAAGGGTAAAAGATAAGGGAACTACTAACAGGATTCCTTGGATGATGAGGGAGATAGAAGTTATGATGAAACATAGAAAGGTGTATGATGCATGTTGGGTGAATTCTTTAAGTGAGAACAAAGCCAAATACAATAATTTGAGAGGGGAGGTGAAGAGGAAAATTTGACTGGCAAAGAGGGAGTATGAGAATAGAATGGCAGTCAACATAAAATGGAACCCAAAAATCTTCTACTGGCATGTAAATAGTAAGCAGGTAGTAAGAGGAGGAGTGGGGCCTATTAGGGACAGAGAGAGTAATATATGCTTAGAGCTGCAGGGCAAGGCTAATATACTTAATGAGTACTTTGTATCAGTGGTCATTAAGGAAGTGGAATCTGACAAAATATCAGTAGAATTGGAGATAGTAGTCAATGGATAGGGCAAAAACTGAGAGGGGGCTAGATACTAAGAAGGCTGGCTATGCCTAGGGTAGATAGGTCACCTGGTCCGGCTTGCATCCCAGGTTGCTAAAGGAAGTGTGAATGAAGACAGTGGAAGGGCTTGCCATAATCTTCCAATCTTCCTTGCATATGGGAGAGGTGCCTAAGGATTGCAGAGTGACAAATGTAATACCCTTATTTAAGAAAGGGTGTAAGGACAGCCTAACAACTACAGGTCAGTTAGTTTAACATCAGTGGTGGGTAAGGTTTTAGAAATAATAATCAGTCAAAAAATCAACACACACTCAATACACACTTGGAGAGGTTGGAGCACAGATTTGTAAAATGGATATTAACATGGATTTTAAGAAAGCGCTTGATAAGGTACCACATAAAAGGCTGGTTAAGGCTGGTACCACATAAAAGGCTCATGGAATAGGACAGTCAGTGTCCAATTGGATAACAAAATTGGCTTAAGGACAAAAAAAGGCGAGTCATAGTAAATGGTTGTTTTTTCAGACTGGAGGATGGTAAACAGTCGTGTTCCCCAATAGTCAATGCTTGTCCCACTGCTATTTTTCCTATATATAAATGAGTTGGATTTTGGAATACAGAGTAGAATCCCAAAATTTGCCAATGACACCAAACTTGGAGGTGTGGCAAACAGTGAGAATGATATGAACTGCCTACAACAGGACATAGATAGGCTAGCAGAATGGGAAGACAGGTGGCAGATAGGATTTAATACTGACAAACGTGAGGTGATGCAGTTTGGCAGAAGGAATAGGGAAAGGCAATAGATACTTAATGGTACAGTTCTGAAGAGTGTGCAGGAACAGAGTGACCTGGGGTGCATGTGGATCGATCTTTGACAGTGGCAGGACATATTGAGAAAGTAGTTAGCAAAGCATCTGGGTTCTTGGGCTTCTTGGGATGCATTGAGTACAAAAGCAAGGAAGTTATGCTAAACCTTTATAAAGCTCTGGTTCGGCCCCAAGTGGAGTATTGTATCCAATTCTGGTCACTACACTTTAGAAAGTATGTGAGGGTCCTTCGAAGGATGCAAAGGAGATTTAGCAGAATGGTTCCAGGGAGGGGGATTTGAGTTGCAAGGTTAAGTTGGAAAACTTGAGGTTGTTCTTGTTAGAACAAAGGAGTTTGAGAGGAGACTTAACAGAAAAGAATGACAGGTTTAGATAAGTTAGACAAGGAAAAACTGTCCCCATTAACTGATGGTAAAAGGACTAGGGGACACGAGAACACAGATCAAAGGTTTTGGGCAAGAGATGCAGGGGGAATATGAGGAAGAACTTTTTTACACAGTGGGCAGTAATGACCTGGAACTCGCTGCCCACAAGGGTGGTGGAAGCGTAGACGATCAATGAATTCAAATTGGATGGCCTCTTGAAGGAAGCAAACTTTCAGGGCTACAGGGACTGACTGAATAGCTCCATGGAGAGCCAGCTTGGACTTTTTTTTATTCTTTCATGGGATGTGGGCATCACTGGCAACATTTGTTGTCCATTCCTAATTGCCCTTGAGAGGGTGGTGATAGGCTGCCTTCTTGAACTGCTGCCATCCTTTGGTGTGGGTACACCTGCAGTACTGTTAGGGATAGACTGAAAGGCCTCCTTCTGTGTCATAAACCAGGTGAGTTTTTACAACAATCCAGTAGAATGAGACGAGCATTTTATTCCAGGTTTGTTAATTGAGTTTAAGTTCCCACAGCCACCATGGTGGGATTTGATCTCATGTCTCTGGTGCATTAGTCCAGGCCTCTAGATTACAAGCTCAGTAATGTTGCCACTGTACTACCATCCCGCTAGGGCTGGAGTGTTGGGAATTGGGAGGGCTTGGGAAACACGAGTGTCAGCAATCCCTTTTCAAAAATCAGGAAGTCTCCTTGTGACTTACAGGGTCAACTCACTGTTGTGTTTATGGGACCCATACAGCTGACTCCCACACTTAGAGCTCTTAAATGGTGGTGGTGGTGGGGGGTGCGCATCCTGTTTCCTGATTTCTTTTCCCCCCTGTTTCCTGCTTTCATTTTCCCCACTTCACTGCTTTCAGTTTCCCTCGCTTTCTCCACCCTCAGGTTCCACTCTTCCTCGCTCTTGGTTTCCCCTATTCTCTGCCCTCAGTTTCCTCTCTTCACTGCTCCCACTTTCCCATATTCTCCACCCTCTGTTTCTCCTCTTTGCCTGCTCCTGGGTGCTCTCCTGGTTCTTGGAGCAACAGCTGCTGGCACAAAATCACAAACAAAATTACTCAACTATATGGAACCCGACCTTTATAAGGTGAATACAATAACATTTATACAGGTCATGTGAACAAATATCACATGATCAGGCATCTTACGAGTAAATGTCATGTGGTTAAAATATCCGGAGATGCCTTCAACCAGATTTAACAATCTTATTCAGCACCAACACCTCAAGGCTTTATGAACCTATGGCTCTAGTTGCCTTTTGAGCTGCATAGAAAGGTGAGTATATCCACTCCAGTGATTCCACCTTCACCAATGCAGGTACCAAGCCAAGAGTCTGCAACCTCAACTAACTCAGCATTTCCAAATGCACACCAGACCCCATTCAAATTGTATCCCTTCACTGCTCCTGATAGAAAATCCAATGGAGTGCTGCAATTGGCAAGTCTTCGGCTTGCCAAATCCCACCATTAGATCTGACAAGTGATAAAATAAGCATCAGGGAGAAAGAAATAAGCAACAAGCAAAACTGGGAACCAGAAAGCATGAAGTGAAACATACAAAATTGGCAAGCAGGATAAGCCCAGCAGGACTCCAGCAGCCAGCTCTCCTCCCCTCCCTAAACTTCAGCCTGCTTCAGTCAGCAGTACAACTGTTCAGCTGGGTGTCTGCAGCAAGGTTCATCTCCCAAAGCAACCCTTCCAGCTTCACATAGGACTGTCGAGCCAATACCTGTCAACTCCCCTCCCTACCATCAAAGACACCAGACCAGCATTCTTCCAAGAACAACACATGATTTACATTAACAATCCATGACGTTTGGCTAAAATGTTACCAGGGCAACATTATAGCTCTGCTGATCTTATCAAATAACAGAGTGGGTGCAAGAACTATAGAGCAGTTATAATGGGGGATTTTAATTAACTGGATATAGAACAAGGAGGAACAGTACAGCACAGGAACAGGCCATTCGGCCCTCCAAGCCTGCACCAATCTTGATGCCTGTCTAAATTAAAACCTTCTGCACTTCTGGGGTCCATATCCCTCTATTCCCATCCTATTCATGTATTTGTCAAGATTCCTCTTAAATGTCGCTATCGTACCTGCTTCCACCACCTCCCCCGGCAGCAAGTTCCAGGCACTCACCACCCTCTGTGTAAAAAACTTGCCTCACACATCCCCTCTAAACTTTGCCCCTCGCACCTTAAACCTATGTCCACTCTGTCCATGCCATTCATAACTTTGTAAACCTCTATCATGTCGCCCTTCCACCTCCGTCTTTCCAGTGAAAACAATCCGAGTTTTTCCAACCTCTCCTCATAGCTAATGCCCTCCAGACCAGGCAACATCCTGGTAAACCTCTTCTGTACCCTCTCCAAAGCCTCCACATCCTTCTGGTAGTGTGGCGACCAGAATTGCACGCAATATTCCCAGTGTGGCTTAACTAAGGTTCTGTGCAGCTGCAGCATGACTTGCCAATTTTTATACTCAATGCCCCGACTGATGAAGGCAAGCATGCCATATGCCTTCTTGACTACCTTATCCAACTGCGTTGTCTCTTTCAGTGATCTGTGGACCTGTACGCCCAGATCTCTCTGCCTGTCAATACTCCTAAGGGTTCTGTCATTTACTGTATACTTCCCACTTGTATTAGACCTTCCAAAATGCATTACCTCACATTTGTCCCAATTAAACTCTATCTGCCATTTCTCCGCCCAAGCCTCCAACCGATCTATATCCTGCTGTATCCTCTGACAATCCTCATCATTATCCGCAACTCCACCAACCTTTGTGTCGTCCGCAAACTTACTAATCAGACCAGCTACATTTTCCTCCAAATCATTTATATATACTACAAACAGCAAAGGTCCCAGCACTGATCCCTGCGGAACATCACTAGTCACATCCCTCCATTCAGAAAAACACCCATCCACTGATACACTCTGTCTTCTATGACCGAGCCAGTTCTGTATCCATCTTGCCAGCTCACCTCTGATCCCGTGTGACTTCCCCTTTTGTACCAGTCTGCCATGCGGGACCTTGTCAAAGGCTTTACTAAAGTCCATATAGATAACATCCACTGCCCTTCCTTCATCAATCACCTTCGAAACCTCCTCAAAAAACTCAATCAAATTAGTAAAACATGACCTCCCCTTCACAAAACCATGCTGTCTCTCGCTAATAAGTTTGTTTGTTTCCAAATGGGAGTAAATCCTGTCCCGAATAATCCTCTCCAATAGTTTCCCTACCACTGACGTAAGGCTCACCGGCCTATAATTTCCTGGATTATCCTTGCCACCCTTCTTAAACAAAGGAACAACATTGGCTATTCTCCAGTCTTCTGGGACTTCACCTGGAGCCAATGAGGATGCAAAGATTTCTGTCAAGGCCCCAGCAATTTCTTCCCTTGACTCCCTCGGTATTCTAGGGTAGATCCCATCAGGCCCTGGGGACTTATCTACCTTAATGCTTTGCAAGTCACCAACACCTCCTCCTTTTTGATAATGAGATGACTGAGACTATCTGCACTCCCTTCCTTAGGCTCATCATCCACAAGTCCTTCTCTTTGGTGAATACTGATGCAAAGTACTCATTTAGCACCTTGCCCATTTCCTATGGCTCCACACATAGATTCCCATCTCTGTCCTTGAGTGGGCCAACCCTTTCCCTGGTTACCCTCTTGCTCTTTATATATGTATAAAAAGCCTTGGGATTTTCCTTAATCCTGTTTGCCAATGACTTTTCATGACCCCTTTTAGCCCTCCTAACTCCTTGCTTAAGTTCCTTCCTACTGTCTTTATATTCCTCAAGTGCTTCGTCTGTTCCTAGCCTTCCAGCCCTGACAAATGCTTCCTTTTTCTTTTTGACTAGGCTCACAATATCCCGTGTTATCCAAGCTTCCCGAAACTTGCCAAACTTGTCTTTCATCCTCATAGGAACATGCTGGTCCTGGATATTAATCAGCTGATGTTTGAAAGTTTGAAAGGCATTAGAGGAATATAGAAAGTGTAGGGGGTACTTAAAAAAGTAATTAGGAGAGCGAAGAGGGAACATGAAAAAACACTGGCGGACAAGATAAAGGAAAATCCTCAGGCGTTTTATAAGTATATTTAGGGCAAAAGAATAACCAGGGAAAGAGTAGGGCCCATTAGGGACAAAAGTGGCAATCTGTGTGTGGAGCCGAAGGACATAGGTGAGGTTTTAAACAATTACTTATCATCTGTGTTCACAGTGGAGAAGGACGATGTAGGTGTTGAGATCAGGGAGAGGGATTGTGATATACTTGAACATATTAGCATTGAAAGGGAGGAAGTATTAGCTGTTTTAGCGGGCTTAAAAGTGGATAAATCCCCAGGCCCAGATGCGATGTATCCCAGGCTGTTACGTGAGGCAAGGGAGGAGATAGCAGGGGCTCTGCCACAAATTTTCGAATCCTCTCTGGCCATAGGAGAGGTACCAGAGGATTGGAGGACAGCGAATGTGGTACCATTATTCAAAAAGGATAACAGCGATAAACCAGGTAGGGAAACTATTGGAAAATATTCTGAGGGACAGGATTAATCTCCACTTGGAGAGTCAGGGATTAATCAGGGATAGTCAGCATGGCTTTGTCGGGGGAGACCATGTCTAACTAACTTGATTGAATTTTTCAAGGCGGTGACCAGATGGGTAGATGAGGGTAAAGCAGTTGATGTAGTCGACATGGACTTCAGTAAGGCTTTTGATAAGATCGAGCATGGGAGATTGGTTAAGAAGGTAAGAGCCCATGGGATCCAGGGCAATTTGGCAAATGTGATAAATTAGCTTAGTGGCAGGAGGCAGAGGGTGATGGTTGAGGGTTGTTTTTGTGAGTTCAAGCCTGTGACCAGTGGTGTACCGCAGGGATCGGTGCTGGGACCCTTGCTGTTTGTAGTGTATATTAATGATTTAGATGTGAATATCGGAGGTATGATCAGTAAGTTCGCAGATGACACGAAAATTGGTGGTGTTGTAAATAGTGAGGAGGAAAGCCTTAGATTACAGGATGATTATAGATGGGCTCGTAAGATGGGTGGAGCAGTGGCAAATGGAATTTAATCCTGAGAAGTGTGAGGTGATGCATTTTGGGAGGACTAACAAGGCAAGGGAATATACAATGGATGGTAGGACCCTAGGAAATACAGAGGGTCAGAGAGACCTTGGTGTACTTGCCCATAGATCACTGAAGGCAGCAGCACAGGTAGATAAGGTGATTAGGAAGGCATATGGGATACATGCCTTTATTAACTGAGGCATAGAATATTTGAGCAAGGAGGTTATGATGGAGCTGTATAAAATGCTAGTTAGGTCACAGCTGGAGTACTGTCTACAGTTCTGGGCACCACACGATAGGAAGGATGTGATTGCACTGGAGAGGATGCAGAGGCGATTCACCAGGATGTTGCCTGGTTGGAGCATTTCAGCTATGAAGAGAGACTGGATAGGCTAGAGTTGTTTTCCTTAGAGCAGAGAAGGCTGAGGGGTGACATGATTGAGGTATACAAAATTAGGAGGGCCTTTGATAGGTTATATGGGAAGAAACTTTCTCCCTTAGCGGAGGGCTCAAGAACCAGGGGGCATAAATATAAGGTAAGGGGCAGGTTGTTTACAGGGGATTTGAGGAAAAAATGTTTCACTCAGAGGGTGGTTGGAATTTGGAATGCACTGCCTGAAGAGGTGGTAGAGGCAGGAACCCTCGCAATGTTTAAGAAGTACTTAGATGAGCACTTGAAACGCCATAACATACAAGGCTATGGGCCAAGTGCTGGAAAATGGGATTAGAACAGTTTGGTGCTTGATGGCCGGCACATACACGATGGGCCGAAGGGCCTATTTCGGTGCTGTATAACTTTATGACTCTATGACTCTAAAGAACATTGATAGATGAACTTAGTGGACAAACTATACCAGAGCAAGTTCAACATGAGAATGTTTGAGGTTATCTACTTTGGACCTGAAGTACGTGGATCAGAGTATTTTCTAAATGGCGACAAGCCACAAGCTGTGAATGAGCAGAGAAATTTAGGGGTAGAAGTACAGAATTCAGTAAAAGCTACTGGACATGTAAAAATAGTGATTGTACTGGCTAATGGAATGTTGGCCTTTATCTCAAGGGGGTTGGAATGCAAATCTGTGGAAGTTATGTAACAGTTTCATAAAGCTGTGGTCAGACCCCATTTAAAGTACTGCGTTGAGCTCTTGACAGTGTACTTCAGGAAGGATATATTACCCTTAGAAGGGTGCAGTACAGATTTACCAGAATGATACTGGGGCTAAAAGGGTTAAATTATGACATCAATTTAATAGACTCGGCTTGCATTCCCTTGAATATAGAAAATTAAGTTGTGATCTAGTTAAGGTATTTAAGATGTTTAAAATATTTGATAGAATATATAGGGAGAAACTATTTCCTCAAGACATATCAAATCTAACAGCAAAACTTTTATCAATATATTAAGAGAAAGAGGGGGTTAAGTTGGTTCGCCCCGAAAAACAGACGCGGGGATCGTGAAATGTGATTAACCCACACACAGTCAGATTAAAGCAGGCAGCATGCAACTTCGTGCTGCCTGTTTATTTAAATGACTGCTGCGTGCAGCCAGTGCTAACCGCACTGTTCACTGGCTGCACACATCAGCAAGAAACCCAAAATTGTAATTTCCTAACACCACTTAAAGCTAGCCTGCACTGCTTAAAGCTAGCTTGCCACTCTTAAAGGGCTGTGCACTGTGGCTGGAGCAGGTGCTGGCAGATGTTCAGGAAATGAAGCTGACCTGGGAAACATTAAAGAATGGCACAACATGGGAGAGCTCAGGCTCCAAGGTTTTTGGAAAGTGCACTGGAGACCTTGGTGGAGGAGGTGGAAAGTAGGAGAGATGTCTTGTTTCTGCAGGGGAGCAGGAGGTCGTCCAGACATACACTCAAAAGGCAGTGGAAGTAGATAGCTGTTGAAGGTAATGCCAGGAGTCAAGCCCCAAGGATCGAGAAGCAATGCAGGAAGACGTTCAATAACCTTACACGAGTAGTCAGAGTCAGTAAATGCATCTTGAAATGCCATATGCTATCAACTGCATAACTAGACTCAGACACTGTTCAATTCATTACACACCCATCACTCACCCACCAAAAATTTTAATCAATTCAGACTCATACTAACATTCATATGTTTTACCTCACCCTCAGATACTTAGTATTGCTGCAGGCTTCACACCCACATCTCCCAGCTTGCACACAATGCCAGATATTCGACCATGACAGCCTCATCATCCAAACAGATCGAACAACACTTGCTGGCACACTTCCCTCTCTTTTGCAGGACAAGGTGGCACACAACCAAAGGCAGTAGGCACTAATCGGAGGAGACAGGGATGCCTGAATGTCCTAACCCCCATGGGGGAGATGGTTCTGGTCATTATTGGGATAGCCATTGCTGAGACATGGCCAGTGACAAGGCTGAAACCATCAAAGGTGACAGTATCCTTGTTCCTAATGCTCCTTCTCAGATCCCGCTTCCCCCTCAGTCTGCATTCTCTTCCAATGTACAAGCTGCACTTAGTATAAACATGCATCTTTTACTTCCCCCCCCCACCCCACATCCCCCCATACCACAATCTTACCCTTGTGTCTTTTTCTTTCCAGATACCGAACAGGTGTAACCTGGCCAGTCAATGAAGGAACCCCATGACGAGAGTGATGATGAAGGTACATCACCATCACTTGATTTCATACTCGCAAACATCAGCCCAGCACTGGCATTGCACATATCTTAGACGATGGATTAGAAGGGGGATCAGTATGTGATGAAATACTGGGCATGAGTGGGTTGCAGCCACAGCAGGGGGAAAAGATAGCACAGGTGCCAGCATCCTGGAGGACAAGGTCGCACATGGGTTCCGCAGCAGAGGACTCAGATGTGGATTTTGATGGGGCAGCCTACAGCAGAATGCTGATGTGTAAGCATAAAGAAATGCTTGGTGCATTGAGAAGCCTGTCCGGAATCATGCTATCTTCATCAAGGAGCATGAAGGTATCCAGAAACAACTTGTCACAGGGCTTTGCGCTGTGCTTGTAGCCCTTCCTTTGCAGTATGCAAGTGGTGTTCAATGCTAGCTACAGTGGAAGCTCAGGCTGTGGTACGTAAGTTCGGTTCAATGTCATGCAAACTCAGACCGCTGCCATGGCTATGGATCACAGTTTACAAAGGGGCTTGAAGGGTATCACAGCAGATCAGCAAACTGTCCTCCAATGGCTTACTTGGATTACTGAGGCACTGACCATGGGAGTGGCAATGTCTCCACAGAGCACAAACCTGCCCAGGAAAACAGCATCCATCCTCCCACCACTGCCATTCTGTCAGTGCCCTTGCTGTTGCCTGTCAGCCAGACAGCCGAGACTGCCACCATTCGTGCCGAGATGGTGCAGTCTAAAGCTTGTCCTTCTAGGCCCAGAACTGCTAAAGGTGTTGCTCGAAGGCCATTTGCAATATCCTCCACTGGAAGAAAGGTACTAAGGGAATGCACAAGGGTAATTAATCGACTTTTGTATGCAATACAGCCTGATTTTGTTGATAAATTTGGTTTGGCAAGTTTATTTTGTATTGGCTTTTTTTGTCGCATTATGGCTAAGCAGATGTTGTGCTGGTCAGTGAGAGAGGGAAGGCAAGGTGTGGAACTGTTGGTGAATGGGGAATTGTGGTTGCAATTATTGGTGTCTGACGAGTTCTTCACCGACAGTCTGACCAGAAAGGGGCTGTCTAGTTTGTGTTCTCCCTTTTTCTTCCTCTTCTTCATCACCCTCCTCATGCTTACACTCCTCAGCGGCTCACCCGAGAGCTGGTGGCAAGGTTTGTGCCCTCATGATAGCAAGGTTGTGCAGCATGCAGCAGATCACCACAAATCTTCACACTGGCTCTGCCAAGGACTGCAGGACTCCTCCAGAGTGGTCCAGGAGCAGAAGGCTTTAGTACACTAATGGTCTTCTCTAACGCATTTTGTGTGGCAGCATGGCTTCCATTGTTGGATGCTGCACACATGCGCATGGGTTATGCACTGGAGTTAACAGCCATGTCATCAGTGGATAGCCCTTGTCACCCACTGTCCACCCATTGGTTTGCCATGATGGCTCAAATGCAGCTGCCACAAATTGAAGGCATGATGACTGCTGTCAGGGTACAAGGTATTGACTTGCATGAATCGCTGTCTGTGTTCTCACACTAGCTTGAAGTTGAGGGACTTGAATCCATTTTCACAGAATCACAGAATTGTTACAGTGCAGAAGGAGGCCATTTGGCCCATCGTGTCTGCACTGGCTCTCTGAAAGTTCTAGTATAGGCCAGAGTTGACATGCGACACCTGCAAAATGATGTGCATTCAGTCTATGGCACCCTGCACCATGGGCAAGCCTGCAATCATAGGAAAGGAGCATGCTCACTCCACCTGCTTGTCTCTGGCAAGAGAAAATGAAATGTAGTTAGCTTTCATTGAACGGAGAGTCTCAGTGACCTCCCATGCACAACAGTAGATGGCAAACTGCGAGACGTTGCAAATATCTCCAGCCCCAGCCTAAAAGGACAAGTAAAAGTTCATCTGCACTGTCATGTTCACAGCCATTGCCAATGCAATCTTTGCACTGCTCTGAGGTAGGATTTGTGACTGCAGAAGGTGCAGATTTCAGTGAGGACATCTTTACTGAAGTGCAGACGTCTCACATGATGTTCTTAATTGAGGTTCAGGTAGGAGAATTGTTCCCTGAATACCCTGGGTGGCTATAGTCTTCTTCTGACAGACCTTCACCCTCTCCTCCTCTTCCCTCTTCTAGCAGCCTGTCTTGCTCTATGTCGCCTCTGTTCATTCTCCAAGTCATGCTGTATTCCAAGGGGAATGCCTACTAGCGCACCCATTTACCACAAAAAGTGGTAAAAGGTAATGTGGGCCCATTAAAGACAGAAGCAGTTGAGATTATAATGGATAAGAATATGATAGATTTGTTAAGTTAATAATTCCTATCCTTTTTTTTAATGGAGGAAGAGGACAAAATATCAGCAATGCAAGGGAATTTCAAAATAAGTCAATGGATGCAACTTACAAATGGTAATGCAGAAAATAATGAGACTTAAGATATGACAAATTCCAGAACCCAGGGTATAAAAAAAGTGTGAGGAAATTATGGATGCATTCGTCATCATTTTCCAAGACTAAGAGAAACAAATAGTACTCACTACAAAAATCATATTTACAGTCAGTAAGAAAGAATTCAATAAATAAACCAACTTGGGCAAAATCCTTCATTTTTCTCAAAGCAAGTTTTATTTGGGACTTTGGGATGGAAAGTAGGGCTATCATCTTAGACACAAATTATTTTATATTTGAGTATACGACAACAATCTCTTTGCTTCTTTTTATTTTTGCTACTTTCTCGCTTCTTTTTTGAATTAGAAGATTGTGGGTTCAAGCACCACTCCAGAATTTAAGCAAAGATGTAGGCTGACACTCCAATGAAGTACTCAAGGAGTGTTCCATTGTCAGAAGTGCCATCCTTCTGATGAGATATTAAACTGAAGCCCTGTCCGCCTCTTCATGTGGAACAGATGGATATTAAAGATCTCATGACATGATTAAAATTTGAAGAGTTCTTGCAGTGACCTGACGAACACTTTATCTCCAACCAGCACTGCCAAAACACATTAGTTGGTCAGTTATTGAATTGTTGCTTATAGGATCCAGCTGTATACAAATTTATTGTTGTATTTGCTTGTGTAGTAGTAGTTACTCCACTTTAAAGTGATTCATTGCATTTTCACTACTTGGTGCATTTCCACAAAACATCATAAAATATGATAAAAATGCAAGTCTTTCTGTGTCTCTCATTCTTTTCTCCCCTTTTCTTGTGTTTCCAGTTCCTTATACTCTTACTTCTCTTTTTCTCTATTCTCCATATTCATATTCCCCTTTTCCTTCTTAAAGTCCAAGTTTCTATGGTTTGGCTGATGAAATTAACATAACTTGGAGTTTGCAACAAATTGACTGCAGAGACTTTCCAAAATTTATAGATAATATTCAACTTCCACATTTTCTCTTAGCACCTCTCAGAGTGTTTTGAAATGCCACGGATTGGGATATTCTAATGAATCCTTGCCTTCATCTCTTTTCAATGTGGGAAGTATATGAAACATGGAAATGCCAAAGAGATCGAAACACTGTATCTTGATGCCTAATTACATTTTTAAGAATGAATTTACATGACTATGATTTTTCACAAAAAATTGAGAAAAAATTATAAAGCTCTATCAGTTATTTTTCTCACTTGCATAATTGTAGAGGAAGCTGTGACTGCTAAAATCTAGGTTACTAGACCTCTTCTGGAATTCAAATTATAAGTTTAGTTCAAACTTTAAAATTGCATACCAAGTATTTGGTGTCACGACGCTAAAATGTTCAAACAATTCTGGCATGAACAGCTCCTTACGTTTTGAACAAACCTCCTGCTGAACAGGATCAAAAAAAATGTATTTTTCTAGCATCAGTACCACCCAGAATTTATACCACATAGATGTTGCTTGTACAACACAATACACTGTAAAATCTGACACAGACACTGAGTTGATTCGCAAACATTTTGTAGTTTATGATACATGAGACAATTCATGGCATGCTTTTAATGCAGGAAAACATGAATGGCGTAAAGAGATTCCACACCTGATAACAGATGGATGGCAACAAGATAAAAGCCAGTAATTGAATTGGGGGTTCTGATGATGTCATAAACCACAAGAGCCAAACTTAAGTGGTTTATAATCCTATCAGAAGCTTGCGATTCAATTATTGTTCTGTATCTGCCAGCTAGTTTTTACTCTTTACAACATATAATGCAGTCTATATTATCCATTGATAATGTTCTCTTAGTCAAATAAAATCAAAAGTTTTAAATGTAAATTTAGCGAGTCCATGCTCCTGGCAATGCGCCCCACAGCAAATTATGCACAGAGCTTAATCTTTCTGATTTGAAGTGTCCTTGATTTCCCGGTAATAGATTTTAATCACTGGAAAATCAGATTTGTTGTGAATAGAACACACTGTCCTACACATCGGATTCTCCAATTGCACTCACCTAACTAAGGCTTTCCATCAGGAGCACAATCTCCTTGAATTCACCCTCAAATTATTTTTGAGAATTAAATACAAGCTCCTTAATTCACTGATGGATTCAGGAATACTAATTGTTATTTCCAGAAGATTGTGATGAAGGAACAATAGAGAAGAGTGACTGCAGAACTAAATGTATTACAACATTGTGTGACAATGCTACAATAATAGCATCAGCTGAGGGAGATTTCATCCCAAACCACAAAGAAATATAGTAAGTAATAAATAACTGTAACATGTTTGAAAGGTTTAGATGGAACTGCAACCCATGAAGGGTGAAGTGCAAGTAATTTACGGAAATCATCCAAACTCAAGATTCAGTAACAACCTTAAAATCATTCCCTTCTGTCTGTTCTAATTACGTTTTTGCTATTCAAGGGCTAGACTTTCTTCTTTTTCAAAACAATGGGAAATAATATCAATTTTTCCATCACATTTAACAACCCACTAACAAAATGAAAAGGAACTCATGGGGATAAAACCAACATTATGGATCATCCTCCCCCACCTCACTTGCTTATAATCTGTGACTTTTCTAATATTTGTCAGTTCCGAAGAAGGGTCACTGACCCGAAACGTTAACTCTGCTTCTCTTTCCACAGATGCTGCCAGACCTGCTGAGTGATTCCAGCATTTCTTGTTTTTGTTTCAGATTTCCAGCATCCGCAGTATTTTGCTTTTATTTTAGTGTTTAATTCACTGCCACTTCTCTTCCAGGAATGCCTACCTTGAAGAAGTTCTGCTCTTCTCTCCGACAGGATTTTCGTTTGTCTCTTTTACCTTGTTCACCTTCATTGCTTTCTATTTCCCTCCTGGTGTTTGATAAGGTATCTACCAAAACTCGTTTTCACAGCCACATCTCCTTCCTCAGTGACTGTCTCCGGCTCCGACTTATTCCACGTGGATTCCAACTGCAGTTTCACCCATCATGCTTTGAAACCACCCAGGATCACAGGTATCTCCGAGAAATACAACGTTCCTCGGACTGCTACTCTCGCCGCATCCTGAGATCCACACTCAGTGCTATGCGCCGCCACATGCACACACTGGACCTCTCTCTCCAGCAGCACCGTCTCACCTTATCTCAAAGCTGTTCTACTCCACAGTTTCATCTCATCTTACGTCTCATCCGACGCATTAACAAAAAACTTTTTTTCTTCCTTTCAGGTGTTAAGGAACGCAAGCTCCAGCAGCTGATGGGGACCAATGCCCCTCCAGATCCTCCTTCCGCTTCACTTCCCTCTGACCCCACCCCTTCTGATCTGACCCCTTGCCGTGTATTCACTATACCCTCTGACCTCCCCTTCTCTGATGCTGAGCGTTCTGTACTCAGCAAAGGTCTCAGTTTTATCCCCTTACGCCCCCACCTCAATGAATTTCGCGCTCAACATGACGTTGAGCTCTTCTTCCGTCGCCTCCGCCTCCGGGCTCACTTCTTCGACCAGGAGTCCTCCCCCCGACCAGCAGACCCATTCACCCGCCTCCAGCATTCTCCCTCTACCTGGACCCCTCCCCCTGGCCTCTTACCCGCTCTTGATCTCTTCATTGAAAACTGTCGGCGAGACATTGGTCGTCTCAATTTCTCTGCCCCCCTCACTCACTCTAACCTGTCCCCCTCTGAACTTGAGGCACTCCGTTCTCTCAGGTCTAACCCCGACATGGTCATCAAACCTGCAGACAAGGGTGGTGCTGTTGTTGTCTGGCGTACCGACCTCTACCTTGCAGAAGCTCAACGCCAACTCACAGACACCTCTTCCTACCTCCCTCTGGACCATGACCCCACCACCGAACATCAAGCCACCGTCCAAAGGACTGTCACTGACCTCATCTCCTCTGGAGATCTTCCCTCTACGGCTTCCAACCTCATAGTCCCACAACCCCGGACAGCCCGCTTCTACCTCCTTCCCAAAATCCACAAACGGGACTGTCCCGGCAGACCCATTGTGTCAGCCTGCTCCTGCCCCACTGAACTTATTTCTTCCTATCCAGACTCTATCTTTTCTCCGCTGGTCCAGTCTCTTCCCACCTACATCCGTGACTCTTCTGACGCCCTACGTCATTTTGACAATTTCCAGTTTCCTGGTCCCAACCGCCTCCTCTTCACTATGGATGTCCAATCGCTTTACACCTCCATCCCCCACCAGGATGGTTTGACGGCTCTCCGCTTCATCCTGGAACAGAGGCCCAACCAGTCCCCATCCACCACCACCCTCCTCCGCCTGGCTGAACTTGTTCTCACATTGAACAACTTCTCCTTCAACTCCACGCACTTCCTTCAAGTAAAAGGTGTCGCTATGGGTACCCGCATGGGTACTAGTTATGCCTGTCTTTTTGTGGGATATGTCGAGCATTCTTTGTTCCAGTTCTACTCAGGCCCCCTCCCCCAACTCTTTTTCCGGTACATTGATGACTGTATCGGTGCCGTTACCTGCTCCCGCCCCGAACTAGAAAACTTTATTAACTTTGCTTCCAATTTCCACCCTTCTCTCACCTTTACATGGTCCATCTCTGACACTTCCCTTCCCTTCCTCGACTTCTCTGTCTCCATCTCTGGGGATAGGTTGTCTACCAATATCCATTATAAGCCCACTGACTCCCACAGCTACCTCGACTACACTTCTTCACACCCTACCTCCTGTAAGGACTCCATTCCATTCTCCCAGTTTCTCCGTCTCCGACGCATCTGCTCTGATGATGCTACCTTCCATGACGGTGCTTCTGATATGACCTCCTTTTTCCTCAACGGAGGATTTCCCCCCACTGTGGTTGACAGGGCCCTCAACCGTGTCCGACCCATTCCCCGCACCTCTACCCTCACCCCTTCCCCTCCCTCCCAGAACCGTGACAGGGTTCCCCTTGTCCTCACTTTTCATCCCACCAGCCTCCATATCCAAAGGATCATCCTCCGCCATTTTCGCCACCTCCAGCGTGATGCCACTACCAGTCGCATCTTCCCCACCCTTCCCCTGTCAGCATTCTGAAGGGATCGTTCCCTCCGCGACACCCTGGTCCACTCCTCCATTACCCCCACCACTTCGTCCCCGTCCCAGGGCACCTTCCCATGCAATCGCAGGAGGTGTAATACCTGCTCATTTACCTCCCCTCTCCTCACTATCCCAGGCCCCAAACTCTCCTTTCAGGTGAAGCAGCGATTTACTTGTACTTCTTTCAATGTAGTATACTGTATTCGCTGCTCACAGTGTGGTCTCCTCTACATTGGGGAGACCAAGCGCAGACTGGGTGACCGCTTTGCGGAACATCTCCGCTCAGTCCGCAAGCAGGACCCTGAGCTTCCGGTTGCTTGCCATTTCAACACTCCTCCCTGCTCTCATGCTCACATCTCTGTCCTGGGATTGCTGCAGTGTTCCAGTGAACATCAACGCAAGCTCGAGGAATAGCATCTCATCTACCGATTAGGCACACTACAGCCTGCCGGACTGAACATTGAGTTCAATAATTTCAGAGCATGACAGCCCCCCATTTTACTTTCATTTTTAGTTATTTTTTCTTCCTTTTTTTTACATTCTTTTTTACATTTTTTACTATCTTTTTTTGCATTTATTTCATTTCATCTTCGTTTGTTCAGTTTGCTTACTCACTGTTTTTTTCAGGTTTTTTTTCAGGTTTGCACTTGCTGCTGTTCAACATTCAGTGTATTCACACCTAATCTGTACTAATGCTTTGTCTTTCAACACACCATTAACAGATTGTTTGCCTTTGCTCCATGACCTTTTGGTCAGCTATGTGGCCTGGTCCAATCTGCACCTTCTCCTTTGTTATCTCTTTCCCCACCCCCACCTCACTTGCTTATAATCTGTGACTTTTCTAATATTTGTCAGTTCCAAAGAAGGGTCACTGACCCGAAACGTTAACTCTGCTTCTCTTTCCACAGATGCTGCCAGACCTGCTGAGTGATTCCAGCATTTCTTGTTTTTGTTTCAGATTTCCAGCATCCGCAGTATTTTGCGTTTATTATTATGGATCATCTGCCTGTTATAGAAATTGTACAATTTTCAATTCCATGGAAATGAAATTTGAACTGGTTCTATACCAAGTGATCAATCTACAACACCAGTTTTATATCAGGTGTTAACTTGGAAACCTGCTCCGCTGTTTTGAAATGTGCGCTTCCTGGGCATTTGATTATATTAGCAAAAATGAAAAGTAGCCGCAGATCATATACTGAAGAGAACACAAGCATGGCAATTTGTCACCAAAATAACATTAATGCCTTGTTAACTATCTAAAAGACCTGACAGGCGATCCAGGAAAAGTCACATGACTTAAAAGACAACAAGAAAATTACTGTAAGCTGACAGCACAGTATAGATATGTAGGCCCCTGTTGTTGTTCTTAAAGATATATGAAAACACAGAGCAATATTAGCAAGAATTGAGAAAGTGGTATAATAGACATGAAAATAGCTGTTCTGATAAAAATTCACAGACCTGAAACTTTAACTCTGTTTTTCTCTCTCCACAGATGCTGCCAGACCTGCTGAGTATTTCCAGCACTTTCTGTTTTTATTTCAGATTTCCAGCATCCATGGTATTTTGCTTTTATTTTATGAAAATAGCAGTGTTGCACAAACACATTGTACATACCATAATAAGAAAAGGAATAGATAACAAAAATTTCTGAAGACCTAATCACTCTGTGTGACTTCCAGTGC